>NC_056619.1:22897254-23497254 GCF_018340385.1 Cyprinus carpio | reverse complement strand
TCCACCAGGAACCCACTTGATGCCGATCCACCACAGGATGAACATTGTGCAGTGGTGATAGACGTGCAGGAAGCTGACCTGATTAAACTTCTTCCTCATGATGAAGAACACTGTGTCCAGAAACTCCACCCCCTTAGAGATGTAGTACCACCATAGTGCTGACGCTATCTGCAGAAACACCGCCGGTATCAGTGACGATACGCATTTCTATCTATCTATCTATCTATCTATCTATCTATCTATCTATCTATCTATCTATCTATCTATATATCTATCTATCTATCTCTGTATGTTTGTCATTAGATCCTTAATTCTATTGTTTGTTCTGTAATTTTATTTATTGTTTGTGTCATTTTGTCTGTTTGTTTTTCTTTCTTTCTTTCTCTCTTTGCATCCATCCATATATCCATCCATCCATCATCTATCCAACTGTAATTCGATCAATTGTTTGTTCTGTTGTTTTATCTGTTGTTTCTGTCATTTTGTCTTTGTTTTGTTTTTCTTTCTTTCTTTCTTTCTTTGCATCCATCCGTCCATCCATCCATCATCCATCCATCCAACTCTGTCATTCGATCGATTGTTTGTTCTGTTGTTTTATCTATGGTTTCTGTCATTTTCTTTCTTTCTTTCTTTCTTTCTTTCTTTCTTTCTTTCTTTCTTTCATCCATTTTGTCAATTTATCTATTGCCTTTCTTGTTCCTTCTCAAATTTCTTTCTTTTTTTTTTTCGTGTTTTGTCTCTGTTTTTTTTGCTTTTTTTTTGCTTTCTTTCCATCCATCCATCCATCATCCATCCAACTGTCTATCATTCGATCTATTGTTTGTTCTGTCATTTTATGTTCTGTCAAATAACCACTGAAGCCTTGATCAAGACATATAACCTAAGCTTTGCTGAAGTCATTTTGGATATAGGTATAAAATTATTCATTGCAAATAATCTGCAGTTTAGGTATACTGGTAGCAAGAGCCACAAGAATGGAGGTGTGGCCTACAGGTGGGGAGACTCCTGACCTCATCTCTGTCCTCGCGTCACCAGGGAAACCAAGCTTGCTAATGAGGGTGACGATGCATGCCAAGACAACAGCATGAGGGAACTCTAACCGACGTCAGTGAAAGCGAATCCAGGCATTCTGCATTCCCGGCCTCCTAATTACAGTTAAGCCTCGCTCTCACAGAGCTCTACTCAACTTTCTCCCTGTTCCCCACAGCTGTACCCTCTGAAGTGCTAATGGTTTACAAGATCATGGCTTCAATCTGGAGTTTTTGATTAGGTTAGTCTGTGTATAATTCACTTTATATAAATCAATAGCATGGTATGTCTTCAATTAAGTAAACGTGTTTAAGGGAAGTGTATTTCTTACCCTGACTTCATTAACATCACTGGAGTAGTTCACAGGCTGGCAGAGGTAGCTGTATCCGGCCGCTCTGGAGCCCAGAAGCAGCTAGAGGCAAAAACACATTATTCATTAATATTATTTTGTTCTCCTGGAAAGGTTAATGTTCACAAAAGGTTAATTTGCCACAGTTTATTCCTTATGCTTTGGGAAAACATAATCTGCTCAGTTCTGTGTCCCTTCATAGCATTTTGCTTGTGCATGTAAAAGTTTGACTTGCGAAACAAGCAACAGACTGCCTGTTAGAAGTAAAATGTGTCACTTTATTTATTAAACCAGTGATCTTGTGCCAAACATCTGTGACCTGTCTGTGGTACAGTTGTGCACATGTTGGGCTGAAATCACTGCTATTTTACTATTTCTATTTTTTTTTTTTTTTTTTTTTTTTACACAGTTAGCACTTTAAAAACCTGATTATATTTTTAAAAATATATTTTTTGATTATATTTTAAAACCTGATAATGGTATAATTTTATTGTATGGTATGATTTTTGGATGTGTTGTTGGTTATGTGGGAAGTGCTGAAAACCTGATAATGCTAAAATTATATTGCATAATATGAGGTCAGGCAGGATTGTTGCATATGTGGGAAGTGCTGCATATATATATATATGTATATATATAGTTCATGCAAAATCTTTTGTTATTTTTTATTATAAATTTTGAACAATATTTTATAATTCTTTTTTAACAAATAAATATTTTTATTTTTAAATATTTGCAAATTATATATACAATTTTATATATATATATATATATAGATATATAGATAGAGAGATAGATAGATAGATAGATACTGTGTACATAAATAATTTACAAATATGTCTTGTTTTAAAAATAAACCACACTATATTTAGTTAGATTTCTGCTTAAAAATGCCAATAAAATAGATTTTGCACATAAATATATGCAAACAACAACTGAACAAAAGAATCTGAATTTTAAAAAAAAACAACTGAAGATATGATATGTTTGCTTTTGTTAGCATATTTATCTTGTTTTAAGGCTGTTTAAATATCTGTATACATGAGAACAACAGGAAAAATACTGAAGGAAATAAGTTTTTGCAGTATATTTTTAAGCAAGGATCACAAACAGTTTGAAAAACTTGTAATATGTAATGCGGAATTAATAAAAAAATTTTAACCATACATATTGCAGTGCAACTGTCTGAAGGCACAATCCTATCATACCAATACTCTTTTCTAGTACCATGATACTTCCATGCAACTATGCTTGCTGAGGCCTCTATAAAAATGACTGGTCCTACTAGATTCAAATAGATTGACAAGGAGATTAGCAGACCTCTTTGCAGATGTAGAAGTTAAGCAGCACCATGCTGAAATTGTACACAATGAGGGTTTTTCTGAGCTGAAAAGGCTCCCGGTTTTGCATGTAAAGGGGTCCGACCCAGAGGAAGAGTAGGTAGAGAACACTGATCCCCAGGGTGGGGAGTGGAGATGACATCATCGGCCATTCCTCCACTCGCTTATCTGAGATTTAAACATACAAAACCCAATTCGATTCAGAATATTTAGCTATTTTTATTTTCTTTAAAATACATATGTAAAAAGATTCTCACCTGCTATGGTAAGGCTCCATTTATAAAACTCTACAGAGTCATTCATAAAGTGAATGACTGTCTCCATGGCTCTAGTTCTAAGATGATTATCCTGTGAAGGAACAAACAGAATAGAAGCATTTTTAAAGTCTTTTCCTTGCACAGTATGAAAAAAATTATTTTAGGACAGTCGGCCTGATAATACACAGATCATTTCACAAGACTGTAAATATTAGATTTTGATTACTCATCACATTGTGCCACATAAATGTATGCATAAATACACAATAACTAATTGTAGATAACAGCATGCTAAAAATTTATCTTTTTGTGTTTTTTTTTTCTTCCCAGATTTATTGCGGCAAAGGGCGAACCCAAGAATATAGTGACAGATGTGTACGTGTATTACTGAGTGTCACTATTTTAAATCAGCAACTCAACCACATTCAACACCTGAGCGTCAGGTAAGCAGAGTTAATATAAGTCACGTCCACCAGTGTCATTACATAATCAGCCCTGCTGACGCCCGTGCATTATTAAGCAGCCCTATCGGTATGCACTGGGACAAACAGAAGGAAAACAGGATAGCTGTACACAGTCCCAAATTTAACACAAATTCATAAGTGAAACAGAGAGAATAATCTTTGCTAAAAAATACTTGGGGTTACATCAGGTTAAACTTGATTGAAATTTTTAAGAGCTTTGTGGAAGAAATTAGTCAAAAAATTAAGAAAAGTATGCTTATGCGTGTTTGTAGTGTCCCCCCCCCCCTCCAAAAAAAAATATTTGCACTTAAAAATGTATTTTTTGCTCAAGCTGGTATTTTGGTGATTTTTAAGTGGATCTTTATGGTCAGCGTTCCTCAAATTTACACTTTATCCCAGCAGAGTAACCACAGATGTAATGTATTCATCACAAATGAACTATATGAGGCACAAACCACAAACAAGCAGAGGTCACAATATATTCATGTCTTCGTTTTCAGTATAGGGGTGACCGGGGCTAGTTGTCACAATGTCATAATCTCAAAAACTATAAGCTTTTGAGTCAAAAGTTGACTCAAAAGTCTTAAATTGTGATTTTTTTAAATGAGTCTGTCTTCCAAACTAAAATTTCAACATCATAATTTTGTTAAATCTAACAAGTGTACATAATAAAAATCAGATAAGAGTTAGCTATATAATGAAGGCATATTTGAACTGAAGATTGAACTGTGTTCTCAGGACAAGAGTGTTTTTCAGGTTGGTTCAGATCATCACATTCATATTGAGGCAAGTTGTCACATGTTTAATGTTGTTTTCTTTATACAATTTATTAATTGCAATTTCTGTTGAACAAAACGTTAGTTTGGTATTTTCACGTTTTTGCATTTACTACTTGTTTCACAGCTAAAAAGTCAATACCTGCCTGTTTAATGGCAGTTTGTACCCCCTATATTGTGACAATATGCCCCACTATTGTGTATTGGTTTTCTGGACCGTAACATTGGGAATGTTCAATAGATTTCTTTTTTATCCTAAGACTAAGGTTTGTGCATACAGAATTTGACAAAAATAAACCCCACATAGAATAATATCACTAGCACTGGCTTACTCAATACACTATCAGAAAAAAAAGTACAAAAGCTGTCACTGAGTACCCTTTCAAAAGATAAATATTTTGGAACTTTTTTGCTCCTAAAGGGTGCATATATGTACTTAGAAAGTCCATATTTGTTACTTTCAAAAAGATACTGTCCCAGTGACAGCTTTTGTCCCTTTTTTCTAAGATTGTATGTTGTTTTAGAATTTAAACCCTAACAAACTATTTTGTTATTATAAGTACGTGCTTAATACCTCTTAATATCTCTTAGTTTGATATTTTGTATCTAATGCAATGACAATCAGACAATTTGAAGTTAAGTCTGCAACTATGTTTTTAGGCCACTTAACATGCAAGGATGGCATAAATGATTCTGCACTATAAAACAGAAGAAATGTAGCTGTTCAAATAAACACGTCGGCATGCAGTGCAAAGTTCCTGTGCGTCCCCGTTGAAGACAAAAGCTTCTGTGCGCGTGTGTCAGCAGGTTTCACCAGCATTTGTCAGTCAGGCTTTAATTCCTTTTGATCTACGAGCTTAAATGCCCATCGACCCACATCTGAGGCCGCAGCACTCAGAGGGATGATCGCCATGAAGGTTATCACCACCTGATGTTCCAACTACTAACTACTGAGGTCTAAAACTTTCCCAGAAACTCATAAGAAGAAAATCATAAGTTGCAACTGTCCATCTGTATCAAACAGTTGTTGTGAGGAAACAAACTGAGCATAATGAAATTAAACAAAGAAATATGCACAGAATAAAAAAGTTATTGTCAAATAACTTGTCAATAACCTACTATGGAAAATCAACTGGTCACTGTTAAATAAATTATTTATATTTTATTTGCATTCATGTAACATATTTTATCATTTGATCAGTTCTTACATATTATTTTGGCGGTGCTATCACCATGCTCTGCTGTTAATACATTTTTAATAAATAATATATTGTTTATTAGGTTAAACCAACCATTTCTGCCAACGATGAGTTTCCATGTTTACTATATATTACTTTTGAGATTAATGTTTCTTTACAGCTTCCTCAGATCAGTACATTGGGTTCTGGGTTCTTTAAAAGCATTAGTGCAAGATGGTTTCCTGAAGAACTAATAAAAAGCTATTTGCGCATCTCTTAAATATTCGCCTATTATATCAAACTCTAAAACCTTTATTTTAAACCTGCAGACAAACTTAAACGCTTTCAACGAGTGTTACTGAATGGTTCCGTTAGGGAACATGACTAATCTCCATTAAAGCGATTTAATTGGATCTGACAGTTTGCAGTAAACTGTCATTTGCATTGAAATGCATGCACATTTCCAAACCAAATAGATTGAGGTCTGGTACCGATGCAGAAAAATACACTCTTGACAAACCCATTCTTACCTTGCGAGCGCGTGCCTATGCCGACATCAGGTGCGGTGCAGCCCAGGTGAAATATGCGAGTGGATAAATGTCTGGATTTAAATCTACAGTGTGCGTTTAAACACATCAACCCCGCAGGTTTGGCAATAATTACGCGAAGGAAAACTGAATGTAACTAACGGGACTGGAGCATATGAGGCAAACGCATCTGATCAGAGTGTCTGATACTGACTGGACACCGGTCTGTCCGGCACTGAGCATGCGCAGTCGACTCGCGCCATGCGCTCGGATAATTCCTTTGTTTAGGCGTTAAAGCGCAAATCTTATCCGGCGGGTGTTAACAGACGCATAAGCAACGCTTATCTTAACATAAAGTTTATCTGTTTGGGACGCAGCAAAAATATTTCGAATAGACGCACACCCACACCTACCCACACACACACACACATACACACAAGGTTTAATTTAATACATATTTTTGTTTGATCATTAAATTATTATGTAGCCTATTAAGTTTTTATAAATATAATTTCATTTAATTTATTATTATTATACACGGATAGCACATTTTTTCAAAATCTTTATAGTGTAATAAAGATTATTAATTTATTAATTTTTTAATAAATTACATAGCATATTTTATTCACATCGTTGTTATATTATTTGTATTCAGTTTGTATAAACATAATTGTTTTCATATTGAATAATTTAATATCTAATAATTATGATATTATTATATTATTTAGGAATTATTTTATACATATTTTTTAACATCATACCTTTCTGTAATTGTTTTCATAAAATACATGTTTCACCCAGGTTTGATATATTATTCTTTACTTTATTTGTATAAATATAATTGCTTTATATTAGCTATTATATATTATCTAATTGTTATTTTGTATATATATTTTTCAACATCATTGTAGTGCAATGTTTTAGAAAATACACGTTTTATCCAGGTTTAATCATTACATTATATTATTCTGCACTCAATTTGTATAACCAATTTTTATATTTAATATTTAAATATCTAATCAATATAATATGATCAAATATAATATTATTATAGTATTTAGTTCTGCATAATGTTTTATATAGACATGTAGTCATTTTATTGTTATATTATATAATTTAATGCAATGATTTCTTTTTCTCTGACAGGAATATTATTCTTTTTTTTAGTTTTACATTATTTTTTTTTTTTATTATTATTTTTTTATTTAAATGTTTTTTACTTCATATAAATCACACATTGGCATTGTTATATTGTATAATATAATGTAACGTAATAATAATTTATTCCACTGATAGGCCCTCTCTCAATTAAATATCCAAATCGATAGGCCTACATACTGAGGGATAACCTGTTGCTGAGAATATTTTATCCCACTAGGAGAACACAATGTAGACACAAGGTGGCAACAAACCCTAGAAAACTATTTCACAGATGGGGGGGAAAGGTGTAGGTTTTGTAGGTTTTTAGTAGACTGAAATAGTATTTTCTTGTACTCTAATAATCTTTGTTTTATTTACCTTATTTTACAGTGTAACTACATCTAAACATCAGCCAAAAACATCAAAATATATGTTTTTATGCAGACACGTGAATCTTTATTGTATGAAAACTTCAAAAATGATGAATTGTTAAAGGTGTAGTTCGTAACTTTTTTTTGGTTAAAAATGATCTGAAATAAATATTTGAGCAAGTACACTACCAACCAGTGGTCAAATCTATCCCCTTACTTTAGCCCAATACACAACGCTTAGCTTATAATATTTTTTTTTTCTATTTTGAGTGGTTTGAAATTCAAGCATGCTGCTGCCTCATTACGTCACGTCTGTAAACATCAGTTGTCCCTGCTAGTATGCTATCGCATGTGAGGATCCTGCATGTGGCGGATCGTTTATATAGGCTAACATAATCAAAACAGGTACTCACACTTGTGTGGTGCGACATTACGGTCAAATCCAATATAGTCGGCACAGCATCGTCCTTCAGTTTCAGTTTTCTGGAAATTCTGCATGGAATTGTGCCTTATTTGTAAAAGAAACTGTGGTAAAATTAAGTGAACAATAAACCAAGTTCTTACTGATGCAGGCAAGAACTTCGTTAAAAATTAAAGTTAATCAAATAAAATTAATAGTTTGATTTCTGCGTAGACCTGCGTTTGTCTCTTGTGTTCTTTTTATTTTTGTGTGTGTTTGTGTGAGTTGGTGGGCGGGGGGAGATGTGTAGGAGGGTGTTTTTATTATTTTGTGGAGGTGTGTGTATAGACACTATTTTGTGTTAAAGTAGCACATTCCACAAGCTGTCATTTTGACAGATTGGCTTCAATATAAGCTGTTTTTAGACTAACAAGAAAGTTTGAGTTCTTAAACTTACAGAATGTTTCATAGCACAAAGACCCCTTATTTATCAAAAAATCAAGAGATTTTTGATTTCTCAATTCATGACCCCCTTTAAAGGCAAAGTTGTGACCTAGTCTCATGAGCGAGGTTTGAAATGAAAATCTGTGTGTGCAGACGTTGAGGTGAGGAGCCAGCAGGGTGAGGGCTAATTGCATGATGGCTGAGCTCTGTGATTGTGTGTTTTTAGCGGCTCACAGGTGTTTGGTTAGCAGCGGTTGGTCTGTGATCATTCGCAGCGGGCCGCGGCGCTGCAGGAGCAGATGTGCAGTGCTTGAGAGAAGCAGGAGCAGCAGGAGGTGATGAAGGAGTCCAGGCTCACCTCACACATCATCTCACCTGTGTGTCACGCTGACAGCTTAACAACAGCAGTGCAACATAACACTGTACTGTACAAAACACTCCACAGGTTTGGAGTTTTTCATGCACAGTACATTTGTCCTTCATTTTTCCACAGTACATTTCTTGCTTCCTCACTCTGATATTTTTGTACATTTTAATTAGAATATTGGTCAGACGTTTGGGGTCTTTTTGAAAGAAATTAATACTTTTATTCTGCAAGGATGCATAAAATTGATTAAATGTGACAATAAAGTTAGGGCGTAGGTTTGATTTTGACATTGGTTAGGACATAGCAGCAGACAACACCCCCCAAAAAAAAGTATTTTATAAAGTCTTTATTTATAGCTATGCTAGCTAACCTACTCATACATTATAAAGAGTTTTGTTAACATATTCAATAGACAATAATTACATAATTTTGATTATGTAAAACCAACAACATTATAGCAGCAGTTTTAAAGATGTTTTCTTTGGACTGTTTGATTGCTCAAAATAGAATATAGCTAAATATAACTTCCTGCTACTGTAGCTAAATTTCCCATACATAAACAAAAATCTGTCTCTTTTCTTTATTTAGAGTTGATCTAGACAATACTGGAACTATCCAAAGCTCTGTTAATTCTTAAGTAATCAAAACTGCATCTCATTTATCCTATATGTCCTCTTAAGGTGTGCATTTATTTTACTATAATAAAACCATGGTTCATTTCTTTTTTATTTCTTTTGTACCTGTAACTGTCCTACGTTTTTTTTTTTTTTTTTTTTTTTTTTTTTTATATGTGTTGGTTCATTATACTGTAAAAAAAAAAAAAAGTAAAAAAAAAAAAACTTATTGCTACAAACCATCATTCAGATCGGGAATTCGCGATAACAAATATTTTGAGTTACGATCTGAGTAGTATTGGTTATAAAGCATTTTCGGTTCGGGCTTTGTTGTGAACACAAATCTTTTAAGTAATTTGCAAAACGATTCACGAACCCTCTCGATCCGAAGTTCTGATATGAATCGAAATATTCACAAACCCGTTCATAAGTTCTGATCTACTGTAAATCAAATGATTTGAGATGTGCGCTCCAAAATTCCAATCTAAATCAAATGATTCATGACACGCACTCAAAAGTTTCAATCTGAAGCAAAAGATTCGCCATACATCCTCCGAAGTCCCGATCTGAATCAAATGATTTCCAAATCTGCTCCGAAGTTCCGATCTAAATCAAACGTATCTTGACAATACATTTATGATGTTACCATAGATTTCTATTTCAAATAAATTCGGTTGTTTTGAACTTTCTGTTCATCAGAGAATTCTGAAAATAAATGTTTCACAGTTTCCACAAATATATTAATCAATGTTAAACTGTTTTCAGCCTTGATAAAATAAAGATTTTTTTTTTTTTAGCAAATCAGATGATTTCTGAAGGATCATGTGACACTGAAGACTCAGGGAATGATGCTGAAAATTCAGCAATGCATTTGTCCCGATCTACTCAGAGACATGAACGCTGAGGATCCAAATGCAGATCTTTATTGAAGGGTAATCCAAAAGACATAGTCCATAAATAAGCCTAAGGTCATGCACAGGGGAGTCAGTCCAAACAAAATACAAACAGGGCAAAACAACAACCACGACAAAGGAACCACAATCTGGGGGATAAGAAAAGCAGTGTAACATTAACAAGACTAAGCAATGAATGATAGAAAAAACAGGCTTTAAATTAGGTGAGACTGATGCGGTAACAAGACACAGGTGAATGCAATCAATGATCAAGAGTCCAGGCAAAGGATTATGGGGGGTGTAGTTTTGAGGGAGTGACAACCGTGTGAGGTGGAGTGCCCTCTGGAGGAGCTCATGGGCACGCAGCTGGTGTTCATAACAGCATTACGAAGTTACATTTAAAAAAAAAAAAAAAGTTATTTGAAGTTGTAATAATATTTCACAATATTGCTGTTTTTACTGTATTTTTGATCAAATAAATGCAACATTGGTTATTTACAGTATTTTTGATCAAATAAATGCAACCTTGGTTAGTTTAATTCACTTTTTTCATGGATTTATTTTTATATTTTTGCATGTATTTGTGTTTGTGTTATCTCTCTGTTTCATTCAAAGCTGTTTCTCACTTTATGTCTGTGTTGAGATTTCTAGTACATAAATTTAACATCTGTGCTTTCTGAGTCACCTGCAACTATTGCTCACTTACATTGGGACAGAAATGCATTCTGAGTCATAAATTCATAAATAAAGACTGCATGTGTGTTTATGCAGTGGAAAGAAACAAACAGCAAGTTGCAAATTACATGATGTATTTTTTTATTTTATTTTATTTTAGCAAAAATACAGTAACATTTTGAAATATTTTGAGAATTTAAAATTGTGATTGCAAGGCTGATTTTTTATTTTTTTTTATCTGCCATTACTCCAAAAAATAATGTTCAGATATTCATTATTCATAGTTCATATTTTGTAACTTCATCCAGACACGCACATGTCCAGACAGTAAAGCATGTATAGAGTCTTTCCTGAATGTGAGTTAAGGTCCGTTTGTCTGCTGTCTGGTTTTCATTCACAAACTGATTTCATTTTGTGTCGCTAAGGGATTTTCCCTCTCCATTTTATAAAGCTTAACTGAGATCATCCAAACAAACCAAAGGATTCTCACATTTCAGCTCTTGGGAGACAAATGCGTGTCTATTGTTTTAAAGTGAGATGAAAAAGAGAGAAGGGCTGTTTTGATTATACAGAGTAGAGGTGATGAGTCTCCTGAAAGCAATGTTGATTTGTTTATTATGTGCACTCCATTAAATAGAAGTTGTTCTGTTTGTGTCCTGCTCCAGAATCAAATGCTAAAGGGCTGCGGGAGAAGGAAAAAATATTTCCTTGAATTACAGAACAACCAAGTTTATGTATGTATAAACTCACATACTTTAACTTGGTTGTGTTATACTTTAAGGAAGTATTAAAAAAAAGAGTCACTGTCTTTATGTAACTAATACTGATTTTGTAATAAATAGATTTTAATACAAATTTAATAAACTTAAAAATTTGAAATGTATCCTTGGCAATTAACTAAATTTACATTAAAATACTAAAATGAAAAATAATTTAAAGCTAAATAAAAAATAAATAAATGGAAATAAAAGCACATACCAAAATTACAAATACATGAACTAAAATTGAATGAAAACATATATATATATATATATATATATATATATATATATATATATATATATATATATATTATGTATTATATATGTGTGTGTGTGTGTGTGTATGTATGTAATCAAAATATTAATACATTCTGTAATATTTAAATAATACTAAAATGACATTGACAGGGTAGACTTTCAGATATTTTATCTAGTTAAGTTTATCCTATTAATTAATGAATAGGTTAGACATTTAACCTATTAATTAGGCCTTGTTTTTTTAACACATTGGCAAGATAATCATAATAGCCTAAAAGATGCATAGTAATGCTTCCTCCAGTAAAAAAAGTCCAGAATTTTTTGTCCTCTCACATCAAAATCCACTGACATATTTTTTTAAAAACTGATTTGTACTGTTTTTTTTGTCAATTAACGGTACTTGACCTGTGCATATATCTGGAGGTCATGTGTATTGCTTGTGTAATACTGTGTGTTTTTTAATCAGCTGTTTGGAATGGCACCCATTCAGTGCAGAGGGTCCACTGGTGAGCAAGTGATGTAATGCTAAATTTATTCAAATATATTCCCATGAAGAAACAAACTCTTCTGCATCTTGGATTGCACATTTTTCAGCAAATGTTTATTTCTGGGGGAACTATTTTTTATATATATATTTTATTAAATATACAGCATATATATATGATGGATACACGAAATGTAATACATAATAATGTCCCAGATGTGTGTGTGTGTGTGTGTGTGTGTGTGTGTGTGTGTGTGTGTGTGTGTGTGTGTGTGTCTGTATGTGTGTGTGAGAGAGACTAAAACTGCAGTGAGGTTTGGATTGACTGTGTTGTGCCTACAAAAGTGACGAAGCCATGTGTGCATGTGAAGTTTAACTCAGTCAAGATGTGAATGGTTCTCATTCTCACACTGTTATAAAGCACAGCACGCTGAGAGACGCTCACACGTGACAGCGTGTAACTGGTTATCTCATGCTTTGTTTTACCTGGCTAAGTGTGAGACTGTGGGTGTCTATGAGAGAGAAAGAGAGATTTTTAGCTTGAACGAAGCTTTGATAAAAAGGTACTTGCCCAGTATGATAGTTATATGCATTGTGTATTTTTGACCAATGTCCCTAGATCAAAAGTTTACAAGTATATGTTAGTGTGAATGCATGCATGTGTGTTTATGTCCAGAGCAGCGTTCTGATTGGACAAAGACATTGTGGCTTACAGCACATTGTTATTTCAGCTGGAAAGAGAGCTCTTTTTTCAAGAGGTTTTTATCGGTTGTAAAAGCACATTAGTGTGTATAAGAGAGCAAATGTGCTGAACATGGGTCAGAAGAAGGGTGCAACCGGTGTCGCATACTGTATATGCAGCAAAACCACCCGAGTCCTTAAATGAACTCAGAAAAGGACACACCCTCAGACACAGGCTGGAACATGTGGACGAGAGACACTCTATTTATCCAGTCTGTGTCTCTCTCGCTTTCTTTTTTTCTCCTGTTTCTTTCTATCCCTAAACTCAGTTTCTATTGCAGTTGTTTTATTAGCATGAGAAAAATTTGCATTTGTGTTGCCAAAGAGTGTTTACAGCTTAGCTGTGTTCAATGAGAAATGGTGCAAAATAAAATGAAAATAAATAGTTAAAAAAGCAGTAGTCCAAATGCAACAAGCTAGCACAGTTACATTAAAATGTAAATATACTGAAAAAGAATTGAACAGAAACAGAAGTAAACATAAAAGGTCAAAAAAGTGAAATAACAAGTGTAGAATTTGAAAACAAAGTGAAATAACAACAGTACAAATGCAATAACCCAGTAATATTTGCAAACAAACTAAATAATGCAAAATAAAATAACCTAATACACTAAGAAAGTAATCATTACAAGCAATCATAAGTATATTAAAATAAGCAAAAGTCCAAATGCATTATATATACATTATTATAATATTAAAAAATAAATATATTAAAATTCAGCAAGAGAAATCTAACAAGTTATGTAAATGCAAGTTAAATACAAATGCAGTGAACAAGTAATATTATCAAATTAAAAAAATATACAAAATAAGCTAATGCACTAAGAAACTAATCATTAAATAATAATAAAAAATAATCATGTATTAAAATAAGCAGTAGTCCAAATGCAGCAAAGTACAGCAATATTAAAAATACATTTATTAAAAACAAACAATTTTACCACAAGAAATAAGAAAGAAATAAGTATTAAAAAAGTAACATAACAATGTTTTAAATGGGAAAAAAGTAAAATGAGAAAATAAAGTAAAATGCTAAACAAATTAACAGTACAAATGCAGTAAATGCATTATATTATTTTGTAACAATTTTTCTGTACACTTATATTACTTAATACACTAAGAAAGTAATCGTTAAAAGCATCATAAATATGCTAAAATAAGAAAAAGTCCAAATGCAGTAAAAATAAAAAAATAAAAAATAAAAAATTAATTTAAATATAAAGAATGGAACAGAAGAAGTGAAATAAATTAAAATAAATTAAATAACATCAAATTAAATAACAATGTGCAAATGAAGTAAACTAAAATTAGAAAATTAAATTAAAAAAATAAAATAGTAGGTTACAAATGCAATAAACAGGTAGTATTAGCAAACAAAAAAGATAATGCAATATAAAATAATCTAATACACTAAAGAAGTAACAATTAATTTAAATTTATTTTAACATAATCCTTCTCATTGAATTTAAGCATCTCTTTCTCTCTATGATTTTATTTTGTTCTGAATATATTATTCTTCAAGAACATGGGCCCAATAACAAGGGCCCAACCTTACCCCTGATCTTCGTAACTCATTCTCAGAAACTAATTATTGTATTCATGAAAATAAGACCTGGCTGTAAAGGTCGTTGCCGTGTCGACAGGTGAGGCTGCATAATCTAGAGGAGGCGTGTTGACCTTTTTGTTTCGTGTAAAGTGATCCAGCATGGAATAAGCACTGCCATCCAGCGTGTATTAACTTATCTTTCGATCATGGCCCAGTGTATCAAACCTCTGGCTAATCAGTCTAATGCGTCCTGATGGAGAGTCGGACTCATGTTGTTATGGAACAAACAGACACGACCCCTCCGTCCCGACACTGTATGAACTGGTAAATCATACTGCAGCCCTCTGATCCTTCCGTGAATCGGCTTCTGTCAAAATGAGCAAACAGTCTTGGTCAGCTGTATTTAGGAAACATTCTGAGTTTGCAAACTTGTTTCTCTTAAAAACAATGTTATTCGACTTTGAAACATGTGTTCCATGTCAGAATGTCTGTTTTTGTTTTTGAACCATAGATGTAATTCAAAAATTATAAAAACTTTAATGGAAAAAAATGATGTTATTATTCACTGATATTCTTATATATATATATATATATATATATATATATATATGTATATATATATATATATATATATATAATTTAGATACCCTTTTCTAAAGCTTACTACTAGGTTGTATCGTGCATTAAAAAAAATGGTTCAGTCCAATCTTATACTACACATATGGGAAGCAGTGCCTTTTTGGCATCAGTTATGTTGACCTTTTTTTATCTTGACGCAGAAAACCCCGCCCAATCCTAATGTAATGGTATACTGCATGGTAAAAACAGAACCGAAAAGAGCTTTATGTAAAGGCCACCTTGTAAAATCAGTTTATGGTTGCTTGTAATAAATTTATTGTTCTTTTCTGGACATAACGTTTTGTGTATGTGGTAGATGCTCTCAAACTGAGTTATGTCAAGCCAGATTGAACAGTAAAATTAATTCTGCATTGTGTGTAAAAGCTCTGGAAGAAACCGGGTGCGTTTCTCTCCAGCACTCAGATGGTGTGTCCTTTTTCCCATAATGCACTCCAATGGCTAGAGGACTTCCAGGGTAAAACTGGAGCCAAACAGACCTGCCAGCATCCCTCGCCCAGAGACTAATATTTTGTTGGGAAAGTTTCCTGCTACTCAAGCCTTGTGGACTGTCGTGGCTGGAGGGTCTCTTTTGGAAAATTTGGTGAGTTTCTCTTCTGTGTATGGTTACAAAAAAGCAAAAATTACATTGAGTTCAGATGTCTGAAAGTGAGCAATGCAACACTCAGTCACAGGCAGAAAAGGCCATCTAAAAAATAGCTTAAGGTGGTCTGCTGGTCTTAGTTGGTCTCCCTGCATTAGTGTCCAGCAGGTTTGGCAAGCTAACAAGTGACCAAACCATTAAAAAACCAACCTGAAACCAGCCTGAAATTCAAAAAAACTCCCTTAGTTTTACACAAACAAACTAGCTGCCAAGTAATTTTGATGTATTTTTCTTTTTGCAGAATTTGCTGCATGGAGACACATTCTGAGGTGGCCAGAGAAACTGGAATGGTTTAGTGTCTTTAGGCATAAAGTCTGTATCCTCAAAGGCTTATTGAGAAAGACTGATACTTCCACCTGCAAACCACAAAGCCTGCTGGGACTTAATATTTCCACTGAGTTTTTTTTTTTTTTTTTTTTTTTTGGTTAGTACCAGTTTAGAAGTTTAAATTCTTCCTTAGTTGAAAAGCGAAGGAAAATGTGTAGTAAAAACATACTGGTAAAAGTATATTTTGTAAACACGTAAAGTCTAAAACAGTAGTTTTTAAAAAAGTAGTTTTGATGCATTAATTGTGCATTAATTCACCTTGCATTGTACAATCTCATGAATAATTGTAACCACAGTTATAAGAAATATTAGTATTGTAATTTTATAGTTGCTTTGTAAACTAAAATTGTTATTAAAATTGTACTTATCATTTTTTATGTTTTATTTTTACATTTAAATAAAACAGTACAGTTTCACAAAGTTTCTGTTGTTTCATTATTTTTTTGATTTTGTACAGTTGTTCTCTAAATACTCATTTTTTTTATTCTACGGTGAAATATTACAACAGTAACATTTCTATTTTTTTTTTTTTTTTTTTATTGTCCGTATGACACAAGTAATAATAATAAATATAATTTAATTAAACCCTATATATATATATATACTATTTTCGAAAAAAAAAAAAAAATCAAAAAAAAATCATAAATATAATTTATATATATATATATATAGCCCTAAAAACAAACACAACAAAGCTAGATATTTTTGTCCAATAATTTTTATTATTATTACTTTTTTTTCTGTCAGGAAGAAATGCAAATCGTTCAGCCCTCAATTGACAGGTTAGGTTACATTAGGTTAGGCTGGGTTGGGTTAGGTTAGGTTACTCTGATTTATGTCTCATTAGCATTTAAGATGGGAGGGGTTTAGTTTCTTAGGGGGCGGAGTCATGTATTATGACATTTGGCTGACAGACAGGCCAGCTAATCAGCTCTGCTAGTATTCTAGAGGCTGTAATCCGCTGGAATCCGTCATTCTGTGTTAGAGGTAAGCCTCACAAAGCCATGCGCCAGTAACCCTGCGTACTCGCCCATAGCTCCCCTCACATCTAGGGTCAATGTCCACGTCAGTGCGGGTCACATAAGCGCCCGCTCATCACCATTGCAGTGCAAACAGGTGCTTCTAATAATGGGGCAATGCGGGAGGGTTTTTATTGCCATGGTAACAAGCAAAGAAAGGGGGAAAAAAAGGAACTCTTAACACGAGAAAATGTGTCTGTGCATTGCAAAGATAAAGCGTTCTGAGAGTTGATTTGTCCGTATGACACAAGCCAACAAATCCATTACAGCAGCAAATTGAATCACTCACAAATTTGTTTATAAACTTGCTTAAATTAATCCGGATATATTAACTGCGCAGCATTTGAGAAAATTAATTAGTAGGCCTAGCTGTTAATTGCACATTACTATCTGTCATACAACTTACACGGTAAGCATAAAGACTAATGGCATCTTAATTAAAATGCTTCATAATTATCCCATTCCTTACACTGATTATAGTTATATAGAAGCTCCTGGAATTAAAGGTTTCTGCCCTTTTTGTGATTTGTAGCACATTTTCCATAAAGTCAAAACCTGTGCAAACAGCGCTTCAGCCAAACTGCTGAACGGAAGGAAACAAAAATTATATTTCTTACAGGCACAGAGTAAAAAGCCATACTAAACAATATCTATGGCCTCAATATTTCGACACTGAACTGGAAATAAAACAGCAAAACTCATTTTGTGAGGAATGTTTTGTCTTAATGCTGAAAATGGACTGTCATGCGAGCTGAATTATACACACACTTAAAAAAGGAGATTCTTCTGATGCAGAGATGTGGAGCAGCACACAAACCCGTAGCAGAATATTACTGTAAATATAATGTTTATTTGACACAAAAATTATAAGCCTGTCACAAAGTCACCCAAAAGTTAAATTGGACTCTAAAGTACAGTCTAAAGTTCGAGACGTTAAAATTGAATGTATTGAACTTGAAGTGACGAGGTGTTAATTGTGTAAATGGTTAATTATTTGCATGGGAAGTACAGTAATCACCAGTCAAAATGATATGATTGGCATATCAACATTTGGTGTATCTGTAAAAATACCAATCATGAAGCATTAAGTTATGATGGTGAAGCACTTTTCCGTCTCTCATAGGTCTTTATTTTGCTTTACGCACTGAGACTAAATATGCATGTCAGTATTTTTTAGTAACTAGTTACTAATATAATGATTATCTCCTGTGTGTATCAACAGATTGTCTGAAAATTCTTTTGTAACATTATAAATGTCTTTGCTGTCGCTTTTGATCAGTTTAATTTAAAATTCATCAAAAAATATTTAAAAGTATGCATTTAATTCAAAACAAATCATGCTGAACAATAGTGTACACACATGCACAACATCTACTTTGGCTGGATTTGAGTTTTCAGGTCTCACCGTATCATTTTATTCAGCATGTAATTCATCTGGCCTGCCTGACAGGAAGGGTTTTGAGTTCATGCTCTGTATTTTCAGTTACAGTTAGAAGTTGATGTGATATGTTGTTTAATAGTATATTTGCTGTAGCAGGTTATAACCAGATGGAATAATTTCCACCACTGAAGTTCAGTTTGGTGAGACTCCATGTTAAACAGTCAAATCCAAAACCTGTAACAGATTCCTCTCATAAATTATGACTCAGTAACTCACGTCTGCATGAAAACAGAGCACCAATCATTCTTTGAAGCACAAACACACTCTACAGAATGGGCAGATTGACGGTAAATTAAATGGTTTTGACTCATCCTTCTACATTTTCATGGTTTTGTCTGGACTAAGTTCTGCTCTGACACAATCCAGTTTGAAAAAGTCAACTTTATAAAATAAAGATGGGTTGACAGTGATGTTAATTGGCCCAGTATTTATTTATTTATATTTTGTAGCCATTTTTATAGGACTGTAGAGTGTAGACAGGAAAGTGGGGCTGGGAGATCAGGACGTGACTCAGGTCAGACTTAAATCTGGGTCCCTGTGAGACAACAGCGCTTATTTGTCCTAAACACGTGCACAGTCCCATGCAGAACAGCTGTGGGTTTAGCCTAGAGCATGGGTCAAAATAATTCTAGAATTTATTTTTCTGTGTATACAGTTGTGGACAAAATTTTACATACACTGTGCAGTATCTGCAAAATGTTACGTATTTTAGCAAAGTAAGAGGGATCATACAAAATGCATGTTTTTTTTTTTTTTTTTTTTTAAGCATTGACCTGAATAAAATATTTCACATAAAAGATGTTTGACTGTATGATTTTGGGATCCATATTTTCACACTGAGGACAACAGTGGGACTTTTTTTGGATCCATATTTCCAAAAAAAAAATAAAAAAAAAAAAAAAAAAAAACAGAAACGATACATTAAAGGCATAGTTCACCCAAAAAAGAAAATTTTGTCATCATTTTCTCACCCTCATTTTGTTCCAACACTCTCAGAAATAAAGGTACAAAAGCTGTCACGGGCCAAAGGGTCCATTTTGGTACCTAAAAGTTACATATTAGTACTTAAAGTGTACATATTAGAACCTAATAGGTACAAAAGTGTACTTTTAGAAAAGGTATTGCCCCAGTGACAGCTTTTGTACCTTTATTCATGAGAGTAAAACCTGTATAAGTTTAGAAGAACCAAACAGTTGTTGGTCCCCTTTGACTTTCATAGTAGGGGAAGAAATACTGTGGAAGTCAATAAGGATTATCAACTGTTTGATTACCAACGTTCTTTGAATTATCTTCTTCTTGTTCAACATAAGAAAGAAACTCATACAGGTTTGGAATGACACGAGAGTAAGTAAATGATGACCAAATTTTTGGATAAACCGTGTCTTTTTAGAGCCTGGAGGTGAAAACTTTGAACTTCTGTAGCTTCTGAAGGGCAGTATATATATATATATATATTCTGTTCAAATGTTTACACCCCTGGCTCTTAATGCACTGTTTTTCCTTCTGGAGCATCAGTGAGCATTTGAGCCTTTTGTACTCTAATAGTTACGGATGAGTCCCTCCATTGTCCTCAGTGTAAAAAGATGGATCTCAAAATCATACAGTCATTTTTGGTAAGGGTTCAAATACGCAAAAGATGCTTGAAAACCAAAGCATTTGTGAGACCTGAAGGATATTTCACAAGAACATCATGCAACTGTTCATATAATTTTTTGATTTAATGCGAAATGGCTATCAAAAAACATCTACCAGCAGAGGCTAACTTCTGCAGCTAACCAGCCAAACCTTGACCCCCTGCTCTGAGCTTAAGCCTTTTTCTCGTGGGCTTTTCCAGACCGGAGCCAATGATTCCATCTCCAGCCCTCCTTCCCTCTGTAATCTGCTCCTTCTGCCTGTCCTGTACGTGAGTAAACGCCTTTGGTCTGCAGAGCAGTTGTGTCCCACTTTTCAAACACACAAATATGATCCAGTCTACTTTTCTTTAGTCCCGTCTTTCAGAGCAGGAATGTCTTTGATGTGAATAAGTCATTCCTTGTGGCTGTTTGGGACAGGGCTGGGGTCAGCGGGACGGAGCGCTGCTGTCCATTTGCACTCGGCAGTGTTGATTATGGTTTTTGATTTACAGCTGTTGTGAGGGATTATTGTGTTCTTTAGTCTTCCTGATTTTAGGTTTGCAGCAGTCACTTATACTTACAATCAAATACAGGGAGGAAAACACCCAGTGCAATCTTATATGTGACTCAAAAGCATCTGTGTGCTTTTATACTGCAAGTATATGAGCTGTGACCAAAGACTTTTAAAAGACTAAAACACTGAACCATTTTGTGTGTGTTTGCACACTATATATGTATCTGTAAAATATATATATATATATATATATATATATATATATATATATATATATATATATACACACACACACACACACACACACACACACACACACACACACACACACACACACACACACACACACAAACACATCATATATACATATATATTTTAATGTGTGTATAAATGAATGCTTAAAAACAGACACACATATATAATTTGGTAGATGTGTTTTTTTGTTCATTTATTATAAATATTTATTTATATATTTTAATTATTATATTTTCAATTATTTATAATTATTATGTTAAGTTTTTATTCATATATAAATAAAAACAAAAATATAATATATTAAACAGTGTTTAAATACTTTTATTTAATTTTATATTAATATTTTCATTTTATTCTATATAAATACAATTTTAAAAATCCAGTTGATTTGATTTGATTTGATTTGCCTTTATTGTCTCCTGACGGAGAAATTTATCTTGGGCATTCGGGATAACAGATGCACACAATATTGCACAACATACAGTCATAGAAAGTGGTACAAAATGAAAATTGTCAGTCTACAGTTTGGTAAGTACCTTCACCTGAGGGCATCATATCATACTCACGGTAGAGGACATGATTCGGATCGTTAGTAATTTTTAAGCTTTGTTTCCTCACCCGCCTCCTCAAAAAGCTCATTAAGAGTGGTCGATGGCACTGTCCAATTATTTTTCCCGCCCCTTTTTATCAACGTTTGAAGCTGTGATTTTAGTTTAACTGACAGGTTACCAAACCAAGCTACCATCACAATACCATATCGGACAATAGACTCAATAGCTGCCTTAAAAATAATAACATAATATCCTTGTCCAACACCATGAACTCTTACTCAAGAAATATAGACGCTGACATACTCTAGAGGAGATTTTTAACTGAATTCCTAAATATTTATATGTGTTACTTGTTCAATCGGACTCCTTCAATTATAATATGATCGCCTATAGACCTAGGGTCAAAAATCATTTATTAACATTAGTTATGCTTATTGCACCACTTATCTCCTCTATCTCCTGTATGTAATACCAATGTCTGATTGTGTAGAGTAAACTAGTATGGTCGTATCATCTGGAAAATTTTAATAATAAAATTATTCCTACCGATAGTTCTGCATTCATTTGTATATAATATAAAAAGTAGGGGCGAATACACAGCCCTGAACCTGTACTTACACTAATCATATCAGAAAGAGTGGAGTAAACTCTCACTGTCAAGAAAGAACCATACCATTTAACAATAAAGGGGTTCACTTCCATCTGCTGTAGTCTACTTAACATTATCTGCGGAAGAACACAATTAAATGCAGAACTAAAATCCATAAATAATAAACGAACATAACCTGATGGATTTTCCAAGTGCTTTTAAGATGGAATGTACAGTTGTAATTAAAGCATCATCAGTACCCCTGCCATTATTATATTGGTACGGGGTCCAAAAGATTTATTATTTACTAACCATTATACGCTCTAATGACTTCATCACTATAGATTCAACGCTTCATTAGCCGGGTCTATAGTCATCATTTTGCTGTGGGGCATGATTTTTTTTTAACAATTGATGTTTCCAAATAGTTGGAATGATACATAAAGTTAGTTCATCCGAAAATGTTTTCAGAATAAAAGATGAAATTCCATCAGGTCCACTAGCCTTCTTACTATTCAGCTTTTTGAAAACTGCAGTGACATCTTTCGGGTTAATTATTGTTCTTTCGTTTTAAGTGTCTATTGTTTTTGGTCTTTTTGTAATGTGGATTGTTCTTCTTTGCAGTATATTTTTAGTTTTTTCTTTGTTGCTTTTCATGTTATCATTTTCAAGTCATTCTCCATATTTAATTCCCTCATACTAGATTTCATATTATATCTTTCACCATGTCCCACAATTTTTTTGGGTTATTCATTAAAAAGGCTTCCCTAACTCGTTTACTGTTGTTACCAATATATCTTATTGATGTAAATAATATAAATATGTGTATCTATCTGTCTATCTATCTATCTATCTATCTATCTATCTATCTATCTATCTATCTATCTATCTTATGTGTATCTATCTGTCTAATTATATACATTATATATATATATATATATATATATATATATATATATATACACACACACATATACACACACATACATACATACTATAATGTTTATTATTATATAAATAATAATAAAAAAGAGAATCAAATGAATAAAAATAGATTATATATGAACTGTATATGCCATATATATAATTTAAATAATAATGTATTTCTAAATTATAAAATTGCATTCATGCTTTAGCATGATTATGCTAGTTTACCAGCTAAATTAGTAACAGGCTAACAAGCCAGGACCAGAGCGAAATTTCAGCAGGGTTTGTATCTTTTGGCCTGTATTTTTTGTACTTTCTCTCATGAAAATAATAGTATATTTTGGCTGTACTGTAAATCCAGTAAATGAAATATAAAGAAGATTGCAGATTTCATTTCACAAATAGATTAAGAAGATTAAGGCAGCAACTCATTCCTCTGTCCGCCATGACAGCAGTTTATGTGTTTGCATCATTTTTTTCACCTGCCTACATATGAATAATTTAGTCACACATTATCTGCAGTGCAAACATGGAGAATAAAAGCACTGGCATGTTTATATACGTGCGTGATAGTGCTTTCAGAGTCACATTAAGCAATCACTACCTCCCTGCAGAAGCTGTCAGCATGTCATTGCAGCAGCCAGCTCCATTACTGCCAAGAGACCACAGTGCGTGTCTTGGTGCAAGTTTACTTTGTTTTCTACAGGTTTCTGAAGTGTATTGTGTGTTTGAGTTCTCAGAAGACCCATTGAAGGATGGTTTAATGTTGCACTGTTGGCCCAAAGAAAATTTCATGCCTCCGTTTGTAAAGTGATTATGAAAATACAGTGAATTTAATACTGATATTGAGCTCCACTCAGTTCCCTTTGACATTTCCTTCTATTTTCTGTTTCTACTGAAGTGGTGGAGGATGTCAGCACCTGCAGAATCTCATAATGTTACATGCTAGGATATGTACAGGTGTCCCAGTTTACATATAATAATATGATATTGTTTACCAGCATTTAACATATAAAATATACACTCTAAATAAATCCATGAAAATAGCTGATAAAGTACAGTGCTGTATTAAAATGAAGGAATTTTCCGCAATTAATTTTTTTTTTTTTTTTTTTTTTAACAGGTGTTTTACCTGTACTTTGAAATTTTTCAGTTACTCAGCAGCCAAGGAAACATTAAAATTGAATTTCCACAGAAATATTAAGCAGAAAAAAATTGTAAAATGTTATTCACGTGACGCTGAAGAGTGGAATAATAGCTGCTGAAAATTCAGCTTTGTTTTTATTTTAAATTGTAATAATGTTTCACCATATTACTGTTTATTGTATTTTAATCAAATAAATGCAGCTTTGGTGAGCATAAGATACTTTTTTCAAAAATACTTGAAAAATCCAAAATATTCCTGACTGGAATATAGGCAGAAAAATAAAATGCCTGACTAATTTGGAATGACGAAAGAAGATTTTTGTGTCCAGATGATGTAGTTTCGGTATCTGCCAGCAGGGCTTAATGAGGCCACATATAACCAGCCAAACCTTGACCCCGCTGTGAATCATGTTTTATAATGATCTGGCTCTGACAAGAAGAGTACAGAAACGTTGAGTTGACCGAGTCAATCATTGGCTTGACTGCTTGCATCCAGACACTAATTGAGATGAATGATATTTGGGAAGTGGTTTGGAGTTCTTATGACTCACTTCATGCTCTAGACTCTTACTTCTTGAAAGATGTTTAGAGTCCACCTCTTCCAAACGCCTACAGTAGGAGATGTAGGTGGACCCATTGTGACAGTCATATTTTATCTGTTAGATGTCGCCGTTCTTGAGTTGATTTTCCATCGGTGAGTGAATTCGGTCCAGGTTTAGTGTTGTAGGACCATGTAAACTATATCCCATATGAAAACCACTGTAGTTGAAATATTTTTGAAGGTCATAGAGGTCCAGTTGTATTGGATTGAGCTCTGCTTAATGTTTGAGAATGACCTGTATATTGGAAAACATGCATAGATCTAAAGTATTTCATTTGATGTTACAATACCAGCTGGAAGACACTATTACTATAACTATTACTGTTTGTGCTTATGTTCTGGTTAAAATGTTAAAAACTAATTGCGCTAGCCAAAGTGACCGTCTTTATTAATACATGTTTCTGGTATTATTGTGAGTGATTTATCAGTGCATGTTATATGCAGTAGAAATGCTTTTCTTATATTTTATATTTTCAAAATTTCTTCTGAAAATCAATCAATTCCAGTCGGATAAAACCAAGTACACATTGCACATTTTGTTTTTTTGGTGTAATGTCGGCTTTTAGTTGGCAATACATTGCATTACAGTATAGTCACATTTCAGCACATTTTTGCAGGAGAAAAGGTCAATTTTAATCTCACAGAAATCACTTTCAAACCAAGCAGCTTCTGTTGGTCAGTGCAGCAAAGTTATGATAAATTACTTGTTTAAATGCCTGCGTCTAGTTGTTATTATTTATATACTATTATAGTATTTATTTAATATTTTGCATTAGCTTTATTTTTTTTTTCTGTTTTAAATATAGTTTCAGTTTTTGTAATGTTGCATGCTCATGTTATTTGTAATATTAATTATATATATATATATATATATATATATATATATATATATATATATATATATATATATATATATTTCTGCATTTATTTATTTTTCATTTATTCTTTGAATGACTTTTTTCTGATTTAAATACTATTTATTAATGAAATTGAATTAGTTTTTATATTTTTAGTTTTCATTTAAATTTTAGTTTAAGTTTTAGTTTTTTTTTTTTGTTATGTGCTTGTGTCATTTTATTATTACTCTCTCTATTTGTGAGCATTTCATGTGCTTGTTACAAAGAAATGTTCAGTTGGCCTCTTATTTTTCCATCACTCTCTGACAGTAAACACTGAATATTTATTTGTCTGGCATAGTCAGAAATCCATTGCATTAAGTTGAGGTCACATTAGCTTAATTTCAGTGGAAAAAGTCAATTTTACATGATCAGTGTAGCTCACACAGAATTGACTTGCAAATCAAACGGTTTTCTAGTGGTCAACACAACGAATCTGCGTTACTATCTTGAAACCATTGCAAAACCGGTGCAGAAAAAGTGTTCCCCTCACACAAAGTGATTTCCAAGAATCACCCAGTCACTTCAATTTATATTCAAATGACAGGATTTTACCTGCAAAACTTTTGCCGAACGACAGTAAATATAACCACATATTTTACAGAAGTTATTCAGGGTTATATAGGGAAATCATCTTCATTTCTCATCAGTTAGTGATGTGCAATGAATTGTAGTGTATTTAATTAATTAATTAGCATATCACATGATTCATTTCTCAAAATATCTTAACCTTTATGCTTTTGAATTCTGATCTTAGAATTGCTAGTCTAATCTAATCTAGTGATAGGAAAAATAAGTAAGTATGAAAAATATTTCTATGCAACATAAGAAGGACAGAGACACGGCAGAGTGACCACTGGAGGTTCTGCTAATGGGCCCAAAAAATATGTTGAAGGACATAAAGCTGTCTCTTGCTCAGTCACTCCAACCACTAACAAGGCCCCTGTGCGGCGTCCCCATTGCCTCCACTGTGAGTCACTAGCTTCTCTCATGTGGTGTGTCAGCATTCGACTCTTTCACTCTGCTTCACTCTTTGGTGTAAGCATGTCTTTCTGATGAGCAGAGACTAGTTTGATCTTTTATGCAGACTTCTAAGATGCTTTGGAATGGAGATTTTGCTTTGAGAAACCAGTAAAGGCTTATGTCTGTGTAGTTGCAGCACACGTCTCGGGTGTTTTGTTCCTGACATTTTCTGCATGGCCTCCGATCATTTAAGCACTGAAATGAAAACAACTAAAACTGATTCAACAACAACAAAAAAGCTAAATAGAAAATAAAAAAATAAAAGCTAATCCAAAATAAACAGTAAAATAATAATAATATATACATAATTCTAAATTCTAAACACCACCAGGAACAGCATTCAAATAGCAATTTATCATTTATTAGAATTTTTTTTTTTTTTCAGGCAACAGATAAATACAAAATAAATATAACATTTCACTACATTAGATGTTTTTGACATAATTTTCCCGCGCCTGCAGTTAATAAATCACATGACATTTATGTCTCAGGTGACTGGCTCAGAAAGGAATTGCTCAGATCTGATCATCCATAAGCAAACACACTGGATTTCAAATCACATACATACTGATAACTTTAATAGACATCACTGATGTTACTTATTTTAGTATCACTGAGATATTAGTTTTTATTTAAATTAAATTTTACATTTTTGTTAAAGTTTTCTAATTTTCCATTTTCATTTTATTTAGTTAAAGGTTTAGTAATTTAGTTATTTTTAGTTATTTTATTGTCATTTGTTACTGTTTTCTTTAAATATCTGTATCAGTTTTAC
Source organism: Cyprinus carpio (assembly GCF_018340385.1). Lineage (NCBI taxonomy): Eukaryota > Metazoa > Chordata > Actinopteri > Cypriniformes > Cyprinidae > Cyprinus > Cyprinus carpio. Next base: position 23,469,684 of record NC_056619.1, on the reverse strand, counting down.
TTTAGTTATTTAATGCATCAAGTTAAACTAAATGAAAATGAGAAATATGGCCTAGGTAACTAGCTGAGATAAAACAAGTTTAGATTTTTATTGTTTATTTGTTTATTATAGTTTTAGCTTCATTTTAATAACCCTGCATTTTTTTCTTTTTTTTTTTTGGCAGGGTTTAGAGACGAGTAAATCCAACATTATATTCAATATTCAGTATCTTCTAAATGTGAATTGCTTGTGTGATTCTATTGTAAATTTCTTTGATTAAAAGCATCTGCTAAATGCATAAATTAAAATGTGAACAAGTGTTTAAACCCAAACCCTTAAAGGGATAATCCACCCCCAAAATGAATATCTTGTGTTTGCTGTTTAACACAAGAAATAAATTCATGCACATTTACAACGCCATGATGGCGGGAAATTACAGAACTTTCATTTTTGAGTGAAGCTGCCTGTTAAACATCCCCCAAAGATTCCATTACAACCCTTACGAAAAAGAAGTTTATTCAAGTGTGCTATTAGTATACTTCTTTTAAACTAAAAATAGGAATGTATGCTTTTAGTTTACTTTTTATGTACTTCTCAGAAATGGGCTTTATGTACTTCTCAGAAATATACTTAAAAATGACATTTAAGTATACTTGACTTGACAAACAGTCTAAATACAGGTGCTGGTCATATAATAAGAACATCATCAAAAAGTTGATTTATTTCACTAATTCCATTCAAAAAGTGAAACTTGTATATTATATTAATTCATTACACACAGACTGATATATTTCAAATGTTTATTTCTTTTAATTTTTATGATTATAACTGACATCTAAGGAAAATCCCAAATAAAGTATCTCAGAAAATTAGAATATTACTTAAGACCAATACAAAGAAAGGATTTTTAGAAATCTTGGATAACTGAAAAGTATGAACATGAAAAGTATGAACATGTACAGCATTCAATACTTAGTTGGGGCTCCTTTTGCCTGAATTACTGCAGCAATGCGGCGTGGCATGGAGTCGATCAGTCTGTGGCACTGCTCAGGTGTTATGAGAGTCCAGGTTGCTCTGATAGTGGTCTTAGGCTCTTCTGCATTCTTGTGTCTGGCATATCGCATCGTCCTCTTCACAATACCCCATAGATTTTCTATGGGGTTAAGGTCAGGCGAGTTTGCTGGCCAATTAAGAACAGGGACACCATGGTTCTTAAACCATGTACCGGTAGCTTTGGGACTGTGTGCAGGTGCCAAGTCCTGTTGGAAAATGAAATCTGCATCTCCATAAAGTTGGTCAGCAGCAGGAAGCATGAAGTGCTCTAAAACTTCCTGGTATACGACTGCGTTGACCTTGGACCTCAGAAAACACAGTGGACCAACACCAGCAGATGACATGGCACCCCAAACTATCATTGACTGTGGAAACTTTACACTGGACCTCAAGCACGTGTATTGTGTGCTTCTCCTCTCTTCCTCCAGACTCTGGGACCCTGATATCCAAAGGAAATGCAAAATTTTCTTTCATCAGAGAACATAACTTTGGACCACTCAGCAGCAGTCCAGTCCTTTTTGTCTTTAGCCCAGGCGAGACGCTTCTGACGCTGTCTGTTGTTCAAGAGTGGCTTGACACAAGGAATGCGACAGCTGAAACCCATGTCTTGCATTCGTCTGTCCGTAGTGGTTCTTGAAGCACTGACTCCAGCTGCAGTCCACTCTTTGTGAATCCCCCCACCCCCCCACCCCCCTTTTGGAATGGGTTTTGTTTCACATTCCTCTCCAGGGTGTGGTTATCCCTATTGCTTTTACATTTTTTTCTACCACATCTTTTCCTTCCCTTTGCCTCTTTATTAATGTGTTTGGACACAGAGCTCTGTGAACAGCCAGCCTCTTTTGCAATGACCTTTTGTGTCTTGCCTTCCTTGTGCAAGGTGTCAATGGTCATCTTTTGGACAACTGTCAAGTCAGCAGTCTTCCCCATGATTGTGTAGCCTACAGAACTAGACTGAGAGACCATTTAAAGGACTTTGCAGGTGTTTTGAGTTAATTAGCTGATTAGAGTGTGGCACCAGGTGTCTCTTCAATATTGAACCTTTTCACAATATTCTAATTTTCTGAGATACTGAATTTGAATCATCAAAATTAAAAGAAATAAACATTTGAAATATATCAGTCGGTGTGTAATGAATGAATATAATATACAAGTTTCACTTTTTGAATGGAATTAATGAAATAAATCAACTTTTTGATGATATTCTAATTATATGACCAGCACCTATATTTGAATTATACTTGTGCTCCTAGAATCCGTGTTTTCATTGTTATATGGTAGAGGGCGCTAGTACACATCTTCTGTACAGAATTTCCAAGAAAACACAAGTGAAGAAGAAAAAGAAACAACAGGGAGGCGGTGTTCGAAATGCCATACTATCATACTACTCTTACTATTTCTGCAGTATATCCAGTATGTATGCTGTGCATAGTATGCAGATTTTCTGTATGCATGTAATACCCGAATGACCTACTATATTCGCCAGAATCTGCTAAATATAACACAAGTACACTGAAATCAGTACAGAAGCTGTTCGGAATGGCATACTACCATGCTATATTGCAGTATGCTATGTGTATACTGTTAATAGTATGTGAATTTTCTGTATGCATGGAATGCCCGGATTACCTGCTACATTGGCTGAAATTTGATCTATGCATCTGAAGACACGTTCCTAGAACGCAATGCGCTCCATGGGACATTTCATCTTCAAACGCGTGAGTGAACTGGAGGTGGGGAATAGTAATTATAAATGTAACACTTGTATTTGTACGTATATACATATACATGTAAACTACAAACTATCGCTGTGTATCTAAAAACAATATCGTTAGTTGGACATAAATTGTACTTCAATCTCTACAGCATGTTTCCGATCATCAAATGACGTCACCTGTATCTTTATAGCGCTTTATACAGTACAGATTATTTCAACAAATATATAATATACTAATATAAAGATAAAATATATAAATAAAAATATTTCAATTATGCAAACAAAAGTCAATTCCACTGTCAAGCAGCTCTAAAAAGAAATGGAGTGTATTACTAAAAGACCAGACAAATAGACCAATTTGTTCACAGAGGCTATTTATATTAACTCCGCCCACCAATGCCTGCCTGTGATTAACAGCACTGCAAAAGACACTCACATTAATGCCTGCCTGTGATTAACAGCACTGCAAAAGACACTCACTGCTTTTGACACGGTCGACTCGAGTTCGATCCTGGCTTTTGTCAAACTCGTGCTTCTCCTTTTCTCATCACATACCAGATCAGAAAGAAATTAAGTAAATATTTGAAAAGTGGAAATAAAATGCCTCAGTAATACAGTGTTGTGTATTCTTTAGGTAGGTTTTTGTCCCAATAATTTACACTCAGTATTTTATTGCATATTGTTTTATAATGTACTACAGTATTAAGATACCTGAAGTATTGAAGTATAAATATCTGCCACTCCTGTTGCTAAAGAAAATGCTGCTATTTTAGTGTAAACAGTATTGTTCATTACTTGCACTTAGTGTAACTAGAATATATCACTTTTTCCACTTAGTGTCAGTATCAAAAATATCAATAAAGACTGCTCAGTGTTGATTCAGTTCTGTCCAATATGTAAGGTTAATCAATTATGAAATGAGTTCAATTGGGCAATATAGCATTGTTTACTAGTATGAAGCCTTATTAACCAATGTAAAAAGAACAGTTAGCTGATTTTGTTTGTAATGTCGAACACAGCCATACCAACATATGTAAGACGATCATATGACATGAAACAGCATCAAAACTGTAACGTTATGGAATAAAATGTTGACCGATGAAGAGGTAATAATTACAGTCAAGCTTTGGGGTGTTGATTGACTCCATCTATGTTTTGATTATCATTCTGAATCCAATTCATAGTCTTTTTTCAGCTTTTTGTTCAAAATGTTATTTCTTTATTTTTTATGAAACGTACACACATTAAAGAGTTTAAAAAAGAATGCATGAAGCTACAATAAAATGTTTTTGTTTACAAGCAGATAACCTGTTCTTTCTTTAGATTTGTATGTTCAGATATTCATATAACAAAATATATACAAATTAAAACCTAAATAGGGACATAGTAGTATACTTAAAGTATGATGTAAAGTTCACTTTAAGAAAACTTGTGAGTATACTTGCAGTACAAAACTACTAAACTAATAGTTTACTGAGACTATACTTCAAAGTGTACAAAGTATTTAATTAGTAAACTGTCAGTATACCTATAAGTTCACTTTTAATATAATTGCAGTACAAACTACAAACATAGAGGTAAAATAGTTGTGTACTCAAAGTTTGCTACTGTTATACTTAAAGTATACTTAAAAGTATACCTTTATATACTAGAAAGTGGACCAATTTAGTCCCAAGGAGTATTGAAACAGTACACTTACAAGTATACTACTAGAACACTGATATTTGTATTCTTGCTACATAAAGTATACTTAAAAATATACTTGAACTTTACTTAAGTATACTTAATAAAATAAACTTGAAGTATACTACTTTTTGGTAAGGGAATTACAAAAACCTTTAGTCACTAAATCCTTCAAAATGATGGAAACAGTCTGGGAACTAGAAACAGATTTGTTTACCAGAGGACTGAGAAAAACCTGTGCACTGTAATTCCAAAAATTGCACTATGGACCTTTTGCTAATTTGTAAGCCTACATTTTTTTATTTTTGTTTTTCATCTAATATTTATATTTTATTTGATTTCAGCTTTATTTGAATTATTTCATTTTTAGGTAGCAACGCTGTTGCTGTTGAATAAGATGCAGAGTGGGCCTTATGTTATGCCAATAGTAAATGAGTCAGTCTACATGAGACTAGAGATGTTGGTGCTCAAAATAACTACATATTGAATCTGTTCAAGACTGGATATAACAAACCATACAGTTTACAGCTACAGATGGCTCAATATGACTCATATAAAAACTCATTATATTAAGCCTGGTTGTTTTATGTCAGTAGCCTTTCAGTCGGTTCAAACTTGGTTTTACAAAACAGCAGTCCAGCCCTGTTGTCGCCAAAGAGCAAATTTACCAGATGGATTATATTCAGACTTCTGACATTCTTAAATGACATGGCTCCAGTAAATGGGTCCTCTGGAGAAGGGCTTCATACTTTCGTTTTAAGCTTTGTCATTTAAATGTGAGTATTTTTTTTTTAAATATAAATATTTAAGTCGTCGCAGTGCCAGTCAATCCAGGTCACAAGCTATTATGTCCATCTCTTTGCACACATTCTCCATGCTACACGAGATAAATTTGACATAAAAACATTAAAAACGTAAATTTCACCAATAACTACAAGGAAACAGCCAATCGAACATGGATCTTGTTTTGTCTGTCTCTGACAAAAATCTCCCATCTTTTCCTTCCTTTTTCCTGTTTCTTATCCCTCCCTCTATCTCTCTCTTTTCTCATCCTCCCTTTGTTCTCCTTACTGCAGCGATCGTTGTCTGTGTCCAGATTGTTTAATTTGGATGTCACTTGCCCGTTGGCTCTGTGGTAATGGATTCAACACTGTAACATCTCATAAGCTTTGATGAAAGTCTTTTTTTTTTAGTATGAAACAAAGCAGGAGATTGTTCAGGCTTAATCTTTTGTTGAACATACTCATTAATGTGAGTCCTTTAATGTGTTTCCCACATCAGAAAAAAAGATTCTTTCCTACAGCACAACAGTAACTACAGTCCACCGCTTGCCTGCACGTGCCCTTCAGCTTCCTGAGCCAAGCAGATTACACATTAAATAAAAAGAACTGTCACAGAAGGTCATCACTGAAAGGGATGGCTGTTCACAGAGTGCTGTATCAAAGCACATTAAATTTAATGTTGACTGGAAGGGATAAAAATGGGTAGGAAAAAGTGCACAAGCAACAGGGATGACCGCAAGCTTGAGAATACTGTCAAGCAAAGCTGATTCAAACACTTGGGAGAGCTTCACAAAGAGTAGACTGAAGCTGGAGTCAGTGCATCAAGGGTCACCACCTTCTTCAGGAAAAGGGCTACCAAACCACTTCTGAAACAGAAACAATGTCAGATGGCATCTTACCTGGGCTAAGGAGAAAAAGAAGTCTTCCTCCAGTCTGGAGTCTGGAGGAAGACTGGAGAGGCACAGAATCCAAGCTGCTTGAAATCCAGTGTGAAGTTTCTGAAGTCAGTGATGATTTGGGGTGCTGTGCCTTGAAAAACTTTAGAATTTTTTTTACTTTACATGTAATGAATCTAGAATATATGAAAGTTTCACTTTTTTAAATAATAAGTAAAAAAAAAAGAACTTTTTCACAATATTCAATTTTTTTTAGATGCACCTGTATGTGTGTGTGTGTGTGTGTGTGTGTGTGTGTGTGTGTTTGTTTGTAATGTGTGTGTGTTTTTTTGTGTTTTTGTTTTTTTGTGTTAGTAGCAATTCTGGCTCACTTGTTACCCACTACAAAAATATGAAGTGCATGATGCCTCTGTCCTTGTTTGACTTTAAACAGCCTGAACTTGTAGCATAACATCAATGAGATAACATTCTTTCTCTTTTAGAAACATCTGGATTCACATTCATGTAGACATTTATGACCTTTTCATCATTGCATATGGATCTGCTTTGGTAAAACACCCAACACATCCTGCGTGGTATGAGAAACTTACGAATTACGGGACAAGCCATTAAATCCAGTAAAATCAAAACATTCGGTCTACCTCTTTATAGCATATCCTCAGCGCATTAACGTAATAAACAGAGATCAGATGAATGCAAAGTGTTTAAAGGTAGAAATTCCCATGTTAGTGATGCCATCTAAACAGATAAAGCTGCTTGCCTGTGTTAAACGTGTGTCTGAGCTTTTGAAGGCCAAGGTTGCGGTTAGAGCAGAAAATGCATGGTATGCATGCTTAAATATAGCGCAGCTGTGAATGGAGCTACTTTTCGGTTACCCAACATTAATACACTGGAAGGCTTTGGCAAAGTCTGTGAGTGACAGTCTACAGGTTTGATGGACGGGTGCTGATTTACTGAAGGTGTTAAAATGCTGGACACTTTTATTTGGAATTTTACTGGAATATTTTTTATGTGTTGTGACATTAGGCCAGGAACAACTGAAAGAAGAACCAGGAACAGGAGAATTAGAGCAGTCAGTCAAACTTCAGTGAAGGCCATATGCTTAATGGCGTTATAAGGTCCCAAGATATAATCGAATTAGGTTAAAATACTCCTTTTTACACCAAGATGTACTAGAGCTGAACAAGTTACACAAAATTAAATCTGTACCAGAGTTTCGAAAATGTATGTGTATGTGTATGTGTATATGTTTTTTTTTTTTTTTTTTTTTACTGTGACTGTGAAAGTTTTCTCTGTCTTTTGTCCATGTGATAAAGTTTTGCAATTGTGAATGAACCTTTTGTAACGCAAGACAAATTTCAGACCTTGTCTGACAATAAAGTCGTATAATATCATATCATAATGGAGTCTCACTCTCTGCAGCTCTGAATATACCTGTGTAACAATGTTATGGCTCAGACGTTCCTCTTTGAGACTTGATGGGCTTCTTGGTAGAATCAATTATGTCTCAGATGTTTCTCTTAAAAGTCTTTAAGGAGCCCTTAGGGCACAGATGGAGACAATTGTTGACATACAGTATAAAATGAATGTGGATAACAGCTCAGATCATATGCTCTTGGATGAACCTGAGGAGAAATGTTTGAGTTTATATGAGATCTATGACTTTTGATTGCAGACTTCAGGATCTTGGCAAATCTGAGCACAGTTCAGATCTACTTTCAAACTCTAGACGAGACATGCAAGAATACAGGAAATTTTCCTCAAGAAAGCTCCATGAATTTGCTTTGAGAAACAGCTGCAATATTAAATATCTAATTTGTGATTATTAATAGCACAATTAGAATATATATTTGCCCACTTCTTCTCTAATTTCATTGTTCTTTTTTGTTTCTTAGTTGATGTGCTCACATTTGTTCCTCCATGTCTGTAGTTCTTCTGAGGCCAGACTGTGGTCACTATGCAGCTGGCTTGTGCCTGAGAATCGAGATTCACTAGAGATTTCATAAAAATATATTCTGCTCTTAATTTATCTCTTCTGCGCACATCTGACTCACATAAAGCACTAAATTAAGCTGAAGGTTATGCTCTCGTTATAAACGCCAATTCAAGTCATTGTTTCCAACTTTTTTGAGTTTAGGATGCCAGTTGATAATCAGATAGATGGATGGATGAACGGATTAGAAAAGATGGATGGATGGATGGATGGATGGATGGATGGATGGATGAACGGATTAGAAAAGATGGATGGATGGATGGATGGATAGATAGAAGTATACATTAATTTTACTAACCCCAAACATTTAAATAATAATGCATATCAGTAATCAGTGGCTGATTCTTTTTGGAGTCTCTTAAAAGCATGAAATGCAGTTTTCTGTGTCTGCCACCCAGATGAGCAACAGTCACTGATGAATGGGAATGACAGTCATTATAGACCTCCTTGGTTGCAACACCCAAACAAACAGAGCAATGCTGAGAGTACGACAGCGCTGCAGTGTTTACACTATTCCAGGAAATCAAACTACCAATGTCTTACTGTCAGTTGTCTCTAAGGGAATAAAATATTTAACATATCAATGCTTTAAACTGAGTGAAGTCAACAGCTTCTCACTGACTGCATGTTGGCTTTTGTTTCAGATGGCCTCAATGTTTTGAGACTCCTGGGACTGAAGTTCACTGGCAGCTGCTATGGGAAGCGATTATGGGGAAAATCTGAGCTTGATTCAATTAAGACCAAAATGACCTGTCCTTTGCTGTCTCTGTGATTTAAGAGAGAGGTTATGAAAACAAGAACTTGTGTTTTTGATTTGTACCAGATTTTCCACTCTTAACAAGTCCCCATTGATACTCAAAAACCTTTGTCAGCAACCTAATGCACAGCAACAAAACACTTAAGTGTATAAAATTTTGTTGCATTATATTCATGCTTTGGGATTCGGACTTGGTAGTGCTTGTATCAGGACTCCAATTTGTTCTATTAGTCAGTGAAATTATTCTAAAAATTTTCCATTCGTTTCTCATCATGAAATTTAATTATAATTTTTTTTTTTTTTTCAGGCTTTAAAGAGCTGCACGATTCCATTTTCTGTTCTTCCAGGTTTTAGGTTTCAGGCCTGTCTTTTTTCTAATATTCAGTTTTTTGGGGGGGGGGTTTTGGTCAAGCATTCGCATTTACTGTTGTTTTTTTTTTTGTTGTTTTTTTTTAACATCGCATTTTCATGATACATGTTTTTAAAATGATTAATATTAAATATAATTAATAATAGCCCTGGATCAAACCTCTTCCAGCTCTATAGTTTTTTTTTTTTTTGTTCCCAATTTGATTTTGGAGCACTTCAAGTTCTCCAGAGCATTTTCCCACAAGATTGATTTCACCATTTCTGTTTTCGAGATAGCTAAGTGTTTATGACATGTTATGATTACTGCAGCTGAATTTTATCTTCATTTGCCTTCAATGCGATTCATGCAACATCTTCTGGATCTGTTATTCTCTCATGTTTTGTCTTTTCAGTGTGAAGCTGTTCAACCATCTTGCGAACCCTTTGAACCCAAAACCGCCAAACACATCCGGGTGTTATGGGATGATGTGAACTGTGGATGATAACAACCAGATAACCCTAGCTGAACAAAGAGCTGATTTTTTCTTTAATCAGCACTTTCACTTACTCGCTCTAATAAAATGAACACAAATAAACACAATCACATCAGCAAATGCACAAACACTGATGAACATACAAACACATGGGCAAAGTCACTAACAAACCCACTTCAGATGTCATAATTACTGTTTGTTAATTTAGTTCATCATTCGATGCTTATGTAATGATTGGATTAAGATTTATAGTTTTAGAAAACAGGGTGTTGTTAAATGAAGCAAGAGGGGCTCTGGTGTGTCTCAAGTCTATGACCGCATCTCCACTGATAAACAATCACGATTCTTTCAACAATATCTGGCACAGATCAGATCTTGAACCATACATATGAGATTTTTTGGTTTTATTAGTATTATTGCAAACAATATTGCAAATACTGCATTAAAATCTTAATGAGCATCTTTAGTTTATTTTCCAGTTTAAAAATAAAAAAATCCTTGAAACATGAGAAATTTGTTTTTTCACAAGACACATTTATAACTTTAATATGAGTGCATTTCATTTGACCGCACAGGCTTTTTTATGGAGCCTCTAAGGAGAGGATTAAAAGATGTGAGAAAAAAATTATATTTCAATGCTTTTGCATGCTACCTCAAAACTATTGCTTTTCCCTGAAGTCTCCTGCAAAACATTTGCTTCCACTCACAAAATTATTGCATTCGCCATACAAACTTTGCATTGTCTCACAAAAAAATTTACTTTCTCTCATATGGTCTATTGTTCCCCCAACAAGCTTTGCATTCTTTCATTCGGTCACTCTCGACGTCACGTCGGTGACCGACAAATTGGGATATCGGTTGGATGGTGTATTGTTCGGCTATTGTTTTCGAGTGTAGTCAATGCGCGTTTGTGCATTTTTGGTGTGATTTTTTTGCATCCAGCTGCAGCTGATCACAGCGTGAGTATAATAAGGCATGAGTTGCAGTTTTTTACTTTTTTTTAGTGCGTCAGTATTGTTCTGCTCAAACTGTGTCTAGCTTTGAACTACGAGTTCAGCACGCTCTCTGAAGCTTTGTGTGTTGGTGAGACGGCCTTATAAGGATGCAGTTTCACCTGTGTGTTTCTGGGTGTGGTCGTTACCTGGCAAAGGGTGATGGTCATGATCGCTGCCTCACGTGTCTGGGCATCAAGCACGCAGAGGTGGCCTTCGTGGATGAGTCATCTTCCCACTGCGGGAAGAAGACCATCCCGGATTGTGAACCAGGCTCGCTACCTTCAGAGCGGCGGAGTCTCATTGCCGCGATCTGGGGCTCGTTCTGGCGGCCGACAGACGAGAACCACTTCCAGCAGTAGCGCGTGTGGTTTGAGGATTACAGTGGTGGCAAACCCGGCAGGGAACCAACCCTCTGGGGACCACTACTCCTCTTGCACCTCCGATCCAGTGGAGCAACCCACGGAACGCGCTGGGCCCTCTTCGAAGAGCGTACCAGCAGTATCCAGTGGGCCTTCCCCCGACCAGATGTCGATCTCAGCATCAGAGGGAGAGCTGTCCGATGAAGATTCGGCCACGCTGCCGCCCTCCAGGACGGAGGCAAAGCCTGAATCAGATCCAGAGATGACAGCTGTGCTTTCCCGGGTTTCTCGAGGTGGCTCCCGCTGGTTCTCAGTGCCCCGCCCTGGTGCCTTTCTTCCCGGAAGTGCAGGACAAGCTCACCAGGTTGTGGATGGCACCTTTTACTGGCAGAAACCGGCCGGTGGGCTCCTCCTCCCTCACCACCTTCGACGGCTGTGCAGCGAAGGGGTATTCGGCGATTCTGGCTGAGTCTTGTTGAAATGAGGGACTGGGTTTAGTGTATGAGTCCCCACCCTCTTGCATCTCTGATCCAGCGGTTTATATGAATAGTCGAGAACCTGGCCCAGCAGTTCTCTGCTGCACGGGAGCAGACTGAGTCGGTCCAACCTTCTGACCGGCGGGCAGCTGCTGCCTCCACCCATCCGCTGGCCACAGCGCCCCAGCCTGCTCTTCGCCAAGGGCGGCCCCCTCCATCCGCCCACAGTCCCGCGCCGCATCCGCAGCCGCCTCCAGCAAGTGGCACCATAGAGCTGGGCGTAGGCAGGCCGCCCCACCCGTCCTGGCCCCCATCAAACCTGGCGGTGAGCAGAAGAGCAAGAGGCCCCAGGACGGGCAACCCAGAATGAGGTAACTGCTTTTTGGGGGATGGTGAAGGCACTGGGGGAAGAATTTGGAAATCTCGACAAAAGAGCAGTTTTCTCTATCTCTGGGTCCCAGGAGGGCACGGAGAGTTGTGGACGGCCAAGCACTGGACCTCACTCATCCTCCTCCTTTCCCAGATGGCAGCAGTGGGCAGTTCGAAAGCGTCAATAAAGGCCCTACACACGCACCCTCTGCCAACCAGTGGAACCAGGTGAGCCTTGCACCCCACACTCACAGCCCTCTCCGGCCCGCTCACAAGCCACACGAGTTGGGTCCATGTGTTCGACTTCGATGCCCCACTGCGGGTATGGCTGTGGTTCTGCTGGTCCTGCTTGTACAGTTTCTAGGTGCCTGGTCAGCACTACCCAGCCCGTCTTGCTGGCTTTTGCAGACCATCAGCCTCGGCTATGCGATTCAGTTCACCCGGCATCCCAGGCTTTTGCTGTTGGTGAGTTTTGCGTAAGATCAGGTTCGTCTATGCGATTTGGTTGAGGGGTTATACCAGGAGCTTACTTCACTGTACCCAAGAAAGGTGGAGGGTTACGGCAAATCTTGGATCTGAGAGTTTTGAACTGGGCCCTTCATCGGCTACCATTCAAGATGTTGACGCAGAAACTTATCTTTGGGTGTGTCAGTCCCCGAGGTTGGTTTGTAGCGTTCGACCTGCATACATTCATGTGTCGATCCTTCTGCGCCACAGACCTTTTCTGCAGTTTGCGTTCGAATGACAGGCATATTAGTACAAGGTTCTGCACTTTGGGCTGTCCCTGTCTCCTCGTGTCTTAACAAACGTCACGGAGGATCTGGTTCCCCGAACTAGTGCTCCTCGCAACAGCCCCTCCTTGGCCGATTCCTCTGAGGAAGGATCTACTGACTCAGAGACAGGGCACAGTGTGGCACCCGCATCCAGACCTTTGAAAACTCCATGTCTGGTCCCTGGACGGGAAGCGTAGGTTCTAGGTGACCTACCCCAGGAGGTAGCGAACACCATCACTTCGGCGAGGAAGTTACAACACCATCACTTCGGCGAGAGCACCATCTACGAAAGTGGTGTTCTTCTCGCTGAAAAGACCCCCAAAGATGCCCGATTGCGGTTGTGCTTTCCTTTCTGCAGCAAGGGCTGGAGCAAAGGAGGTCTCCCTCCACCCTCAAAGTCCAGGGTTGCTGCTATTGCTGCGTACCATGACCTCGTGAATGGGAAGTCTTTAGGTAAAGATGACCTCATCATCAGGTTCCTTAGAAGGGCCAGGAGGTTAAATCCTTCCTGGCCACCCTCTATACCCTCTTGGGACCTGGCTCTAGTGCTAAAATCACTAAAGCAGGGCCAATTCGAGCCTTTGCATTCAGTTGAGCTAAAGTTTCTTTCACTGAAAACTCTGCTCCTGCTTGCACTGGCCTCCATCAAAAGGGTAGGGGACCTGCACACATTCTTGATCGAAGATTCGTGCCTAGAGTTTGGCCCGGCTGACTCCCAGGTAATCCTGAGGCCCCGGCCCAGCGCTACGTGCCCAAGGTTCCCACTACACCCTTCAAAGACCAAGTGGTGAACCTGAAAGCACTGCCCCTGGAGGAGGCAGACCCAGCCCTGGCTTTGCTCTGTCCCGTCCAAGCATTAAGACGCTACGTACTGTAGAACAGACACAAAGCTTCAGGACCTCAGACCAGCTCTTTGTCTATTACAGAGGCAGGCAGAAGGGGAATGCCGTCTCTAAGCAGAGGATGGCCCACTGGATTGTGGATGCCATCACCCTGGCTTATCAGGCACAGGGTATGCCCTGACCATTCAGGTTGCGAGCACACACAACTGGAAGTGTTACATCCTCCTGGGCGCTGGCTCATGGTGCCTCGCTGACAGATATTTGTAGAGCTGCGGGCTGGGTGACCCCTAACACGTTCGCTAGATTTTATAGCCTTCATGTAGAGCCGGTATCCTCCTGTGTTCTCAACTCAAATGGGTAGTGGCACCGAGAGGCCCCAGTTAGCATTGACTTGCTAAAACTGCTTCAGAGTGTCCATACTGTAGACCCTGTTGAGATCCTCCATCACCCTCGGCAGCCGGACGCGGCGGAACATCTGGATGAATCCATGAGAACCGTGAAAGGCTGGGTTTCATATTGAGATCTATAGCGGTATTCGTATGTGTATAGTCCAAGGTATAGCCTTAGAGCCTGTGTTTCCCCGGCAGACTTCTGCCTTCCCAAGAGGGTTACAATCACCTCCAATTTCTCTTTATACACCTAAACGGATGCTATATGTGTATTTGCTCCCGAAAACTCCTTCGGGATGGATGGGGCTTCCGCAGCGTCCCTGTTCCAGGTGTAACGGGTACGTTTTCCCAGTGTTATCAAATCTCACCCAGTGAGGTAGTGCTTTGACAATGGTGAGTGGAACTACTTGTTCCGAGCCCCAGCCTACACCAAATAAGGGGGCATGCGGCTCGCACAGAGCACTGGAAGGGGCAGCACCCATGGCGCTTTGGTAGGGATCCCAATTCGTCGGTCACCGACGTGAAGTCTAGAGTGACCGATTGAAAGGGAACATCTCAGTTACATATGGTAACCCTCGTTCCCTGAAGGAGGGAACGGATACGACACGTCCCATCACCACGGTTGCTGTACCAACGTTGAGCAGCTGGGTCACCAGCTCGGCTCCTCAGTGAAAACCTGGTATGTATTGCACCTGCTGCCTTATTATACTCATGTTGTGATCAGCAGCAGCTGGATGCAATAATTGCATGACAATGTGCATTGGCTCATTTAGTATACTAAGTAGAATGGTCTATCAAAGCGATATCCCAATTCGTATTTTTTAAATGTACAGTATGTGCAGTTAGACAAAATATGTATATTTCACAAGTTTTAATATCTTTCATGCATTGCTGCTTCTCAATTAAATTTATCTTGCTTTAAGAGTTTTGTTTTTAGATATTGTATTGTAAATAAACTTTGTCAAAATTATTCAGAGAAAGCAGTGTTAATATAAACAACAATGCATCAATGCAAGTAGCTCCTGCATTATGTGCATTTTCAAGCGTCATTAGCTTAGCAACATGAAAATCCTGTTTCTCATTATGGTCAAATGTGAGAAAGAAAAAAAAATTAAAATAAGTCTTTGAGTTGTCAAATATAAAGATTAATTGTAGAAATTATCTTTGACTACCGGAATTGTCAAAAAAAGAGGTATAAAAAAAATTCTGTTTTCCATAACCACCATTATTCTTGGCGTAGCGGCATAGAGACACTAACAAAACTGACAGCACTGATGATCTAAATGGGAAATCCAGCTATCCTTTGTGAGAAAAAAATTAAAACATCCTCATTTAGAAGCCTCTATAACCTCTGCTAATCAATATCGTATTGTTCTAACTACCTGCCAAAATAAAGCAAAACTACCATCCATGCCATCCATCTTTTTTGACTTCTTAGCAGGGATGTGTTTCTGTTTGTTATTTGTGGCTCACCCAAGAAAATTAAAAACCTCTTTGTTGCATTAAAAGTCAATTTGTGTTCAGTGCTGAGTGTATTGAGTTTAAAAGTCCAGTAACACTAAACCAGATCCAGGAGTCAGCCTGAATGAAGCAAGTGCAGTGTGGTCACTGTGACAGCACCACCACAGCTGCATCTAATAGTGTCCTACAGTAACATTAGGATGAGAGCAGGAGATCTGCATTGTTCTGCATAACATGTCTGGGCTAAATAACAGCTGTCGCGAAGAGCCAAATACAGGTCACCCCATCCGTCCACTTTTATGGGGAACCCAAGGAAACATTCACAACTGTAGGTCTTCATTGATGCTTTGGCCTCTAATCAAAACCATAACATATCCTGTCTCCTTTTCCGGCCCTTTACATATCCCATTCACATCTGCACAGCTGGAAATATGTAATCAATTGCTTCGATAAACTCCAGTGACCCCCCCTGCGCCCACCCTGCACACCCTGCATGCACAAATGCTGTTTTGTGCAGTAAATGAATCACGTGTGTTGGGACAGCTGGATGATGAGACAATAGTGAGATGTTTATTGGTGTCAGAGGTTTTGATACACCCCAGCATGCACCCAAAACAACAACGTTTAACCTCGTTTCACCTGCAAACTATAATACATTAATATTCTTTAATGAATAGAAGTTCAAAAGAACAGCATTTATTTTAAATCTTCTGTAACATTGTAAAAGTCTTTATTGTCATTTTTGATAAATTTAATGGTTGCTGAATAAAAGTATGTATTTCATTTTAAAAAATCTTATTGACCCCAAATTTTCAACAGTAGTACAAGTCAAGGCAAGCATGAGGTATTACTTAAGTTTTATGTTGGTTATTATGTTACTGCTAACCCACATAAATTAAGGTAAAAAATTCAGTCAGGTTTCTGTTTGTTCTATTTTGGCCTAAACAAAATCATATTTGGGTTTGGTATGTTTCAGAGAGCTTACCAGGATAATGTTGCTTTGTTTTGCATATATTCTGTGAGAAGAATTAATGTTGTGCTCATGGTTGATTACTGTCAATATGATGTTAGGATGGGTTGGCAAACATTGGCATGCAAACTAAAAGAGAATAATATTATGTTTTTATTTAATTTAGATGTTTACTTGAGTAATATTGAAGTAATTTACCCAAAAACATTGTCATACAGTCTGTTTTGTTCAGCGGGAAGCAAGAAGTTCTGCATGGTTAGGATGGATGCTACAATTTGTGATTTTTTTTTTTTTTGACTAATACCTTTTATAGAACAAAATGTTCAGACATGCACATGCTCAGTTGGATATTTCACATGCATTTTTTTGTAAACTTATCTATGAATTGCTTGTATTTACTGCAGGCTTAGATGTTTATCTGGATAGCTCAATAAAAATATCCAAGTTTTAAAAAATGAAATGCATAGCATGCCAGAGACTTTTTTGTTGTTGTCAGTTTTTCATCTCTCCACCCAGATTAGTGGAGTAGAAAAGATTGAAGTGACAAGATTACAAGAAATACATGTGAAATCACACATCTGAACATGAGTGTCTGTGGCTTTACGGTAGATATTATAGAGATTAAGGGAACATTTAAAAATGATACTATATGTGAAAAATGAGAGATTGCAAAAAAAAGAGTAAAAACTATAAACACACAACAACATAAAAATATTTTTTGTCATTTTTTTTTTCAGAACAAATATTATTCTTAAAGAATTGAAAAAAATTTAAATTCTGAAGTTCAGGTTTTAAAACAAGAGAAAAATATCAGCCATAGGGTAAGAAAAATAATCTTGATTTTGTATTTTGATTTAAGAATGTTACTATATAAGACATTTTGTACTGGAAAAAGTTTTTTTTTTTTTTTTTTTTTTTTTTTTTTTTTTTTTTTTTTTTTTTTTTGCTGGTATAGTTAGTGAAGTCTTGATGGTTAAGCTAGTTAAAAAAGTTTAAAGGGAATGTCATCCAAAACACAACATATGCTGGTGATCAACCATAATGGTCTTTTCAAGGCAGTTTATCTTGATTATAAGTCGTATGAGACCATTTAATATGACAAAATCTGAAGGAAAGCTTTTCCAGTATTAATTAAAAACATTTTGTACCCCTCTAAAGTTTCTGTGGTTCTGAATAAAAGCTGCAACTTTAACAAAATAAACAACCTCATAGGTTACAACACTGATCTGCTAAATCTTGACAAACATAAGCATGTTTACATGAGCCGCAGGCGCCTTGTTGGCAATGGCCTCTTTCCTTTAGAATTATATTTATAACCAGTCCATTTGAAGACTCCTGGTTGGCTTGTTTCTTCAGGCTTTGGCTGGTCGATGGTGGCCACCGGCCAATAGCAGCTGGTGAGTCATCCGCTAACAGCAGAGTGTGGTTCCTGATGCGGTTCAAGCCAGAGCGAGTTGGATCTCACATCTGGTTCTGATGTTCCAGTCTACCTCACCCTGCAGACAGAACCGAATCTGGCTCAGGGGAAGACGAACGGCCCAAAGAGCTTATTACACTCCTTGCTGAACGTTACACTCGTTTTAGACTGCAGAACAATGGCCTTTGCTTTCTCCTCTCCCACATCATCAAGAAACAGGAGTCCGTTGGATGACAAACACTCTCCAGTCCTCACCTCTGGGGCTTTGAGAGTTGGTCCAAAACCTGGTCCAGCGCCGGATAATTGGCTGGTTTTCTTCCTCATTCCCTTACACATCTAGTTCTGTTTTTTTCTTCTGTCAGTTCTGTTTTTTCAATGAGTATGTCAGATGAATGCAAAGCATCTTACAAGACATTTATTGCAGATTCAGTCTGTTTTGTTTTAGAATCCAGTTCACTAAATGGGATGCAGACTTTACCCTGAAGCATGCAAAATGATGCAAACTATATAGTGAATTTTCTCCTAAGCATAAGAAAATGGTTCTAAACTGTACCAAATTAGGTTTTTTGGCTTGTAACAATAGCAAATCCCTTTTTGGTGCTAATAGAACTTTTTTTATATAATGTTCCATACAGAATCATGCTTAGAAAGTGTTTTATAGTGCTGTATACTCAATAACATTTTAATACCATAAATATATATTTTTTATTAATATTACTATGTTAGTATATTTATATTACTAATATTAGTATTATACTAATACTTATACAACTTTTATACAGTATATTATTTATTAATACTGTTTTTTATTCCTCTATCTGCCTGGTCTTATAATATCTTGCAGCCTTGTTTATCATAAGCGCATGCTACAATTTTGTAGCTTGTCATTTTGAAAGTGTAGTAACCATGTTTTTTGGCATATTGATTTGTATTGTAGTAGTTTTGTTTTTTGGCATAATACCATTTTTTTTGTATAACCACAGTTTACTACAAATACCATGGTTAATCTATGGTTATTGTAGCAAAAACCGTGGTTAATTTGTGTTTCATTTTATTTATTTATTTGTTTTTTTTATTTTATTTTATTTGTTTAATTTGTCTTGAAGAAACGAGGGAATGGGCAACACCTGGACAATTAACCCCTTCTTTGTCAACTGTCCAAATACCAGTGAGCCCCTGAAAATGGCTGTAACTCCTACAGTAAATGATAAATGACATATTTTCGTGGAGCCTCTTCAAAAATAAAGCTAAATGTCTGCACTTCAATCACATTTCAACTGTTTTATTTCAAATCCATTGTAGTGGTGTGTAAAGGCAAAAGCACAAAAATACTTCCAGACTTGACTGTATGTACGACAAATGTGTTAAAATTCTTACTTCACAAAATTAAAACATCCCTTATTAAACCACTTTGTTGGATTTGGTGTATCTTTGCAGACTGCAAAGAAATTAGTTTCTTCATTCAGTTCTAACAGTGCTTATTGCGAGCAGCATATATGGACAAAGCATCTCGTTACATAAAGGCACTTCAGTAAATGACAAATGAATAAGGAGCTGGATTTAGCCTCATACTTCACAAACTTCTCTAATGAAATGCAAAAGTAAAGATAAGTGCACACACGTATAGCGCCATTCAACTCATTTCACAGCGAGCTTTCTCTGTCTTCAAAGAGGGTGTGTTAAAGCGGACATAAGGCCCTAATATAAGTATACTGGACCCTTGATTGTCTCAGCCATCTCATTAAGTTTTAAAGCGGACATAAGGCCGTGATATAGGTATAAAAGCCCATTTTTGAGCAAATAGGTCTTTATTAAGGCATGTGCATCCAAGCTCTTATTTTCTTCACAGTAAAACTGCAGTGACGGACAAAGGAAATAGATTATAGTTCACATGGGCCTAAATCAGACATTGTAAAAGTTTCTCATGAGCATGCAATAGTCTGTGTATTTTTTATTTTTGCAAATGTCCCTTTAGGGGCTCCATAATTGTCTGATGAATATGCTAACATAAAAAATAAAAAAAAAAACGTTAGCTACCATAGCTAAAAATAAAGGCTTTAGATGACATGAAACTGTGGTCAAAAGTCTATCATAAATTTAAAAACGTTGGGGAAGTTTAATGGAGTGTGTGTGTGTGTGGGGGGGGGGGGGGGGGCATATCTTAGAGGATCTTAGAGTACTTTCTCTTACGCCAGCTTAATGTGTAAGCGACTACTTGATTTCAACCATTCGCAGGTTTATTTCACAGAAGAATTTGTCTGATGAAACGATTTCCTGCAAAGAGCTGGCATTGAACAGAATTTTATTTAAATGGGATGTTTTATGCTAAAACAACACAGATAACATGTTTATTCTTTGTGAACCCCCTGCCACTCATTCCAACTTTTACATATATTTTATGTGGAAAACTGGACATATCTGAGGTCTGTGCAACACTTCCTGTGTGAGCTCTTACAGTATATCATTGGGGAACTGTAATAGCAGTTCATATGAAGATGATACTGCATATCTCAGGAGTAAAGGCCCAACACCTCTAGGACTTTTTATGATGTTACTGTCCAGGCTAGCCAGGTCATTAAAACCACTTTTACAGTGGAAAAGTTGCCATGACGACACATGCTGTTGAAACACATGTCAGCACTGTGTAAATTTTGTAAGAAACAGATGGGCAGCGTTTCAAAGCAGTTCAGTGTTTTTGAGCTGAAACAACACAAATTCCTATGTGATTTTTCCCTTGAGTATCTTTCAAAAGTGTGTGGTATTATCTAAAAAGGATATGTAAACTGTATATTTTGTTTAGCATGAAGCATATATTAACACTCTACAGACTGACGTTCTCAACTTTAATTTGATTAAACCACAAATGAATCATGATTATATAACCTATTGGGAAACCTAAACAATGCTATTTGGCTCAAAAAAGACATTACAGCATGACAGACTGTTGGTCCGTGATGAAAGGACAAACTGTGAATCACCTTGATGAGTTACAGGCTCAGCAGATAAAGTTTCCAAGAGGAACTGAACTCAAACCCACATGAGAGCTACAACTCATGGTGTCCTGAGCAAATGTGTTAACCGTTGGCCTTTGCATCCATCATCCTTCCATAAACATACATGACACAAAACTGAAAATTTGCCATTGAAAAATAACCTTTTTATGTGCCTATATTTACCACAGATTGTCTTGTCACGTATTATATTTCTATTGAATTTTTATTTTATTTTGACTCTGTGCAGCTACTGTAAGCTGGAAATGCCTTGACAATACAAATGTCCATTATTTTTCATGTCTATTAAGTAAACTAAACTGAAGTTGAGAGAGAGAGAGCGAATCCACAGATGAGGACAAAACATTAAACGAACAACAAATGAGGTGGCAAATGAGGTGTGAAACAGCTGTGCAATAAAAAAAAAAACAGCTGGAAAATGTGAAGATTAAAGACAGCGAGAAAAAATGAGAGGGGGTGTAATCAGTAATATGCAATAGAATACTCTATTAAGTACATTTTTAATGATGTAGAAATGTGATGGAAACACTGTATTTTTCTATATTCACGTTTACTACTAGGGTTGGTATTTATTTATTTATTTTTTTTTTTTGAAAGATGTCTTTTCTGCTCATAAAGACTGTATTTATTTTATCAAAATACAGTAAAACAGTAACATTTTGAAATATTGTTGCTATTTAAAATAACTGTTTTCTATTTGAATCTATTTCAAAAATGTAATTTATTCCTGTGGTGAAAAACTGAATTTTCAGCATCATTACTCAGTGTCCTTCAGAAATCATTCTAATATGCTGCTCAAGAAACATTTCGGTAACTTTTTTCTATTTGATCTGTTATAATGTTTTTATAACTTATTAGTTAATGATGAACTAATCATTTACAAAACATGACTATACATTCATAAATTATTAATAAGTGATAAGTTAACATCATTTTAGTAATGTTTTATTAATTCAATTATAAGTAACTTATAAGTTATTAGTTAATGATGAACGAATCATTTACAAAACATGATTATATTCATAAATGATTAATGAGTGGTATACTAACGATTTACAAATGTGTTGTAAGTTATCTAAAAAAAAAAATTAATCATGAAATAAATCAAACGGATCATTAGTAGATGGTTTTATAAGTTATTAGTTGATACATTATTTATCACTTATAAATCATTGAAGTATTTCTGTCAAAATTGTTTTGTATAATTATCTCAATAAACACTTGTTAATCATGAACAAATGACGAATAAACCATTAGTAAATGATCAGTATATGATTTATTGGCAAACACTTGTCTGTGTTCATAAGCACAAACATGCAGGTATGCTAAAGCACTATTTTTAAGAGGAGTAATTCATTTGTTTTGAAGTTAATAAACATGTATAAATGTCTTAGTCAGATGATTCCAGTGGCTTGTGTTAAATCCTTTCACTCATCAGCACAGACTTGTGTTCTGTGTGGAGTGTGTGGATCTAGTGATGAAGTGAACCTCTCAACCGCATTTACCTTCCACTGAAGCTCACATCAGGTGTGCAGAGTTAAAGACTCCATGTGTGACAGAGAAGACAGCTGTCTATACCCTCACCAGTCAGCACTTAGTACACACTACACAGTGTCAACACCTGTTATAGATGATGTGTAAACGCAATCAATCATTTACAAAGCTTTCTGCATCCCCTAATCTAAAGTGTAAACTATTCATCACTTGTAAATGTGTTATATATCACTTTGTAGACCTTTCTTACCTGTTACAAATTATTTGTATATGTATACAAGTCATTTATAACACTTTCTGCATCCCCTATTCTAAAGTGTAAACTATTCATCACTTGTAAATGTGTTACATATTCATTTGCAGATCTTTATAAATTATGTACAAACTGCAGTTGGTAAATTTACCATGTATTTGCCATATGCAAAGGTTGTGGTATACCTTTCAGTTACAGGATATACAAATCTATACAAATCCCTTATATGATATTTAAATTCTATTTTTTTATGCAAATATATTTTACTATTATAAAGAAATCTTTGAGCCCCTAACACACTCCTTATACACGTTTTGGCCACTTCCCAAAAATAAAAACGCAATATAGATATATTGACAGTGACTATTATCTTAGTTAATATACTATTGTATAAAAAAGATCATTTTAAGCTCCATACTCCACCATATAATCTTAAACATAACCATTTTGACAATATACAAAGTGTAACAGGCAGATAAATGTACGTTAGTCACAATAATTTATTTAAAACATTACAAAAAGCAGTATAAAGAACAGCTAAAACGACGCGTGTGCTACATTACCAGTGTTCTGAGCACAAAAACAATTTTGTGTGAGTTACAGTATGAAATTAAAATGTTTAATCGTTGCAAACATTCTCCTGATCTGCATTTCCATCCTTCAAAGCGTCGCGCTGCATCTCACTCGACACAATTCGGCATGTCGCAAACAATCTATGGTGGTCGCAAATCACAAGTGACAGCCAATAATGAGCGAGGTTTGACGTCACTGCCACAAACCAGTGTCGTTGTGTTGAAGCGCCTATAGGGCTTGGGCGTCGTGACGTCATTACTTGGCGTGGCCGCCATGCTGATGGCCTCCTTTACTGCTACTCGGACTACTGCGCAGTGTTTAGACATACTCCCTCTCAGCCGTGTGTCTTAATTTGATTAATTAAAAATCTATTTCAACCATGGTAAACCGTTGCTGTATTGTGGGGTGTAATAGCGCAACACAATCGCCCTTTGAAAAAAAATGGATTAACTTGCCACTGCTTTCCTTTATAATATCTGAATATTAATTTATATAGTTAAGTAAACACTGAAATAAGGGAAATTTCCTGGGCTACTCATCAAAAAAAACCGGAAAATTTCTACATCTTTCTGTTGCTGTCCCTCTGCTGGACAGCAAAAAATTCGTACTACAAAACTGCTTGCATTAACTAAACGAGATTGTGAAGCTATGTCTAACGTGACTTTGCTTACATTGGGTGTGAAATCCTGCTCTCACAACAACCACGCTGTTATCTTAAAAAGGAAATCACGCTAAGGTTGCTTTCAAGTACGTTAAGCAAAACGATGGTTTGAAAACGAAAAATATCTGTTTTGCTGGAAGGGCAACTGTTGTTCCGATGGAAGGGCATGGATATTTTACTCAACGGGAAGACAGCTGGAAAAAGCTCAAATACATGAGAACCCCGGAAAAACGGGAGGGTTGACAGCTACTAACTAAACTTTTGAAACACATAAGTATAGTTAAAAGACATGTGAATGGTTGTTAGCGGTTACTAAACTAGCAACTAGGCGGAGTGCAGTTTACCTTTGTCCGGATTACTGTATACTGTTTGCCGGCTTTAGAAATCTCACTCCTTAATCATTTGTGAACTGCACATGAAACTCCAATGACTTGTAGCAAACTGTTCTAGTGTAGGCGCTCACAAAACAAACAGGGTAGCCGAAGATATCTGTAATGCAAAAACAACTCGTCGTCGGTGCTCCACTCTTTGTTGGGAATTTTCATATTGATCCAAACCAGTAATACGTGCCGATTTTGTCCAAACAGCCCTATTTAGCGTATCCCTGTAAATCCCACAACCTTTTCGCTGATTTTGAACATATTGTTTCTTTTCCCAACTCTGTTTTCTTCTCGTTTCGACTTGCTGTGTGTTTACCTTCACGACGCCATCAAAAATGAATGCAACGCGGCGCCCAAGCCCTTATTTTGCGAAAGTTTTAAACGGTTTTGGGACGGCAGCTATGTACTGTATTAATATATAATGATTATATTACGGAAAACAAATCATTTTCTCACAGTATCGTATGACTCTGCACACAATAATGGACTGCGTTTATGGTGCGTTTTCATGTTATGGTGAGCAGCTGTCCCATGGGAAACAAAATAAAACAATTGAGTGCTGATTAAATGGTGGCAGATGTTAATTATTTATTTAAAAAAAAAATAAAGTTCAGCTGGTAAAGTGATGGAATGAGATTGTTAACAGGTAAGACGCTACAAGCGATATGTAACACATTTACAAAGTGATGAATAGTTTAACACTTAGATTAGGGGATGCAGAAAAGCTTTGTAAATGATTTATTATGCGTTTACCATCATCTATAACATTATTAGTGTGTACTTACTGACGGTGAGGGTATAAACAGCTGTCTTCTCTGACACACCTCTGTGCACCTGATGTGAGCTTTAGTGGAAGGTAAATGCGGTTGAGAGGTTCACTTCAACTAGAACACACTCCACACAGAACACAAGTCTGTGCTGATGAGTGAAAGGGATTTAACACAAGCCACTGGAATCATCTGACTAAGACATTTATAAATGTTTATTAACTTCAAAACAAATGATTTACTCCTCTTAAAAATAGTGCTTTAGCATACCTGCATGTTTGTGCTTATGAACACAGACAAGCTAACAAATTTGCCAATAAATCATATACTGATCATTTACTAATGGTTTATTCATCATTTATTCATGATTAACAATTGTTTATTGAGATAATTATACAAAACAATTTTGACAAGAAATACTTCAATGATTTATAAGTGATAAATAATGTATCAACTAAACTTATAAACCATCTACTAATGATCCGTTTGATTTATTTCATGATTTAAATTTTTTTTTAGATAACTTACAACACATTTGTAAATCGTTAGTATACCACTCATTAATCATTTATGAACATATAATCATGTTTTGTAAATGATTCGTTCATCATTAACTAATAACTTATAAGTGACTTATAACTGAATTAATAAAACATTACTAAAATATTAACTTATTACTTATTAATCATTTATGAATGTATAGTCATGTTTTGTAAATGATTAGTTCATCATTAACTAATAATTTATAAATGACTTATAACAGAACGTTATTATAAAGTGTTGAAAACAGTTGCGCTGCTTCATATTTCTGTGGAAACCCTGATTTTCAGGTTAGTATTGGGATTCTTTGATGAATAGAAAATTCAAATGAACAGCATTTATTTGAAATAGAAATCTTTTGTAACATTGTAAATGTCTTTAATTTTTGATCAATTTAATGAATCCTTGATAAATGAAAGTATTAATTTCCTTTTACAATTCAGTTCCATTCTCTTGTGGTTTTATTTGAGTATAATATTTGATTGATCAGGGTTTTATGGCTTATAGGATAAAGTCAGAATATGCAGCTCATACCCAAGAAGGGGAAAAAAACTAAATTTTAAGGCCTATATGAGCAAAAAAATATGCAATTTGGTGCAGTTGATGATATTACCATGGCCAAAAGTAAGATAAAATTCTAATAAATTGAAATGAGATCTTTATAAAAGATGGCAGACTGCTTACATATACAGTATACTGTAAGTGTCAGTTATCGCTCTTTATCTTCCAATAATGTCTTAGTAAAATAGTAAGAATAATATTTACTCTATATGATGCTTCCGACAGCTGCCTATGAAGGCAGCATGACAGCTCACTTGCTTTTGAAACAAAGAAGAGGGTTATGCAAAATGCATGATGATGATCTGTTTATGAGAAATGTGAGCCTTCATAGGAATCAAGTCGCTATATGATTTGTTAATTTTGAATGTTTGAATGTGGTGCTGAGAGAGTGTGGGAGGCCAAATTTACTGCATCTCCTTCTGGCAAAGATGAAATGGATTAATAAGTGTGTCTTCCTTCCCCAACAGCTGCTTGAGGACGTGAGATTTACAGACCGAGAGAAAGAAACACGGGGAGGAAAATGGCATGAAAAGAGGGAGTCAATGGGAGATAAAAAGTTCAAGCTCACAATAAGAGAAAAGTTATCTCTTTCTTTATCTTTCAGTTCATGCATCTTGTAGACTTTCTGATATCCTACTGTTTACTTTCTTAATACACCTTTCTGGTCTTATTAAGAACTATTTCAGATAAATAATCATTTATTTTGTCTCAAAATGTAGTAACTTTCTCCACCTCTGAAAAGGCTTTCCTTTTTGGCCAATGAAACACCCTCTTTTTAAGGTCCAATCAGCTACCAAAGAATAAAATAAAACCCCGCCTTGCAATTTTTCTGCATTTGATTATATTTCCTTAAGAAATTTTTTATTCATAACATTAACAAACATTGTCATCAGATTATAGTTAACCTTGACATATAAGCAGTTTTTTCGAACATTTATGTCTTTGTAAGATGATATTTAAAAGCTCAGTTTTATGATCAAAGCTCTGTAGTTTTTAAACATATAATGCATTGCAATACAATGATGATTGAAAGATGAACAATTAAACTTTCCTCAAAAGCCTGTTGCTTCATATTTCTCAATAAAATGATTTATAGATAATAAAGTAAACCTACAGTAAGTGGCTTCAATATTATTCATTTGAAAATATTACTAAAAGTTGTTTTTACATTTACTATATAAAAATAAAAGCAGGGTGTTTTACAAAGGACTTTTATTTGCTAAAAAATTATGAACTACTGGATCAGTTGGATGACAGAAGGCATGTAGTAGATTGTGTACAATGGGTTTTTCAGCAAAGTTTTAAACATGTTGATGATATTTTAGAAGCCTTAGAAATGTGTGTACCAAATATGATACAAAGGTTTTTTTGCATATTTGAATATTAAAAAATAAATACGTTTTGTTATATTTAAATGTACATATACTAACCTGATCATCAATATATAATGTTTGTTTGATACATCTGCGAGTTATGTTGTGTGAGTTATGACCTATCTCAAGTAGAACTTCACTGTCACATCACTCAAATTCTCAAGGGCCGGATACGTTTTCATTTTACCTTATACTTATCTTAGAACAGGTGTGTGTATGGGTCGAGCAGCTGTTTGCACATTATTTTGTGGGTGTGATAAAGACTATGATTTGCGACAGTGGAGACTAGCCTCAGGAGATTTAAAATGTGTGAAGAAATTGCATTAGAAAGCGAGAAATATTGAAATCTGTTTCCACTATTCAGTCTTGGGAGACGTTTACATGGGTAATTACAACCATACAGCATGTCTTTGTGTCTCTGTGAGAGACAGATTATCATTACTAGCTTTTTAACAAACTCTATGTGAAAAGAATGACAAAACAACTGATCCGTTCATTTGCAAATGCTCATATTGCGCTTGTACATTCTGTTCTAGGATTTGATTCGATAGTGTCAGAGTTTATGAGGAAACATTTGCCATCTCAGCAGTGGTTTGCACACAAGTTTGAAATATGGTACGTGTTTCTATTTTACAAGATGTTCTTAGGACAGATCACGTCAACGCTTCTGAAGAAAACATTGCAATTTTCGACTCTGGTTACAATCTCCACCACTGTTGGTGATTTTAACTTCATAATTTGCCATTTTTAAAATAGCATACTGTGATACTAGTCTTACTATTACTGCAGCATATATACTATGTGTGCAGAGAGTTTATTTAAGCCTAAATGGAAAGAAAAACTGAGCACAGCACACACTGCAAGGCATATTGTATCCCACAATGCTATACACTTGACCGTCTATTTCCAATGAGAAAGTTAAAACAAAACCATCATCCAAGATTTTTGTATTTGTCTTCATATGATTTGATGGGAATAACAAAACTGCAAAACAACTCTTTTGAAATTAAATATATTATATTAATTATATTTTGTTGGTAATTGTTTGATTTAACTTTCTGATTTAACATTCAATGCAACATGCAATGCAATAAATTGATTTACATACTTGTGCTGCTTTACAATATTTTTTGAAAAATACAGCACTCAAGATGATTTTTTAATGTTTTTGAAAGTCTCTTATACTAACCAGGGCTGAATTCATTTAATCAAAAATACAGTAAAACAATATTATTACTATTTAAAATAATGTTTTTTTTGTTTGAATACATTTTTAAAATGTAATTTATTCATATGATGCAAAGCTGAATTTTCAGCATCATTAGTCCAGTCCTATAGAAATCATTCTTATATGCTGATTTGCTGCTCCAGAAACATTTATTATTATTATCAGTGATGAAACAGTTGCTGCTTCTTTTTTTGTGGAAACTGTGAGAAATTTTTTTTTTTTTTTTTTGATAGATATAAGGTTCAAAAGAACAACATTAATTTGAAATAGCTTAAAAAAAACTCTGTAACTTCCAGCTGTTTATCTTTGTCATATTCCTTTTCCTCATTATATGAACACATAATCACATTTTTGACCTTGTGCACCCATTCTGGATAATTAAATAACCAGCACCTGCAGCCACACATCGCAGTGATGAATACATTTAGGAAAATAACATGAACCTATGGAATGTGTACATTTAATTGCTAGCTTCTTCTTTCACCTGCAGCCACACATATGGGTGATGAATACATTTAGGAAAATAACATGAACTTTTTGTTGTTTTTTTGTTTTTGGTGATTGGATTGAAGCTGATAGACATTTTGACACTTGTTGATATAATTCACAAAGAGTTTCCTATGTGACTATCTATCTATCTATCTATCTATCTATCTATCTATCTATCTATCTATCTATCTATCTATCTATCTATCTATTTATATATATTTTTATGTGTGTATCTATATCTATCTATCTATCTATCTATCTATCTGTGCATCTGTCCATCTATATTTATTGATATAATGTACAGTATCTGTCCATCCATCATCCATCTATATATCTGTCCATCTATCCATCAATCCATTCATCCATCCATTCATCTATATTTTATAAATGTATCCATCCATCCATGACTATCTGTCCATCTATACTTATTTATATATCTGTCCATCCATCATCCATCTATATTTATCTGTCAATTTATCCATCCATCCATTTAGATTGGAGTTCTTTATCTGGCATATTGGTGATTTGCCTCAGAGGAAAGGTACACTGTAAGGCCAGATGAACATCAGTTTAAGCCTCTCTGTGAAGTTTATTTTTGACATTTCACATAATCGTTAAATAAATCAGTCTTTGGGAAACAAGGAAGTTCTCCTCTAAGAAGCGAGGTGAAGATATCTGACATATCTCATCCGTTTTAGGGTGATCTCCATCGCTGTTTCCTGCCCAGCTGCTCCAGATCTTCCCCTCCTTCAAAGAACCTACACATCTGCAGCATTAAGGAGAAAGACTCCAGCTCTACAAACAGGCTCAGAAAAATAGTTACTGAGCAGCTGCGGCAGGAGACGTCTGTTCTGGTTATGGAGGCTAATATATCACTGCCGACGATGCAAACGGACAGAGTTATAGATCCATGCACACACATTCAATCATGAAAGGAAGTACCAAAAGGAGGATAATGCAGGTATTCAGACACTTGATTTAAAAATCATTCATGTCTCAAAAAAGTAAAGTTTGTTTGGAGAAAGGTTTGTGCTGCATTATTTGCAGATTTGTTGTGCAAAATTCACATTTTAAGAAGTGGCGCACCTTCAGTTTTTAGCCATATGTATCCATCTACAGTATCTATCATCTATCC
Source organism: Cyprinus carpio (assembly GCF_018340385.1). Taxonomy (NCBI): domain Eukaryota; kingdom Metazoa; phylum Chordata; class Actinopteri; order Cypriniformes; family Cyprinidae; genus Cyprinus; species Cyprinus carpio. The sequence continues at coordinate 23,439,469 of NC_056619.1, read as the reverse complement.
GTCCATCTATCTATCTATCATTGATCTATCTATCATCCATCTATTATCTATCCACTGATCCATCCAACTATCCATCCATCCACCTATCTTTCCAATCACTTTCCTTCCATATCTATATATTTATCAATCTACAGTATCTGTCCATTTATCTATCATTTATATATCTTTCCATCTGTCCCTCCATGATCTATCCACTGATTCATCTACCTATCAATCCATCCATCCATCCATCCATCCATCCATCCATCCATCCTTCTATCCTTCTGTAAGCATCTATCTATCTATCTATCTATCTATCTATCTATCTATCTATCTATCTATCTATCTATCTATCTATCTATCTATCTATCTATCTATCTATCTATCTATCTATCTATCTATCTATCTATCTATCTATCTAACTATCTATCATAGTATCATACTATCTATCATTCTGTCTATAGATCCATCTAGCCTTCCATCTATCCGTCCATCCTAAAAATAACAGTTTATTTTTTTTATTATTTAATTTATTATTAATTTCGATTAATTTGTTTGCATTCAGTTTGCAACTAAGCAATTACAGTTTTTCTCAGTCGCTTTGGTACATTTCCCGAAACATCCTTGACATTTGCAAAACAGTAAGTGCATTTCTCAAAACAACTCGTACAAATAGCAAAACACCATGGATTACCTGGAAAAAGCCAGTCTCTTACTCAAAATCCTTAGTTCATCTCTCAAAAATAAATATCTGTGTCAATGAACATGTCAGTGCCACTCAGAATGACAAGTCCTTGTGTCACTGTGTACAGATAAGACAGTCAAATTGCTTAGTCATGTTGTCAATATAACAGTGTACTCTGGAGGGATGTTCTGATGTAAACTATGGCAACATTTTGGATGACAGTTACTGTATTGAACATTATGCCATATGCTTATGTATGCCATATATCCATTTCAAAAGTACAAATTTACACATTACTGTATGTGGGATATTGATTGAAAGAGACTGGATAGAATTCCTAGTTACACTTTTACTAGTGGTCTGACCAAAAAAACCCCAAACAAACAAAAAAAAACCTTTACAATGTCATTGTGATATAGAGAAGGAAAAAAGAAATATGGGCACAAAGATGAAAATAAAAAGATAAGTCCACTGTGTAACTCTTGTGCCTGTCTATACAGTGTATGCTTTTCAACTGAAGAGTCATGAGATGAACCTTTGAGCTATTTCAGAGAAATGGTTTATCATTGGCTTATCTACATTCTCTTCATTAGTCAAGATTCACTTGCACAATTCATGCCAAATTTACAAAAAGTCTAATAATAATGTGTAAAAAAAAAATGTGCTTGGCAGTTTATGACAACTAGATGAACCTTTTTGCATTCAGTGACTTATACGATGAACTAACGACTAGATGTTTTGAGGGGTAAGACTACTGCACAGAAATCTATATAATACATTTTGAGCAACATGACATTAGCAACTGATAATGTAGGAAACTGCAGATAAATGTGCATAATCAACTGCATGAATGTACAAAAGCAAATCGCAACTTTTTCAAAAGAATGAGAAACTGGTTTTATGATGTGTATAAATGACTAGATGATGTGGAGGTTGTACAAGTAGTTTTGAGAATTTCATTTCTGATTTAAGAAATGCACCAAAGTGACTGAGAAAAACTGTAAGCGGCAGCCACTGTATTTGGGTGCATGCATTCTTGCACATCTTCTCAGGTGTTTTCTAGAGATTCATCAAGCATGCTTCTTTAATAACCCTTGAGCTGACATATTACTCTGATTCCTCTGCAGGCTCCCATAATGACATTCTCAGACAGGAATATGGCTATGTGCGGAGGAGCTGTGACTTTTGCCAGATTTGCGCTCGGCTCGTCCCGTTTATCAGCAGATTTATAGATGGTGTAGAAAAGCCCCCTCATTCCTACGCAGAAGTCTGGCCAATCACCATAATACTTTCATCTCACATTACTCCGCCATCGAGTCTACTGCCACAGATGCCCACCTCCTGCGTAGGCAAGTACACGCATCCGTGTTATTATTCAGCAGAAGGAAAATGCCAGTCAGTGTGGGCACTGAATATTACTTTCGGCATGCACTAACAACTAGCTTCCCAAATGGCATCTCTCGCTTCCTTTCGAGGCCTGTGTTTACATTGCCGGTCAGCATTAATGTTTTGTTGAAAACATCTGCTTGTTTGGCTGTCTCGGAGTGCTTTCTAATGCTTCATTTACAGCAAAATTTGTTTTGCAAACCAAGATGTGAGTTCAGCGATTTGATTTATAATATTTACATAACTATCATGAAAGTCCTTTTTCATTTTGGACGGGATGTTTGAATGACAGCAAACATTTTTGGAGCTTTAAACTGTAGATTGCATTATCGCTGCTGGCTCGAGCATTTATGATTTTGTGAAACCCTACTCCCCCTCCTTTTTTCCAAACTCTCTTACTATCGCACACAGACAAACAGCGATATCCTCGTCTGGAATATTCTTCATTGGTCTGATGAGAATCCAACCGACAAGATCCGTAAAGAGTCAGAGGTCATTGTCACACGCAGAGAAAAATCCAAACAACTGCTCTGTTAGAAAGAGAGGGAACCAGAGTTCATATGCTTAGTGTCCACAACAACGCCAGCATCTGGAGTTTTCATGGTTTACATCACAGACAGATCGTTTTTCTGAAAACATGACTTTTTAAATGTTTTTCCATATATGGATATGTACAACACAGAACAGTCAAGTAAATATGTCGTAATACAGGAAGTTATGTCACAGTTTGGCCAGAAACACACTCCAAATGGACAATTAATAAAATGTGGCTATCAAATATCCTTCAAATATCATCAAAACAAATATATTGTATTTAAGGTGTAGCCAAATGTAAGGTCTAACCAAGCGGTCAGGATTCACTTAACCCTGGTGGGTGGAATGGATGCAATAACTGCAGCATCCGGCTGCAGAAAGCATCTTGCTTCATTAATAACTCCTAAAACTCACAAATCCTTATGCATTTATTTACTTCTGGTTCATTATCAATTGTCAAGTCAATGAGCTTTTTGAATGGGTTTTTGATTAAATGTCTGAAAAAACATCTGTGTTTATCCCAAGCTAAAGATATTTTCACATTTTATTCTACAGAAAAAAAACCAAAACAACAATAATAATAATAATAATAATAATAATAATAAATAAATATATATATATATAAAATATGCTAATGATTTTTATTTATTTATTAAGTTCATTGTAAAATCGTTAAGCTTTTATATGTCTTAAAAAGGCAATTGCTAACGAAACACTTTTTGAGGTTGTCTGTGAAATTAAATTTCATCAGACCGAGCATGAAAACTCATCTACTCACTAGTCGCTTTCAAAGTTACATTTTTTATAACCACACTCTTGCAAACTATTCTAATGCAAATTTTCCAATTTGTAGATTTTAAATGAAGATTGAAAGAGTTGGAAGATGGCATGTCAGTAGCCTATGTTTAGGTCTTTTGTATTTTTGCTTTTAGTGATTGCATTTTTGGCTTCAAAATTCATACAATGTTTGTTCATTTGTGAAGATTATCATTAACCATAGGAATCAGAAACATTATTTTTTTGTTGTTTTTTTCCTGCAGTAATCCAAAAACCATTGAAAAGGAACCATGTGTTCTGACAGAATATTATGTATATATATATATATATATATATATATAATATATATATATATATTATATATATATATATATATATATATATATATATAGTCCACAGGGCCAAAAGCACTCATAAATGAAGGAACTATAGGGCCTTTGGCACCGCGGGAACCTTTTCATCATACCAGAACTAATTGTGGAACTACCCACTTTTTGGCGTTTTCACACCGCTGGAATTGGGTATGATTTTATCACCGGACTGCCTTTTTCGAGAACCAGATTAGGTCCTACTCTGGAGCAGGGTCTAGACAGCACAACTGGTACTACCCGTGACGTAAGTAGACATTGATTGGCCAGATGCGTTCTTCTTTGTTTCCGTTGTTGAACGCTGCGCACAAATGATGTCACTGTCGACCGGCTTACGTCACTTCCTAGTACACACTGTCAGTGCGAATGCAACCCTTTAAATGGTACTGGGAAATAGTTTGTGCAAAATCGTGCCAGTACTTTAGTACTGTACATTTAGTTCTGGAACTAATGCGGTGCGAAAGGCCCTTATATGTATCATTAAGAGCCAGAATCCATTGTGTTACAAACCTTATGACATCTGGACCAAATCCAGAGAATATTCAAGGCTTTCGAGAAATGGAAGCGTCAGCGCAAGTTCTACTAGGAAGACTTAATGCCACGTCACGTATCACAATTAGATCTAGCTAATCGGCACTCAACACGAAGAATATAAACGCCCTCTATTCACCCTTCATTGTGTTTGCAGATACTGCCGCGACGTTTCTTGCTCAAAATGTCGCGTGACTTTTTGCCCGACTTTCCCTGGGTTACTTGCATATAGTTAAGTTTGTCTCCTGCAAACTATTGCGAGTTTGGCATTCCTCTCAAGATGCACACTAGGTCGTTGGCATTGCTCTGGTGTCGCAGGAATGTTTGCGGTCGATTGCAGGCTTCGGAGTTTTCTCGGCAGAGGATGTGAAACATTGGCGAGTTCACTTTCAGTCGGTCACTCTCAACGCCACGTCGGTGACCGACGAAAATGGGATATCGCTTCGATAGACCAATCTACTTCTAGTGTAAACTAAACGAGCCAATGCACATTGGCATGCAATTATTGCATCCAGCTGCCGCTGATCACAGCGTGAGTATAATAAGGCAGCAGGTGCAATGCATACCAGCTTTTCGCTTCAGAGCCGAGTGTTAGTATCGTTCTGCTCAACTGTGTCTGCTGTGAACTACGAGTTCAGCACGCTCTCGGAAGCTTCATGTGTTGGCGAGACGGCGCTTCAGCGGTGGTCGTTCCAGCGTCGAGTGGATTGCACACTTCAGGCTGCACTACCCCCTGTCGTGTTGCAAGCGGCCAATTCCCCTGTGCGCCTCAGCACTAAGCACTCAGCACTCAGTCCCGCTGCCGCGATTTGGGGCTCGTTCTGGCGGCCGACAGACGAAAACCATTTCCAGCAGTAGCACAGGCGGTTTGAGGATTATAGTGGTGGCAAACCCCGCAGGGAACCAACCCTCTGGGGACCAACACTCCTCTTGCATCTCCGATCCAGAGGGTTACCCCACGGAACGTGCTGGGCCCTCTTCAAAGAGCGTACCAGTGGTATCCAGTGGGCCTCCCCCTGACCAGATGTCGATCTCAGCATCGGAGGGAGAGCTGTCAGATGAAGATTCAGCTGTGCTGCTGCCCTCTGGGACGGTGGCGGAGCATGAATTGGATCCGGAGATGACAGCTATGCTTTCCCGGGCCGCCGAGAGGGTAGGGCTCGAGTGGAAATCTCCACCGCGTCCCAACCCTCGAGGCAGGATGATTGGTTTCTCAAGGTGGCGCGCGCTGGTTTTCAGCTCCCCACCCTGGTGCCTTTCTTCCCGGAAGTGCATGACGAGCTCACCAGGTCGTGGATGGCACCTTTTACTGCCAGAAACTGGCTGGTGGGCTCCTCCTCCCTCACCACCCTTGATGGCAGTGCAGCGAAGGGGTATTCGGTGATTCCCCCAGCGGGCGGTAGCGATGCAAGTGTGTCCTAAGTCTGCCTCCTGCTGGCGGGAAGACCCGGTGCTTCCTTCCCGGGCCTATAGGCATTCGTCTGGTCTAACCGGCGGTGCCTATATGGCTTGCGGGGAAGCTGCTTCTGCCTTACACGCTGTGGCGTTACTGCAGGTGCACCAGGCCATGGCACTGAAGGACCTGCACGAGGGTGGTTACGATCCAGAAGTTCTTAAACTCAGAACCGCCACTGGCCTTGCGCTCTGAGCAACAAAGGTCACCGTGCATTCTCTGGGTCGTGCGATGTCCACGCTTGTGGTCCAGGAGCGCCATCTCTGGCTGAGTCTGGTTGAAATGTGGGACGCCGACAAAGATCAGTTCCTTAATGCCTGTGTCCCAGACCGGCCTCTTCGGTGACGTGGTCGAGAACCTGGCCCAGCAGTTCTTGGCTGCACGGGAGCAGACTGAGGCGGTCAAACCTTCTGCCCCGCGGGCAGCTGCTGCCTCCACCCGTCCGCCGGTTGCAACGCCCCAGCCTGCTCGTCGCCGAGGGCGGCCCCCTGCGTCCACCCGCTCCTGCGCCGCATCCGCAGCAGCCTCCAGCAAGTGGCGCCGTAGAGCTGGGCATAGGCAGGGCGCCCCACCCGTCCTGGCCCCCGTCAAACCTGCCGGTGAGCGGAAGAGCAAGAGGCCCCGGGACGGGTGGCCCAGAGAGAGGTAGCCGCTTTCTGGGGGATGGTGAAAGCACCTCTCCCTCCCCTGGAGGAGGGCCAGGGGAGAATCTGGAAATCTCGACGAGAGAGCGTTTTTTCTCTGTCTCTGGGTCCCAGGAGGGCACGGAGAGTTGCGGACGGCCAAACACCGGACCTCACTCATCCTCCTCCTTCGCCAGATGGCAGCAGCGGGCGGGTTTGAGAGCGTCAACAAAGGCCCTACTCACGCACCCTCTGCCAACCCGTGGAACCAGGTGAGCCCTGCACCCCACACTCGCACCACACTCAGGCCTGCTCACAAGCCGCCCGAGATGGGTCCCTGTGTTCCACCTCGCTGCCCCCACTGCGGACCATGGCTGTGGTTCCGCTGGTGCGATTCGGTTTTAAGCGCCTGGTCAGCGCTACCCGCCCGTCTCGTTGGCCCTGCCCCAAGTTCTAGCGATTCAGTTCGCCCGGCGTCCCCCTCAGCGGTATCCGCTTCACTACAGTGAAAGCGTCCGATGCCCCCTGTTCTGCGGGAAGAGATCGCAGTCCTACTGGCGAAGGACGCGATAGAGCCAGGTCCCTCCAGCCGATATGAGGACGGGGTTTTACAGCCCCTACTTCATTGTACCCAAGAAAGGCGGTGGGTTACGACCGATCTTGGATCTGCGAGTTTTGAACCGGGCCCTTCATCGGCTACCGTTCAAGATGTTGACGCAGAAACGCATCTTCGGGTGCGTCTGTCCCCGAGATTGGTTTGCAGCGATCGACCTGAAGGACGCGTACTTTCATGTGTTGATCCTTCTGCACCACAGACATTTTCTGCGGTTTGCGTTCGAAGGAAGGGCATATATGTATTAGGTTATGATTTTAGGTATTTACTTTTCTCCCCGTGTCTTCACGAAAGTCACAGAGGCGGCTCTTGTTCCCCTCAGAGAGCAGGGTGTTCGTATTCTCAACTGTCTAGATGATCGGCTGATACTAGCACAATCTCGGGATCAGTTGTGCGAGCACAGGGACCTGGTGCTCCGGCACCTCAGCCTGTTGGGCCTTCGGGTCAACTGGGAAAAGAGCAAACTCTTGCCAACGCAGAGGATCTCTTTTTTCTCGGTATGGAGTTGGATTCGGGTCGAATAGACAGCGTGCCTCAAAGAGGAACGTGCACGGTCAGTGCTAGCCTGCTTGAATACATTCAAGGGCAGGACAGTGGTCCCACTGAAACTCTTTCAGAGGCTCCTGGGGTATATGGCGGCCACAGCGGCACTTAAACCACTCGGCCTGTTACATATGAGACTGCTTCAGCACTGGCTTTATGGCAGAGTCCCAAGTTGGGCGTGGAAGCGCTTCCAAGTTACACCAGCCTGTCCCCAAACCCTCACCCTGTGGTCAGATCTTGCATTCCTCCGGGCTGGGGTGCCCCTAGAGCAGATCTCCAGGCATGCTGTGGTTTACACGGATGCCTCCACCACCGGCTGGGGGGCCACGTACAACGGGCATGCAGTCCTAGGGGTTTGGACGGGCCCGCAGCTGCAGTGGCACATCAATTGCCTTGAGTTGTTAGCAGTGCACCTTGCCTTGAACCATCTCAAAGGGCACTTACCAGGCAAGCATGTGCTGGTCTGATCAGACAACACGGCGACCATTGCGTACATCAACCAACAAGGTGGTCTGCGCTCCTGTCGCATGTCACAACTCGCCCGCCACCTCCTCCTTTGGAGTTGGAAGGTTCTGAGGTCACTTCATGCTGTTCACATTCCAGGCCTGCTCAACCGTACAGCCGATGAGCTGTCTCGAGCAATGCTCCCGGGAGAATGGCGACTCCATCCCCTGACGGTCCAGCTGATTTGGAGACGGTTCGGAGCCGCTCAGGTAGACCTGTTTGCTTCTCCAGAGACCGCTCACTGCCAGTTGTTCTACTCCCTGACCGAGGGAACTCTCGGCACACGACCACTGGCACACAGCTGGCCGCGGTGCCTACGCAAGTATGCGTTTCCCCCAGTGAGCCTTCTTGCACAGACACTGTGCAAAGTCCGGGAGGACGAGGAGCAAGTCTTGCTAGTGGCGCCATATTGGCCCACGCAGACCTGGTTCCCGAACTAGTGCTCCTCGTGACAGCCCCTCCTTGGCCGATTCCTCTGAGGAAGGATCTACTGACTCAGAGACGGGGCACCATTTGGCACCCGCGTCCAGACCTTTGGAAACTCCATGTCTGGTCCCTGGATGGGACGCGGAGGTTCTAGATGACCTGCCCCAGGAGGTAGTGAACACCATCACTTCGGCAAGAGCACCGTCTACGAGACACGCTTACGCCTTGAAGTGGAACCTGTTCGTCGAGTGGTGTTCTTCTCGCCGAGAAGACCCCCGAAGATGCCCCGATTGCGGTTGTGCTTTCCTTTCTGCAGCAAGGGCTGGAGCGAAGGCTGTCTCCCTCCACCCTCAAAGTCCAGGTTGCAGCTATTGCTGCGTACCATGACCCCATGAATGGGAAGTTTTAAGGTAAGCATGACCTCGTCATCAGGTTCTTTAGAGGGGCCAGGAGGTTAAATCCTTCCCAGCCCCCCTCCATACCCTCTTGGGACCTGACTTGGGTGCGGAAATCACTACAGCAGGGCCCATTCGAGCCTTTGCATTCAGTCGAGTCAAAGTTTCTTTCATTGAAAACTCTGCTCCTGCTTGCACTGGCCTCCATCAAGAGGGTAGGGGACCTGAAAGCATTTTTGGTCGACGATTCGTGCCTAGAGTTTGGGCCGGCGGACTCCCAGGTAATCCTGAGGCCCCGGCCCGGCTACGTGCCCAAGGTTCCCACTACACCCTTCAAAGACCAAGTGGTGAACCTGCAAGCGCTGCCCTGGACGAGGAGGCAGACCCAGCCCTAGCTTTGCTCTGTCCCTTCCGAGCATTGAGATGCTACGTAGACCGGACACAACGCTTTAGGACCTCAGACCAGCTCTTTGTCTGTTACGGAGGCCGGCAGAAGGGGAATGCCGTCTCTAAGCAGAGGATGGCCCACTGGATTGTGGATGCCATTGCCCTGGCTTATCAGGCACAGGGTGTGCCCTGCCCGTTCAGGTTGCGAGCTCACTCAATTAGAAGTGTTGCATCCTCCTGGGCGCTGGCTCGTGGTGCCTCGCTGACAGATATTTGTAGAGCTGTGGGCTGGGCGACCCCTAACACGTTTGCTGGGTTCTATAGCCTTCGTGTAGAGCCGGTATCCTCTTGTGTTCTCACCTCAAACGGGTAGTGGCACCGAGAGGCCCCGGTTAGTGTCGGCTTGCTAAAACTGCTCCAGAGTGTCTGTACTGTAGACCCTGTTGAGATCCTCCATCACCCTAGGCAGCTGGACGCGGCGGAACGTCCGGCGTCAGGCCTTCATGATGAATCTGTGAGAACCATGGAAGGCTGGGTTCCATATTGAGACCTAAGCGGTACTCGTATGCATATAGTCCACGGTATAGCCTTAGAGCCCGTGTTTCCCCAGCAGACTTCTGCCTTTCCAGGAGGGTTTGAATCACCTCAAATTTCTCCATATACACCTAAACGGTTGCTATATGTGTATTTGCTCCCGAGACCTCCTTCGGGAAGGATGGAGCCTCCGCAGCGTCCCTGTTCCAAGTGGAATGGGTACGTTTTCCCAGTGTTATCCAATTTCACCCAGTGAGGTAGTGCTTTGACAGTGGTGAGTGGAACTACTTGTTCCAAGCCCCAGCCTACACCAAATAGGGGTGCAGGTGGCTATCTCAGGGCACTGGAAGGGGCAGCACCCATGGTGCTTTGGTAGGGATCCCATTTTCGTCGGTCACCGACGTGACGTCGAGAGTGACCGACTGAAATGGAACGTCTCGGTTACGTATGGTAACCCTCGTTTCCTGAAGGAGGGAACGGAGACCTCACGTCCCGAAGCCATGGTTGCTGTCCTACCACTGAGCCGCCGGGTCACCGGCTTGTCTCCTCAGCGAAAACCTAGTATGCATTGCACCTGCTGCCTTATTATACTCATGCTGTGATCAGTGGCAGCTGGATGCAATAATTGCATGCCAATGTGCATTGGCTCGTTTAGTTTACACTCGAAGTAGATTGGTCTATCGAAGCGATATCCCATTTTTGTCGGTCACCGACGTGGCGTCTCTGTTCCCTCCTTCAGGGAACGTGGGTTACCATACGTAACCGAGACGTTACGAGTGCTTTCCAGGGTTGCCAGGTTTTCTCAAAACCGCCAATTGCTACTCAAAACTAGTCCAATCGCGTTTCGAGAGAGGTTCCACGGTAAAATTCACATTCCGGGCGCTAAATGTCACATTATTGGGGTTGCTTCAACCCGCGGACATGAAAAGCAACCTGCAGCAACAGTATAAGGATAGCCCAATTCTGCGGACTTGGCAATGCCGGTGCTTTCCGAACTGTCGCGTCGGGGCTGCTTGGGTCTCAATCAACAAAATATTTCATCTGTACGCTCACGTGAACCTGCACGCACGAAGTCTCTCCGGGCCTGCAGTTGGAAACAAGGCTGCCGGTCTCCTTCGGCATCTCGTCTTCAACGCTTCATCAGCCTACACCATTATATATATATATTTTTTTTCTTTATGCACTTGTGGCACTTGGTGGAGAAAAAAAAGAAACAAACAAAAAAAAAAATACTTATTCTCTGCAGGGTTATTTACTCAAACATTTAAGATAAAGCACTTGGTGTAGCATGATTTTTCGTTTATCTAGCAGACTAGCACTGCATAATTAAGATGTTGATCAAACTAATACATTTAATGTTTGGAACAACTCTTTTGTAATGAGGCATTTTGAGGCTCGTTATTTAAGGCTTACAATCTCTATACTGATACTGATAAAGATTGTTGCTCGTATTATTCCTTTCTGTAAAATATGCTATGTCCAGCACACTATAAGGTATTTGTTGTCTTAATCATATGCTTTTGTCTTTGTTTATTCAGTCATTGTTTCATTTGTGTCTATCTACAACAATTCCTGAATGCTTTGTACAGGAATGGGGTAAGTATTACGACTTAAGTCTCTCCTGTTGTGTAGACAATTCTGCAAATAGGTCCTTGCTGTCTATTTCTGCACTAGCATCCTCTGAATAAGAGCATGAATGCAAACGGACACTAAAGTTTTCCCAATACACAATATATTGACTAACTAATCATTTCATCATACTTTCATCTAATCTGTTATTCTTTTACTATTCTCAGGACATATTTAAGGCAATTAGCTCTAGCTTAGCTATTTGGCATTAGTTTGCTCTATTAAATAATTAGCTGGCGCTCTTTCTGTGTGGTGAGCACTGAAGTATTCTATTTTGAAACTTGCACTTGTCAAGGCCTTTCTGTAGTCTGATGTTTTTATGTACTTCCTATCTATAGATGACTTCCTCTCTGGATTTCCTCCTGAACTTCGTCAATGTTTGGACTTGGAGGTTATAATTACTACCATTCTGTTAATTTAGTTTGTGCCCAGTGATTTTAATGTCCTGGACAGTGTATGCTCACTCATAACATCTGCTTTAAAGTTCTGCAAAAATCTTTGTGTAAGGACTTTCTTTATGCTTTTATAGGATTCAATAGCTATTGAAGTTTAATTGGCTAGTAAAGCATCGTTGTTAAATGTAAAGCATTCTTACCCTTCTGCAAGGGTGATGTATCAAGATTTATTTTTCTATCTTTGTCCTAGTTCCATACATTACTAATATTTCTTTAACTTGTATTTCATGCGATCTTGTTTCTTTGAAGCTTCACTTGTCGGGTTCCCATGGTTTAATGGGGTCTATCAAGCTTTTGTGGGAGTTAAGCCAGAGAATATTCTGTTTTACAGTTCCGATATTTATGCTTGTGTGTTTTTACGCTTTCTGCATTAAACTTAATTACCTTATTTGATCATTTTACTAACATTGGCACTTCATTACAAAGCAATCATTTAGATTCCATGGCTGCAGATGCAGAGAACCGTGACTCTCACCTCATCTTTACACAGCTCACTTTTTGGACTGGTGCTATTATGAATGCAGGCTCTATCAAGCTGATGTATACGTGGTCCTATTCCATTTGAGTTCTAGGTAAGATTCGGCTCAATGCTCCACAGGCATCTTTAAAATCCATGTGAACCGGAAGTTGCTGCTACTTTATTTCAGTGTAGTGACGTATTTCCAGCTGAAACGGAATATTGAATAGAGGACATGGTTTCGTTTGCACTCCTGGTCTCTGTCTCTCACTCATAGCATCTAACGGCGGGAGGGGTGTGTTTAAGGATATTCTGCCCAAGCCGTCAAACTGACGTCATCAGAAAAGGAATTCCATTCCAGAGCGGAAGTGTTCATCTTTTGATTAAAGATTACGAAGACAAACAATTTGATTAATCGTTTACATCAAGACAAGCAATGTGCACTAGTAAAGTAAAGTCAATTTTGATTTCATGTAGACCTTAAGTTATAATCAAGGCTTGTTTATTTTGTGCATCTTCTGGTGTTGGTTCATTCTGTTTCCTCATACCTATTGACTTCGGTCTTACTTGGCTGTTGCAGCCTTCACATTCAGGACTATTGTGGCACTTTGCAAAACTCCGCTATGGTGGTCATCAGGTAAGTTTGTCCATTACTGTTTATGAAGTTCGGCCTATCGTGGCCTCCACATATCACAGCCTATCGGGGTCTTCGCTTAACATTGAGTATCTCTTCTTTTTATGGCCATGCTGATCTGGCTCATTTTCTATTTTGGGGGGGGGGATCAGTTCCCTCTGTGGGTTCCGGCAGTTAGATGGCCTTCTATCAAGCATGCACAGGAGTCTAGCCTAAAGAATGTTTATGTATCCGTGTATATGCTCTTAAGTCGCTGCTAGAACCCTAATTCTACCTCTACCATTTAACCTAAACTATTGGTCTCTTTTACTCAATGAGGTGGTTTAGAATTCCGGTAATCCGCCATCAAGCTGCTATGTACATGATATTCCTCATTGGATTTCCATCAAGATCAGACTCTAAACTATTTCACATAATACGCAAGGTACAGTTTAATACTCTTAGCAAACTATCGGTGGCGTTTGCTTCTCCCATGCTCCTCATGTCCAGTCTATCACAGTTTTCCACATACAGCGGCCTATCGTGGTCATCAACACACGAGGCTTTCACATCACATAGTTTATAGAAACGTAAGCAGGCTATCAATGTAATTGCGGCCCGCGGGCCTTCACTTTACATGGCCTATCGAGGCTTCACATTACTCACCCTATAGCGGCCTTTGCTCAATTTGGCCTATTGTGACCTTCAGGTAAGTGACCATTATTGTTTACGTAACTGTCTATTATTGTCCTTCGCAAAATTGGCCTGTGATGGCTTTTTTTCATTACATGAACTACACTGACTGTGTTAAATGGCATAATGTGGCCTGTCATTAGATAGCTCCTACAGTCATTCGTTTGTAAATATGTATGCATTTTGTTAAAAATGTAATGCTGTATGTTTAAGGTACATTAAACATCTACTGGTGGTGGTGTCACACCTATTCATTACATCTACTGTCACCGCCTCTCGTGGCCTTCCTTCACGGCCTATACTCTCTACAGCTCTTGTAGCCTTTCTCTCATGGCCTATCAGGGCCTTTCTCTCTGTGGCTGGTTCAGCTCTATTTGGTCACCTTTAGAAGCTGCGGTCTGTCACCGCTTCTATACACTGGCCACTACTGCTGTTGAACTTGGAGATTAAACATCAGTTATCAAGCTACTGGGAAAAGATGGTCATCCTCCGCATTCGAATCCTACATTAGACCTGAACCACAAACCATCTCAAAGAATATCAAGCTGTCCTCAAGGTAATCTATATGTAATTACTGGTGGTGATACAATACCTATTCATATTACTCCCAACAACCTCTATGGTTTACTGCGGCTTAACTTGGCCTTTCTTTCTGCGGCCTGTCTTTCATGGCCTTCCCCTCTGTTACCAATCTCATGACATTTCCCACTGCGGTCTATTTACATGGCCTTCCTCTCCTTCATTTCATTCTACGGCCTCTTGGCTTTCTCACCATGGCCGATCTGGGCATCTCCATCTGTGGCCTAGCTAGGCTTTTGTCCATGGCTATTGTTGCTTTTCTTTAAGGCCTATCGGGGCTGTTCCATCTTCTGTGGCCCACCAGGGCCGTTCCATCTTCTGTGGCCCGCCGGTGCCGTTCCCACTGTGGCCCACTGGGGCCGTTCCCAGTATGGCCCGCCGGGGCCTTTTCTGTGGCCTAACTCTCAGTATGGCCTATCCGGCCTCTATCACTGTCTGGCCTGTTGTGGCCTCTATCACTGTCCGGCCTGTTGTGGCCTCTATCACTGTCCGGCCTATCGCAGCCCATCTCCTCTACTCTATAAGCTAATACGTAAGCTATAATCTGATACGTTCTTAAATGCTTTTATAATCACTTTAATTGTGACTAATTAAATCTTATCTCTTCTTTTTTCTTTTTGTCCATATGATCTAGGATCTTGTAAGAAGTACTTCGTCTGGTGGGTATTAATCTTCTTCTTTCTTTTGGGGTATGCTCCACCCTGCCTTCGTCTTCAGCAGGATTAGCTGGAATCTACAACATCTGATTCAAGCTACAGATGGGGCGTATACCAAAATAATTCTGTTCTTTGTATTGGTTTTTTAAATAAATATTTTTGGGTTCATCTTCACCTCCTGAGTCTTTCTGGTAGAAATGGAAGCGTCAGCGCAAGTTCTACTAGGAAGACTTAATGCCAGGTCACGTATCACAATTAGATCTAGCCAATCGGCACTCAACACGAAGAATATAAAAGCCCTCTACTCACCCTTCATTGTGTTTGCAGATACTGCTGCGACATTTCCCTCCATCCTCCCCACCACCACTAGGTTGGCCCCATCCATGCAGGGATATGCCCCGCCCTGCCTTCCTCTTCGGCAGGGTTAGCTGGAATCTACAGTTCCGGATTCAAGCTACAGATGGGGCCTACGCCAAAATAATTCTGTTCTTTGTATTGTTTTTTTTTAAATAAATACTTCTGGGTTTATCTTCACCTCCTGAGTCTTCCTGGTAGAACTGGTGCAAAACCATTTCTGTAACCCATTAATCAAACATCTCTGATTTGGCATACACTAGTTTTGCAAGTTAAAAGCCGTTTAACAGTATTTATTGGCCCTTGTAACTCCTACAGATTAATTTGATTTAAATCAATTTATCTGTTGCAATATCACAAAGCAGCTGCTTATTTAGGATGCAGCATTTCATTTTTGTCACAAGGAGGCACTCCAGATTGAACCAAGACAGACAGTGGGACTGTTGGTTTCAATTCTCTCAAAATAGAACATGAAGTACCAGTTGATAGTGTTGGGAGGGATTGCCTAGCACGATGAACTGCATACAAATGGTACAAATGAATAAGTAAAAACCGATCATCAGATTAATTAGCATGTCACATGGTAAACTTGAGGCTAGGTCAGTGGATGAGTTGTCCAAGATTGCAGCTCAGTAGAGGAAGCTTTTGTTTGTTTTGTCTCAAGCCATGAGAAGGAGGTGAACTTGAGAAAGGAAGAACCCCCCCACCCCCCCCCCACCCTGTATCTTCATCTCAACAAAATTTAGAGCACAATGACCCAACAATCTTAATTTGACAGTAAGGGAGGGTGCTCTCAACCAGGAGTATGTGTTACAGTATAATACTCATAAACCCAAACGCTGTAACTACCCTAGACTGTTGAGCACAGGACTATTAAGCATTTAATCAGATTAGGGTAGATGGGTTAATATCCCTCTCATGGAGTGCTAAATATAGCATATTCAAAGTGCCTCTTAACGAGAGGATAACATTAGCCCTGCCCAGCCCTCTTTACGTTACACACCCTCAGACCCAGTTTCTCATCCAGTTGAACCCGGAGCGCAAGCTAAGCCAGCGTACGTATGCCAAAGCAGGAGCTAAACTGTTTAGGCTCCTATTAACAAAGGAGTCAGCTAAGTTAGCTCCCTTTGCCTCATAGATAAGGTAACACTCAACACCTTTTGCTCAGTGTATATATATATAAATATATATATATTGACAAATGACTCATCCTCAGTCTTTATGGGCAAGAATGTTATTTTTCTTCATAAAAGTGCAGAATTTTATCTTCCAACATAAACAGAGGGAATATTAATACTTTGTCTTTGTCTATCTCCCAGAATCCCTTTTAAATTCCAATTCATTTTTGAATTGAAGTAGTAAACAAGATGCTGATTTTCAATTTGAATTTGAATGTAAAAAGGTATAAATAAAATGCAAAAGACTTTTATATATAAGCTTATCAATGCAAAGTTTGTTGACTTCACAGTCACATTTGAAAGATTTGAAAAAAGTTTGAAATGTCACCTATCGAAATATGTATTTTATTACATTTTTAAATTTCATCATATGTTACCATTTAACTTTTGTGCACCAGGGTGAAAGAACATTTCCCACAATGCATTGCCTATGTTGACTTTCTTAGAATTATAGTTCAGTAAATTCCTCTTTTTTCCATTTTATTTCAACTTCTCATGTGGTCTAGCCAACTCGATTCAAATTCTCAGAATGTTTAACTCTAAATTTTGCAAAACTCTGTGCAAGACCAGGAGAATATCAGCAAACCAACTTAGGCTGGTTTAATTTTTCCACTATTAGGGCTCCTAGTGGAAATATGGACAGTGGAAGGAAGATGAAAAGACAATGTGTGTGACTCAACCTTTAGATAGTAGCACAAATCAAAAGGTACCAAATCTACATATTTGATTTTTTTTTACCCAAGTGAAGTGTGCTATAGCAGCAAGTCCTAATGAGAAAGTAAATGAGGAAGAGTTTGTGACAGCTTGAGTGATATCCTGTCTACGGCAACATGACGTGGGCTGCAATATATCTGCTTGCACTGTGTGTTGCTTAGCTAACAGTTACAGATCTGTTGAGAGACGTACTGTTGCCAAAGTACATTAAACAAGTAAGATTATATGTAGGAATCATTAAACAGATAGATTTTTGATAGTTTCCTGATGAAAGAACCATCTTATACGGGCATTTATGTCTGGCTTGTTCATGCTAGTAAGTGCTAGTGTTCATCTAGCATACTTTTAACCAGCAAAACCATCCAAAACACTGCAAATGCTGGTCTTCTCAGCAGGTCATGAATTTCATGCTCTGCATTGGTTTTGTTAAAACCACACAACAGGAAGAGATAATCTATAGACAAACCACACGAGATCAGGGTTAAACAGTGGCTTGTGTGACGTTTTATTGATAACAAACATCACTGAGCCAATGTAACTTTTAAAATCACCATTTAATGAGTCATTCATGTTTGCAAATACATGACACATTGCAATATTGACATCACATCTGAATTCACATACAAGTTTAATTTAGAAGTTAAAACACACATAGACTGAGACATTCACACTTGTGTGGGCACCCAAATGCAATGACTCGAAATGAAATTTACACCAACGTTTGTGGAGAATTTGCTGCACTAATGCTTGGTCGGGTCTTTCGACTCATAAAACACAACAGTACTTTTCACAGCATTAGAGTAAAGTCCTAACCAAGACCTTAGCACAAAACATCACAATGTACAAAAATAGTAGAATCAGTAGAAAAATAAGAGATATGATTATATGTGAGTGATGTATATGATCAGTTAGGGCGAATTTATCTATAAAAACATATGACATTATCAAGCCCTGTCCCAACTTGCTGTCCTGTAGATGTGTGGCAACCATCGTATGCATGTAACCATAGAATTTCCATTTTTATATTTCTGAAGGGTGCTCCTGAGTGCCCTTAATGCCCCCCACCCCCCGCCCCTTTTGCTCAGTATGCACCTTTGGACTACTACCGGACAGTCTATGCAGCATTGCAACACCAGGGTGTAGAATCGGCTGAGGACCGTAAGGGCTTAGGGTATCATTTGGGACAGGGCCTTAACATACGCCATTTCAGGCATGTGACCATAAGGTGTCCCATTTTTGTTTCTGAAAGGTGCTCCTGAGTGCCCCTCATGCCCTCCTTTTGCCCAGTCCACACCTTTGGACTACCACTTGACAGACTATGCAGTATTGCGTCACCAAAGTGTGTAATTGGTAACACTGGGGACAGGGCTTTAACTTATGTCAGAGCACTCAGATTCAGACTCTATGGAATCATTCAACTGGGGTATTGTGTTGCATTAAGTTCCAACAGCATGTAGATGCTTTTACATCAAGTATTGTTGCTTCACAATCTTGAGGAATCTCAAGAATATCTTTGGTATATGTTCTGCTTCCCTTAAACGAGCTTCTGCCTCTTACTGCTATGTATCTGCTGGTCTTAATCCCCCAGGTTATGCAGGTCAGATGTGTCAAAAGTATAATCTCTGGATTTGGTGGCCGTGTGATAATTAGGCCTCAAGAAAGACACCAGGTAACCTGGATTACAACAATTTGGATTTAAACAACTTTCATTACTTCTCTTCCTGTTCGGCCTCGAACTGTTTTACTTCTCTGCCTTAGATGTAATGGCATTGCCCTGGACATTTTAATCTGAGCTAAGCCAGCACTGAGCCAACAGTACATTGAGGTCAGTTTAGATTAAACAAAAAGCTGTGCAAAACTCATATGTACAGTCTTACACACAGGTATACCAATCTTGCCAGTGCCTCGGATGGAAAAAGCTTCTTATGCAACACTCTCATATAGGCCCCTAAATTAATACATTATAAGAAATAGGTCTTACAACTATCAGTTGGACGTGACCTTTAAAACTCGTCATCCATTTGCATTATTGTACACTACCTTCATTCATATGTGACTCCAAAATGATGTCTTGACTAACATACTTTGGGGTCATTCGCAGAGTGACTTAATTTTATTATTTATTTATTTTTTTAAGTTTAAGGCACTTAACTGATAATCTGATTTTGGGTATCTGGTATCTATGAGAATATCCTTGGCTTGAGAACAGTGTCCATTGATTTCAGTCTGATAGCATGAGTAGTGAGCATCAAAATTTCTCTTGCTGATCTATCTGCCCTTTCAACACAATATGCAGGACATCTTTGATTTTTCAAGTATGTCTATCACACACATATGTACACAAACACAAAGATAGTCACTTTTGTGTCTGTATTACTCTCATAGAGTTTCCATGGTGTTTCCTCTTAGCCAGTGTTGTGCTTCTGTAGGCCTGGCACATAGCCATGGAAAGCCTAGGTAGAACATGCTGCCCGATGGGAACGAATCCAAGTTACCTCACTCTCCCTCCCTTTTTTTCATCTGGCGTGCTTGTAGCTTCTCTTTGCAGTGAGCTGGCAGCAACCAGTTGGGAATCTTGGGTTTTCCTCACATTGTAGAGCACACAAATACAGACTTGTCAACTGGTCTCATTGGGCGAGTGCTCTAATTAGACATGTTGGACAAAATGTGAGTTAACAGTTAGTCAGTTGCAGGGCAACCATGGTGAGAATGTGTGGGAGGGCTGGCAGGCATAGACTGGCTGCACCTGAGCAATGTAGTAATTGCTAAAGTTGCCATCTGCAATGTACGGTGCAGGCTGGTAATAGCAAGTGACGTTAGCCACATTGGGAATTACATTCTGCTCTGCCAGAACACGTACCGCCAACATGGTGATGAGGCTCAGAATCTGTCGCCGTTCGTGTCCCATCAAGCATACTGTACTTTCATTGACGACACTATACAGGGTGGTCAGGTACTCGTACTTCCGGTCCTCTAATCCCACAAAGTGATTCTGCAGATATGACTCTAGCTTGCGCCTTTGTTCTGCCACATCTGAGAAGTCGATGAAGAACCGGGAACACATATAGCGTTCGAGAAGCTTCATCTCAGCTTCCGAAGCCGCTCGGAAACCTCGCACCAACAGGTGGCAGTACTTCAGCAAGCCGCCACCCCGAATCTCTTCTGGATTTCGAGTGCAGATCAGTTTCCGTTGCAGATGGTCCAAGGCTACGTTGAAGTCTCCGTAAACACTCTCTCCCACAATGGAGGGGTGGAATGTCTCAGCCATGGGGTTTTCAGAGCACTTGTAGAAGAGGAGGAGTGAGTCCAGACGGATCTGAAAAGAGTCAACGCTAAACTCAAACTGGCGCCGCAGGGAATCCACAAATTTCAGTTCGACGTTCTTCCCTCTGTTGTTGGAGAGGGAGATTAGACTCCAGCGGTCTGAATCATTACAAACTTTCACCATCTTCTGCACGTAAGCCTCCTGAAGAAAGAAAAAAAAAGGTTTGGAGGAGGACAATGTGAGCGTGAAGATTTGTTCAATTAAATTTGTTCAAATACATTAACAGATGGAGATGCACAAAAGGGTACATGGGTGCAATGTGAAATGTTTCAGCAGACAAATAAATAATTATTAAAAATCATTCCCCTCTGCATTTTTTAAATGTGTGCAAGAAAACAGCATACTGTGAATAGCAGAGGACTACAGCAGCTAATTTTGTCATTGTAAAGTCACTTTGCATATCCAGTAAAGGCATTCCATTGCATGGCTATTGCTTTAAATTATATCAGCATGATTTGCATACATGAAAAGGCTGTCTGCCTTTGCATACACTGAGTAAAGAGAGGAGAAAACGGATCCCTCATAAATTGGTTTAGAGAAATCCTCTTTGTAGTAGAAACCAGCATTTTTACTACCAGTGTCCTTATCTCATTGCAGCTTAAATCTAATATACACTCTCTCGGACATGTCTAGGTCCAGGCAGTGTCAAATTATAGCATGTCGTGCACTTCCCCTTTATTTAACACATTAAACATATGGAATTATATCAGTTACTAAGTAGTCATTTAGCTGAATCTCTCTTATCCAAAGTGACAGTACACTTAAATTAAAGACAGTCCTGATGGAGTAACCTGGGGTTAAGTGCTGTGCTGGAGGGTGATGAATCAACTCCCTGCAAGGTTTGAATCCACAACTTTTCAATTACTAGACAGTTTAGCTACCTTGCTTAAAAACATCTTAAACCAGACTACGTAGCTTTGCTGAACTTTTTAGCTGGTCTCCCAGCTGTAAAGTGCCCAAAGCCCCATGTAAAAAAAATAAAAAAATAAAAATAAAAACACAGCAAAAGACCCGTTTTACCACAGTTAAAACAAATAAAAGTCACTTAATGCTTACCTTTAATGTAACTGGTGTGATTTTCTCTTTATTCACAGCTTCGGGCAGGAAATCCAGGAGGGAGTCGAGAACGATATCTTTGACGGTCTGAAACTCCATTTCTCCTTTCAGATCCGCGCAAAATATGAGGTCCAGGTCCTTGTAGCCCAAACCGCTGTCCTCGTGGAGGACGTGACTGGCCGCGGAACCGTTCAGCCGGACCTCCCGGACGTGAATCTTGCGCTCTTCCATGCGACACCGCACGACTTTGACGATATCCCGAGGTTTCATCTCCAAAGTGGGGAAGTTCCATTTGCCGTGAATGGGGATGGATTCGGTGAGGATGACATCCAGGCGCTTTACCTGCTCCCAGTTCAGCACGCTCAAACTGCTTAGATTCTCTTCCATGGCGAGTGATAACAGATCTGTTTGTTATATAGTCCTACAATTAGGTCTCTTTGGCGTATGTAAATGTTACAATAATTCAAGAAAAAGTGTTTTTCAGTCGGGCGAGTTAATATGCACGTCTATCATTCGGGTTGCATGCAGCACGCCGCCGCTGCGCCTAACCTCTGTGCGTAAAAGCTCTCCAGATGTCCCGTTTGCGCCTTTGCGCACTGTTCGTGGCGAGGGCGGTGAGCGTGGGTTCTCACGGCTCTCGGGGGGTGGCCGTGATGATCAAAATGATTGCTGCATGATTGCGATGAGTTTTCGACTCCGACAATAAAGGGCACGCCTTTCCAGAAACACGAATGTCAAATAGCAGAAGACCCCGTCCCTAAAGCAAAAGCTGGAAGCTTTGAGTCTTTACATGTTGTTTTATTCTGTAAAAACAAATATATAAATAGTCAACCAATAATGTGCAAACCCTGTTAAATTACGCACGGAAAGAATTTAGATGTGCATAATCAATAATATGTAAATTGAAGACCCACCTGTATGATCACATTGTCAGCTGTTACTCTGTGTAAAGTGCTTTCTGCTCATGTCATCTCGGTTGCACACAGTGAGGACGCATAGAGATTAACCCGTAAACTAAAGCAGGAGTTACGGAGAATTTGAGTGACAGTTGCGCGCACCAATCCAGACACGCGCTCCTCATCTAAGATAATATTATACACAGTTATACCCACGTACGACCTGTTAAACGCAGTACAGGAACATTTATAATAAGCAAAAGTAAAGCTTGATAATTTATTTTTTCGTGTGTTGAGTATTTATTATGTTTCTATGTTGCGAGCAAACAACTGTACTGATATATGTCTAAAAAATCAACTTGATATATGAGTCAAAAATGGCAAAAATTCTAAAGGTAATCAGCGTGAAGGTCTACATGACATGCATAATAAATGAATCAATTAAAACTAACTAGTAATACATCCTTTCTGCCTTTTATTGACAACACTGAATGTCAATACTGCCCTCTAGAGAAAGACATCATGCTTGGAAGTCGAATTTTACCTTTATACAGGTGAGTAATAAGGTTTCAGTCTCTGAAGCACATTTAACAAGAAAGAAAAATAAAACCATGCTATATTTCAAGGAAAAATTTACAGAAAAATGTGCCCTAGGTTAGCTACTAAATATCTGACATCCCAAGTGGATGTTCTCAAAAAGAAAATGCTTCATAAAGACCGTGATGTCTTTATTCGCTTCTATAAGTGCTGCAGGTTTTATTTTAGTGTTTGGATTGTGTGGTAGGGTTAGTCTGTAGTAATTGTAATTAGCTTAATTTAAGGGTAAAGGAAGTCCCTGTTTGGATGGCTACACAAACCTGTGTTTGTGAGAGAGTGAGGCAGACGTGTGTGAAATTATGTGTGTGTCTGTGTAAGACTAGTTGGTAACTGTGTGTGTAAAAATGACTGACCGTAATGTCAGGTCAGGCTAGATGTCACCCAGAATCTATCAGGGGGAGCGGACATGCGTCACAGCGGTAACAGCCAATAAAGTAGGATTATTCTAGATTACCCCCTACACCATGACTCTTGGACGCACTTCTGAATGTTTGAGTGTGTGTGTGTTTGAAAGAGGAAAAGGAGACAAAATGTGTGTTTTGTGTTTATTTGGAATGTGTGAATTTTGTGTTTATTGGAAATGCATGGATGGGTTGCAAGGTTAAAAAAAAATAAAAATAAAAAAAAACTCAAGAACACACTTCTTGGACTTTTTTATTGTTATGACATTATTCATTAAATTATTTACTTTTTAGATAAAGCATTTATATAGAATGATAGAAATAATATAAAAAAGCTTTATTGTCATGAAATGCAATGCAAAAAGACTTAATAGTCCTTGAATATGCTTTGTTTTCTTTTGGCAAACTTTTTTTTTTTATCTTTGGGTGAACTGTGACATTAGCTGTTGGCATGTGATGTTGTTGAATGAGTCTTTAGGAATCTGACATTCCTCAGCGTCAGCTGAAGCAGTCAGGAGTTTCCTGTCTCTCTCTCCATACACTCACCCAGAGTCATAAAATTTATCACCCTGTTTTTGTTTTAAATGCCCATATGCTTTCTCTTTAGCTCACACTAAAATATATGTTACGAAAATAGACATGTGAGAGCCTACTACATTAAAGTGTCTGTCTCTCGAACTCTTTCTTTTCAGGTAAGAGGTAAAACGGAGACTTATATTTGACTGCTGTAATGAGATCAGATGAACTTTTAGCCAATCCACCACCCCAGCTATACCAGTGAGAGAGTTACATGCTTTTTCTCTTTCTCTCTTTCTAACCCTGACCACTAACACCCTGTCAGCCAGGCTGGGTTTTAAAAAAACACCATACTCACTGAATCATCATGCACAACCATAAACCATGAACCATACAATACATTTGTATTTCAATATTTGTGGTGTCATTGTCACTGAATGAACAAATGCAGCATGCAACCTGTTTAAGATTTATTAGGGGGAGACGGAGGTGGACTTAGGAGGAGGACAAAGGAGTGGATGAGGGATGTTGAAAGGGGATGGCAAAGTCAGGTGTTTTGAGTTTGAGCTCCATCAAGTTAATTCTTTATCATCTATTTTTTATCTTAAAATCAAATTTTATGCACCATCATTTTCGTTTCTATTATGTGTGAATATATCCCCTCTTATTCTACAACAAAAACAATCAAGAGCGGCATGTTATCACAAGTTTTATTCTGATTTCCCGAGTCCGTTAATAGTTTATAGACTATTAGCATCACCAGCATGGTTGCTGATAATCTCGCTTACATGGCTAATACTCTATTCACATACATTATCATTGTTTTACTCACAGTAACTTGCTTAATGGCGGATGTGTGTCTACCTTTGAGTGTAGGTGAGGTCACGTTCAAGCTGCATTCGGTGCAGCTCAAACAGGAGGCCGTGGAGAAGCATATTTGCGACCTGGTGGAGAAGCAGACCCAGCTGAGAGAGTGGAGAGCTGCTCTGGAATCATTCCAGGCTGACACTCACAAGTCTGGGGTAAGTATACAGCGTGCTGCTAATGCTCCCACCACCTTTACTCCGTGTGTTTCTCTGCACCGGCCTCATGCACCCAGGACACAATCTTCCCAGATGTCCTTCACTCTGACGCCGGGACATCACAGACCCTGGGTGCACCTGCAGCGGAAGACGTGAGACAGGCCCCAGGCAATGACCTCTCCCCCTCCGCCGCCTCCGGTCTTCGAGATCTCCACCTGGAACCGCTACTCTCCCCTCCACGAGACGGAATGTGATGCTGTGATCGTCGGAGACTCCATCGTCCGGCACGTCTTTGCTACCCTAGCTAAAGTGCACATCCACTCTTTCCTGGTGCTCATGTTCTCTATGTTTCTGCGCAGATACCCGCAGTCCTGAAGGGCGACAAGAGTCCTGGAGTGGTCTTGCTTCAGGCGGACGTCAACGAGACCAAGCTGTGGCAGACAGAGACACTAAAGAGGGACTTCAGGAACCTAATTGAGACGACGATCACTCTGTTAGGACCGTTTCCCACATATCAACGAGGACACGAAAGGTTCAGTAGACTGATTGCTTTAAATGAGTGGTTACTGCCATGGTGTAGAAGAACAGAAACTGCTCTTTGTTAATAATTGGAATCTTTTCTGGGAGCGACCTAGGCTTTTTTGCATTGATGGCCTGCACCCCAGCAAAGTCGGGGCGGAACTCCTCTCGGACAACATCTCCAGGATGCTTTAAAGTTTGGGCTCCTAAACATTAGGTCATTCGCACCCAAAGCAGTTATTGTAAATAAAATGATCACAGATAATAATGTACTCTCCTTGAAGGAAACCTGGGTCAAACCAAATTATTATATTGGTTTAAATGAGTCTACTCCACCAAGCTACTGTAATAAGCATGAGCCCTGTCAGATCCCTGGTAGCTAAAATGGTTTGCCCCAATAATGGCCTAGATCCGGTAGGCTGGAAGAAATAACCTGGCCCTGCATGGACATGGGATGAATGACGCCCCAGAATCGGCCCAAATACACTGGCCCGAGTCCGGCTACCAAAACTGCCAACATTGGGCCACAATCACACTGACAATATTTGAAACTTACATATTTGAGGAAAATTCATTGCTTGTCAGCGCCACCTAGCCTGAAGGCATGAATTAGCAGAAGGTGATCAATCAGCTCACACGTTGGCAATTCACATCACATTTTTGCATCGCGATCAGTGTGAAATCTGAATCAAATGATCGGGAATCCACTACGAAAACCAAATGATTTGCAACACGTGCTCTGAAGTTCCGATCTAAATCAAATTTTGTGATCCGCACTCTGAACTTCCAATCTGAATCAAAAGATTTGCAAACTTGCTCCAAAGGTACGATCTAAATCAAATGATTCACGATACATGCTTCTAATGATTTGCAACATGCACTCCAAATCTTGATCTAAATCAAATGATTCATGACATGTGTCATGTTCCAATCTCAGTTATGATTCACGAACCTGCTCTTTTCTGACATAAATTAAATGATTTGCGAAACAAGCTTTGAAGGCCCTGATCTGAATCAAATTATTCACGATATGGGATCCGATTCAAGTACTTTAAAACACCGAATCATTTTGCGATACAATGGTTTTACTGATTCTGAGTTTTAAAAAATTAATTTCACCCACCATTATGTGCTTTTTAAAATCTTTACAAGCGTTGTCAAAATTCAAAGATGGCTCTATTTATCTGACTTTTGCTAGTGGATAGCTTGAAATTAATAATCAAACTCAATAATTTGACTCAGTTGCATCGGTTTGTCTGTTCCTTCGCTTTTTGTGCCTTTAGCCATGTTTATACGACAAAGTCAGTAACTACTGCTGGCTTAGCTCAATGTTTTATGACATTAACTGAAATAAGTGAAAAAAAGTGGTTTACAAATAAAATATATTTCCATTCTGAAGATAACTGCTTTCCATGTCGAAACATACAACACAAATCTATGAACATATTCAGGTGAGGTAACCGGTTTAGTTTTAATTATTAATAGTAATAAATATTGATATTGAGCTGAGAATACATGATAGATGGAAACACTGTACATTATGATCGAGTTTGTAGCTTAATTCACTATATTTTAAATAGTTTGACCACTGCAATCCAGTTGTTGACAGTTCAACATAAAATAAGTTGAAAGCATCCATTAATCTCATACCACTGAAGTGAATGTTAAGTTTATCAGTATATATTGTAATAAATATATGAGGAATGATTGTTGTATCTGATTGTATAAGTCTATATAGAGTGATAGTCAATGTAAAAAGAGCAAATGGGAGGAGTTGAACACACGAAGCACCACTAACACATTAAATTTACGATGTTTTTCTGATTTCTGTCCCTATCAGTTTGACATCTTCCATAGCTTGTTTTGTTTGTTCATGATGCTAACCTCAGTGCGTACATGACTGGTTTGTGGTTAGCTGTAGCTTGAAGTGTACGTGCTGTGTTTTCCTGCGTCTGTGTGAAGTGGGAGTAAAATGTGGTAAAATAAAAAAGAGGTGTGACATTATAACATAAAATAAATGCTTTACTTCTGATGTCAGCTCTTTATAGATCAGAAATAAAACAAAGAGTTTTACCTTGTTTTTGGAAAGTTTTTGAAATGACAGACATACAGTATTATTCATAAAGAGACCTGTGCCTGAGTATTGCGTTATTTATTTATTTATTCATTATATTTTTTTATGTAGACAGGCATGCAACCTGCAGCTGCTTTGACCTCTTTGGCCTACATCCTGCATGGGCTGATCCCGCAGTAATACATCAGTTTTTCTTCCAAGGAACTGCCTCAAAACAAGACTTAAACAACCAGGCAAGATAAACATATATGAAGCTGAAGTTTGTTATTGCATCACATTTTATGAAGAATTATGTACAACATACGTGTTTAAACTTGAAAATATGCAGTTATTACTGTACCTCACAGACCCTTTTGTTGGTGTAATTTCCTGTAGCCAGGTAATTAAGTCATGTTAAATAATATTTCTGATAAAAATCAAAAATCAAACTAACAAGCACTTTTTTTTGGATACTGGCAAAAAAAAAAAAAAAAAAAAAATATTTTTTTGAAAGAGAGTTGTGTTTGTTTATTTTCTGTTTATTTATTTATTTATTTATTTATTGTTTATTGCCTTTATTATTCAAATTTAAATTTTAAATAAATTATAAATAACAAAACCATTCATTTCTCTCTCTCTCTCTCTCTCTCTCTCTCTACTCTCTGAAACTCTCTCTCTCTCTCTGCTCATCTCTCTCTCTCTCTCTCTCTCTCTCTCTCTCTCTCTCTCTCTCTCTATATGTATGTATTCAGATGCCTCTAAGTACTGTTTGAATTTTTTTTCTAAATTGAGCAGTTTTTTCAGGCTCCTGAGTGTAAGTTCTATGATAAGAGTGTAGATTCTCCTATGTGTAGATTTATATGATGTCCAGTAATGTCCAGTAATACACACACACACACACACACACACACACAATAGATTTTTACAATAAACTGCACAGGCCAAACCACATGCTTATTAAAAAAGCAATCATTTTATATAATTTGTTTAGTGTTGTTTGAGTTGTTTCTTTATCCTACATATCCATAACTAAATGGTTAGTAGCAATTATTTTAATTTATTTTTATTTTTTGCCTGCAACTGGTTTTTTAACTATGGCTAAAAGTGAATTACCAGTGGTTCTTCAGTTCTTCTTCTTCTTAATTATTATTGAATTATGAATTATTATTGAACATTTCAATGAGGTAGTGCTGTTCTGATACTATTGTCTGCATGTTGTGGAATATGGATTGACCCCAGCAGAAGAGTGGTTGCTTAGAGCAACATGAAGAGGAAGTTCAATGCCTTGCCAGTTCTGCTGAAATAGCATGTTCTCACTAGATTCTGTTTCCTGGTGGTGTGTGGTTTCACACTCACACATAAACACACACTCATGCTCTCTCTCTCTCGCACAAAACACATTGATAACTCATTCCAGATGCGAGTTCTTTACAGAATTGTGTATTTGTGGCTGTGGCCTATTTATTTGTATATTTGTAACAAAATCTTCATATACTCTTCTCACGGACATGTGCATTGTACACATATATTTTAACTTATTTTATTTTACTACTAGTTTGTAAGAAGAACCACTCTGCGGAATGCACCTGCCCCCTATTGGAAAGACTGCAAAATACATTTAGGAGAAGTATGTTGACTGCAACAAACCTATGTGGAGGTAGTATAGCAAGGCACGTACAAATTCATTGTTTGCATAACATTCAAAATTGCAACTCAATTTTGGTTGAAAAAATAAAAGTAGAATCTTAATGAACAGTTGATGGTTAATGAATTCATAAATGTCTGAGAGAGAGAGAGAGAGATTCCCAAGAATTTTGTAGCTATGTGAAGAAATGAAAACTGTGGTCATTTAATTTTTATTTGCATATATCTAAAGCTCATCTGAATTTGGTTTTAGATTATTTGCCATGATGTCTGAACCAGTTGTCTTTATACAGTAATGTTGACATTGTTTTTCTCGTGGTGAAACAGTGAGACAGCAGACTGCGGTTTCTCTCACAACCTTGAGATCAATCAATTTGAACTGATGGTTCAGCTGCTCATTAGAGCCCCCTTATGGCCACTGCTGATATTGCATCTACTCAGACAACAGACCTACTTGTTCCCTCTCAATTCCAGACCTCGCGACTCCCCGCTCTGCATATTTTGCATGTCTCTCTTATTCAACACACTTGATTCAGATAACCAGCTCGTTAGAAGAGAGCTCCATGCATGAACTGTGTTCCATTTGACAGGGCCCTACACAGTGTTCATTACTCCCTATTCCCCAGTTGTCTTCACTTCGGAACATTCATTCATGGATTTGTGTTACAGCACTGCCTGCAGCTTCCTCACACAGTGACGAAACGTACTAGAGAAGTGTGAAGTGTGACATACCTCTATAAATAATTACAATTTAAATTAATCTCAAAGACTTTACAGTTTTTTTTTTCCAACTGCTTACACGTTTTCAAAGTCTTGCCTCTTAAAAAAAAAAAAAAAAAAACATTACACACAAATTGCACACACAAAATGCAAAATGCCTCACATCTCTTGCAGAATGAAGCACTGCATTCAAATATCACAAAAACATCTCAAAAGCAAACATTTGTCTTATGTTACCTTTTCCATAATATTATATTTTTGTATATATCACACACAGTTATTCAAAACCTAAAGCTCTTCTTTCATGGCCTCCTATGTACATTTCTGTACAAGATTGAAATTACTTGGCACAGGGATGTTGAAAAATTCACGGTAAACACTTTTTTTACTATAAACATTTGTGGTTGTGAATGCAGTTTTACACAGTATGAAAGATAAGAAATACATCATCCGTGTGTATATGTGTATTCATAGGCTTATTATAAAACCATGATTGTTTGGTGTTAAGTAAAGCAATGAGTGTTTGCGCATGTGAGGAGTTAGTGTGAGGCACTGATGAATTAGTGTGCCATTTTGATTGGTTGTGTTTGAAAAAGGAACTCAATATACTTCCTGTTCGATTTTTGTGTGTTATGTTTTCCAAAAGGTGCTTTATGAAATTAGTGTATGGATTGGTGTGTGGTTCTGCTGTTTGAGTGTCAGGTTTCAGAAATTGTGTGACAAGTAAAGATTTAGTGATTAAGCAGTTGAAAAAACTGTAATGCCCTTTGAATGGATCATATTTGCTCCTTTTGAACTGGAATCATGATAGAATATCCTGTGAGGTCCACTTTGCAGGACACATAAGGTGAAATAGAACAAACGTCTGAAGTGATAAGAGATACATGCAAAAGGCGAGGACTGGAATTTAGAACCACTGCTCTAAAAATCACAATTTGCAAATTCTACTATTAAAAACTTCCTTACTTAATGCATGCACGTACAGCACTTATGAACAGATGAACAGCAAATTAAGTAATAAGTTCCACCGTTTACAACTAAATATAATTTTTTCCCTTGATAACTGGTGATGTCAATACTACAATACTACATGTGTGTGTGTGTGTGTGTGTGTGTATAATTTTATTTTATTTTATTTTTTTGTGAGAATAATCAAGAATTTTGGTGTGTCCCTATCTGATTTGTACTGTCAGTATATATGAGACACTTTACTGACCTAATTAGTGCCATTAGTATTCAAACTGAATCATTTACTGAGAAAGTCATTTAATCTGTAATTCTCATTCCCGTCCAAACTGTAACAACATAATTTTCTTATATCCTGCCTAAGCTTTAAAGAGTGAGAACCACCCAAAGGAGGAGACACAAATGAGCAACAAATGAGCTTGCATGTCCATTAAGTTTGCTTTCTAGCAATGCATAAATTCATTCACCC
Organism: Cyprinus carpio; assembly: GCF_018340385.1. Lineage (NCBI taxonomy): Eukaryota > Metazoa > Chordata > Actinopteri > Cypriniformes > Cyprinidae > Cyprinus > Cyprinus carpio. Next base: position 23,408,219 of record NC_056619.1, on the reverse strand, counting down.
CAAAATTAAAATACTGCCATACTGATTCTGTGACTTAGTTTCTTGTGGGTGAACTTTCCCTAACTATCAAAAACTATCAAACTGAGCATGTAGTTTTGGCTATAATGCAAAATTAGGGCTTTGACACAAAGACTACAGTCAAGTTGTATGGAAAGCATAGTGATCTGATCTGATAATTCATTACTTCATTCACTGGGAAAAATTTACATTAAATGTTCCCTGCTGGTGCAATGACCTGCCCAACTCAATCCAAGCAGCTGAGACCATAGCCATCTTTAAGAATCGGCTAAAAACACATTTCTTCCATCTTTATTTGACCCTTTTGCACTCTGTATTCTAATTCTATTCTTAAAAAAAAAAAAAAAAAAAACTTGCCCTTTTTGGACTTGCACTCTGTTCATTTACTAACTGCTTGTTTTCTTTTTTTTTAAAAAACTGGCTTGGTCCATTCTTTTTCTATTCTATCTGTTTTCTTTTTATTTATTATATAATTTTAAAAAAAAAACCTTGCTATGTGTACTGCATTAAGCTAACTGATACTTTTCATAGCACTTACATATCATTGGTCTTTTGTTTATTTTGATTGCTTCCACTGTCCTCATTTGTAAGTGGCTTTGGGTAAATGCATCTGCTAAATGTCTATATGTAAATGCAATGTAAATGTAAAATGAGATATTGCTGCAGAGGAAAATGGAAATTAAAACCTGCAGGATAATTATGCTTAATAGCTATTAATTGAAATCAAGGAAGGTTATACTTATCATTCATACAAAAGTTACCTCCATTAATTTACTCAAATGCATGTGTCCAACCCCTGATCAGAAATTAGGCAAATTATGCATTTAAGAAATAGAGACTGGACACATAATTTGACTGATGGCATAGTATTATCGCCAAACCTAACATTTACAGTATGAGTTTTTCTTTTTGTTTGTCCTGCTGATTATGGTTTGATGTTTATGATGTAAATTGCACTTAATCTTACATTATCATTCCTTCCATTTATGCTTTGTGATTTATTTGCGATGTCATTTTTAGGACAGTTTTGATTATGGTGGTTATGTGGCAGTTATGAAATTTAGGATTAAACAGTTTACACACCTGTGGTGTGTCCATCTGTCTGTCTAAAAAGACTGAGTTTGGGTGTGTAAATTACAGTTAGCTGACCAACACGGAAATAATTGATTTTGCCAACATTATCTTTGATATAAAATGTATCTAGATTCAGATGTTTGGCATGTCACACTGCAGAGTACTAAACATTTACAAATGTTTTTAATTCAAATTCTTCTTCTTATTATTATTATTATTTAATGTATGTTTGACAAGAAAATACTATTTTAATGTTTAATTTAATGTGTTACTTGCCAATTGGTACATGCCCTTTCCTTGTAATTAATTATGAAACTTATTAGCAATTTCTGAGTGAAAAGTTTTTCTACACCACCAATAAACGGGTAAATAAGGTAAAAATCTGTCTTGTTTACTTACTGTAAAAAACAAATTAAACATGATCTCTCTCAAACTTACATGTAGTCAATAAAAAGATTAACATACAAAAAGGCCTTTTATTAAATGCATGCAGTTATATACTGTATATATACAAGTATAAATTATGCTGATACAGTGTATGTACGTGTGTGTGTGTGTGTGAAATAATTTATATGTGTTTGTTTTTGTGTTTGTTTTTTTGTTTGTGTGTGTGTGTGTTTTATATTACAACAAGAAAAATAAATTTTCTAATTTTTCCATTTAAGGATATTTCGATATTTGTATAGGAAGAGAAGACAAAAATACTAAAATTAAATGTTTTTATTAACTTCATTCATGAAGTCCCAAGCATATTTGAATAGATGTAGGGTGGCGAATTTGAAAAAGCTGTTTTCATTTGTTTACATGATGACTTCACTATTATTCTAAAATGTAGAAAAGAGTAATAAAGAAGGAGTAGGTGTGTCTAATCTGCTACTGTATAGTTAGACATACTGTAGGTAAACGCTTATGTGCTCCTTTATGCTGGAATTGCTCAATTACAGCTCTGCCTGTGATTATTATAATATCAATTATCTATCAGAATAATTGCACTAAGCCGTAAATTTGCACCATTACAACTTGTTTGTAAATGAACCTGTGTGATTCATCTATAATCCTTTCATGAGGAAGTGAAATAGTACAGGCACATGAATTACTCATGTGGATGGGTTGGGAATGAAGTGAATATATACCAGACTAAAACACAGAGAAGTGTCACAGCGCAAGAAGCCTTGGTTCCAGCCAGACTTGCTTTGTTTTAGTTATTTGAGTTTAACTCAATTGTTACTCTGTTACCAAACAGGGATAAAAACCTCTTTAGATTCAACATCACACCGGAGCAATAACCGCAAACATGTAAGTAATCAACTAAAAACAATCAAATATGCTTTCACAGTTATTTGAAGACAAATTGAATTGTATGCAGTTGATATACTCGGTGCAACTTTAACCACTTAAATGACATCTAATATCACTCTCATTCTTTCTTTTTTGCACCCCACAGCATGTCTATCGTAAAGTATGGCCTGAGCAACAACTTCTGCAACATCGGTCGTTTCCCAGGCATTAAACTAGAGTCGGACAGTTTCTGGAGTGGGTCTGGCTGTGTGCCGGTCTACAGTAACCCCTGCGTTAAACCTGTCACCAATCCTTGCGTGAAACCTGTCATCAATCCTTGCGTGAAACCTGTCATCAATCCTTGCGTGAAACCTGTAGTCAATCCTTGCGTGAAACCTGTAGTCAATCCTTGGGTGGTTCCTTGTGTCAACCCATGCAACAACCCTTGTGCCATCCCTTGCGACTATGTGAAGCCGCGCTGTGATTATGACTGCAAGGAAGTTGTCCTCAAGGACTGTGCGGATGACTGCCAGGTTGTGCGCACCTGCGAAGGTAAGAGTTGTAGATCTTTTGCCTGAGCTGCATTTTGTGAAATTTGTCCATTAAAGCTCCTAATGGATTGGTTTTCTCAGATTTGGTTCTGCAGGTTCGTAGTGTTGACCTGATGAAATTCTGGAAGTGTCAGAATCGCCAGGAGCATCACACCAGTTGTTTCCACAGTGATCACCTCATTGTCCGTAGAGGACAGTGTTTCCAGATGTGGATTGAGCTTTCCCGGCCATTCAATCCAAAATGTGATCAACTTCACCTGGAGCTGAGACTTGGTCGGTTAAGTCATCTTGTGCTGATTTGATTCTAAGACCCTCACTGTTATTTCCAGTGTTTGTTTTTTTTGTATCATATTTTTATATTTTCTGTTTTCATTTTAATTTTAGGTAAAGTAAGTAAGGTTTTTGTAATTCTGATGTGTTTTTATCAATTGTATTACTTTACATTATATGTCTATTATTGTTTTTATTTATTGCAGTTTTTTTTAGTTATTTTACTTCAGATTAGAATAAACAAAAATTAGAAATGCAACTTTGACAACTAGCTGAAATAAAATAAGTTCTTTATATTTTATCTCAGTTCATGTATATTTTCTTTTCTTTTAAGTAACAAGAATGTTTTTAATAGTTTAGTATTAGTTCATGTTATTAATCCTGGTAATTTCTTGTTGTTTTTATTTCACAGGTAATGTTCCATCAATTTGCAATGGCACTCTGGTGATTGTTCCATTAGTGGATGAAATCAAGAAATGCAATTGGGAGGCCAAGATTGTCGAACGGGTACAAAATCGAATCAAACTGTGTGTGTACTCCCTTCCGACTGCTTGTATTGGACGATACAGCCTCACCATTGTGACTTGTGGCCCGAAGGGCAGGGCCACCTCATCATGCAACCCTTCCAATGACATTTACATGCTGTTCAACCCCTGGTGTAAAGGTATGTATGAAGAGGGAGAGAATACAATATATATTAGACTTAGGTTTTTGAACCACATCACAATGTTCCTTCTTAACTTCTGAAATTCCATGCAGAAGCATGTTTTACAAAAATGTTGAAGATTTAAGTCAGTCCCACATTTTAATTAATTTTTAGTAGGGAACTAGGACACAGAAACAAGATTAAATCTGCATCATAGAACGGTACAGAGATTTCAAGTTCACAGAAGGAATTACTTAAAAATACAATGGTTTAAAAAAAAATGTTATCGGATAAAAAAAAAGCATGTCTCTCAAATTTCTTTGTGAAGAATGATACTGGAAAAAGGAAACAAAAATTAGAAGGAACATTTTTTATAATCAGTAAATGGCTGTAAAATTGAAACACTCTCTCTTTACTAGATGACTCTGTGTATCTGGATGACGAGGCCCAGAGAGTTGAGTATGTGCTGAATGACGTGGGAAAAATCTACTATGGAACTAAACATCAGATCGCTTCCAGAACCTGGAACTTCGGTCAAGTAAGATCCAAACTTTTTATTAATGCATGTCAAAATAAGAAAAAAAGGACTTGCAGTGCTGGAATACAAGCATAGCGCAATCTTTTTTGTTTTTTATAAACCACAGCAAGCACCTTAGTATATAATTTCTCTGATTCTTAGTTTGATGAAGGAGTTTTGGCTGCATGTTTCTATGTGTTGGAGAAGAGTGGTGGCCCTTGCACTGGATGGGGAGATCCTGTTAATGTAGTCAGAGTGATATCTGCCATGGTGAGTCTCGACTTCTTTCATTGGCATGTCATAAAACCTAATAAACATCCATGAAGACAATGTGTGGCAAGAGAACCGATAATCATTTTTGGCTGTCTCACTTTCACAGATTAATGCCAATGATGACTGTGGTGTGCTGGTGGGTAACTGGTCAAACTGCTATGGAGATGGAACTGCTCCAACATCCTGGTGCAGCAGCAGTGCCATCCTGAAACAATACTACAAATCTGGTGGAATACCTGTCAAATATGGACAGAGCATGGCCTTTGCTGGAGCCACTAACACACGTAAGAGTTCCTGCAGACTGGACAAGGAGAAAAAGTTTTGAGAAAGTGATTGTAGATGCAATGCATGTATATTCTTCTCTTTCTCACAGTGTTGAGGTGCTTTGGCATTCCTGCTCGTCCAGTCACAAACTTCTGTTCTGCTCACGACACTGATGTGTCTATGACAGTAGACATTTATCTTGATGAGAACTACGATCTGATCGATAACTTGAACCATGATTCAATCTGGTAAGATTCTGTAGAAACCTTTCATTTTGTACTTTAACATCACATTTAGTGTCTGCTATAGTACCATCATGGAATATGCACAAAAGGTTGTCTTTATGCAAAAAAAAAAAAGACTTAGGAAATCCTACTTGTCATTGCATTATGTAGTTTATGCAAATTTAAAACATCCTCCCGCTTACTCTAATATGAATTACAGTTTTTTTTTTTTCAACTGCTTACAAAATCTTTACTTGTCACAAAATTTCTAAAACCTGACACTCAAACGCCAGAACCACACACCAAGCCTGGAAAACCATACACTAATTCTCAGCCTATGACTCCATTTTCAATTTCATAAAACACTTTTTGCAAAACAACACAATTTCCTATGCACAAAATCTAACAGGAAGTATCTTGATTTCCCTTTTCAAACACAACCAATCAAAATGGCTCACTAATTCATCAGTGCCTCACACTAACTCCTCACATGCGCAAACACTCATTGCTTTACTTAACACCAAGCAATCATGGCTTTAGAATAAGCCTATGAATACACATCTACACAACTACACATGGATGATGTATTTCTTATCTTTCATGCTGTGTAATACTGTATTCACAACCACAAATGTTTATAGTAAAAAAGGTTTGGTTTCAATCTTGCTTTCGTGTTTACCATGAATTTTTCAACATCCCTGTGCCAAGTGATTTCAATCTTGTACAGAAATGTACATATATGAGCTCATGAAAGAAGAGCTTTAGGTTTTGAATAACTGTGTGTATATGATATATCCAAAACTATAATATTATGGCAAAGGTGTTTGCAACATAAGACAAATGTATGTTTTTGAGATGTGTATGTAATGTTTTGAATGCAGGGCTTCATTTTGCAAGACATGTGAGGCTTTTTGTGTTTTGTTTGTGTAATTCTTGGATTTGTGTGAAGTTTTCAAAATGTGTGTGTACAGACATTGTTTCTCTGTCTCCTCTTCTATCTTTGAATCCATTCACAAATATTATGCTTCTTTCTTTCTTTTTCTCTTCTATGTAGGAACTACCACGTGTGGAATGAGGCCTGGATGATTCGACCTGATCTGCCACGTGGTTTTGGAGGTTGGCAGGTGGTTGATTCCACTCCTCAGGAAACCAGCCAGGGCTTCTTCCGCTGCGGCCCAACCTCTGTTGCTGCAGTTCGCAGTGGGCAGGTTTTCCTCAAATATGACACACCCTTCGTTTTTGCGGAGGTATGAAAATGCTTTGCAATTTGAACATTTTAGCATATACTGTAGGTTATTGCAGTTATTCCTGAAACTTGGATCTTTTTTTCAAATCCTCACATAAACACCACGTTATGGGAATATATTATGAGCTATGAACTATTTGTACTGTAGGTGAACAGCGATGTAGTCTTCTGGCAGCGGACAGCTTGTGGAACATTCGCTGTGATCCATGTTGACAAGAACGCAGTTGGTCACTGCATCAGCACCAAGGCTGTTGGCTCAGACAAGCGTGTGGATATCACACACCACTACAAACACCCAGAAGGTGAAAAGTCATGCACATCACTTAAAAACTCTTTCAGTGTGAATAGTTGTAATTTTACCTCCACTTCCAACATCCGTCAGGTTCAGAGGAGGAACGCCATGCTGTGGAAATGGCCCTTCGTCATGGCTCCAGAAAATGTGTATACCCACTGCCCTGCGCTGAGGATGTAGTCTGTGATATCACCATGAAGGGTGACGGACCATATGTGGGCAAGGATGCCGTGCTCTGCATAGCTCTGAAGAACAAATGCAGCTCACCTCGTAGCGTCACCCTCCACAGCCAGGTGTCCGCCACATACTACACCGGAGTCCACAAGGCCTTGGTGAAGAAGGACCAGACATGCTTTGAGCTCAAGGCCAGTGAAAGTAAGAAAAAATTATTCAGAGCTTGAGATACAAACATGCAAAAATCCATTCAAATTCACTGCAAAACTGATTTTGAACAAAATTGTATAAGTCTTTCAAGAATGAGCTGCATGAGCTCTATATGCTCTGTATGCTTCTGTAGAAACCATAAGAGGTTCATTAAAAAAATGGTAATAAAATTAAAAAACGAAAATCATTCAAACAACGGTTCTCTTCATAAAAGATCAATTTGTTAGCTTTCATCCAAAGACCATAAATCTGTTCTTAGTAGAGAGTAGGTGAGATTCAGTGTTTATCTCTTGTCCATTTTTAGCCAAGGTTCTGGAGTGGTGCCTGCGATATGAGGATTATAGGAAACACCTTGTGGATCATTCAACCATGATGCTCACTGTCGCTGGACGGGTCACTCAAACCAAGCAAATTGTGGCCAAATGCTTCAACTTCAGACTGTGCACTTCAGATCTTGTTATTACTGTGAGTTTGAAAAACCTGAAAGCTATACTTCACCATCTGTTATGGATGAAACTCACCCAGTTTAGTGGAATCATTTAATCCTAGGCCTAGAAATGAATTAAGAACAACTGATTATTAGCTGGGTGTGGAAAATGGAGTCTATTTCATAACTATTCATAACCTGAATGGTATTAATGCAGACTGTGATTTTCCCTTTCAGCCTGGATGTGACTGTGTGGTGGGCAAAGAAGTGCCAGTAAAAATCACATTCCAGAACCCACTGCCCTGTGTGCTGAAGAACGCAGTTTTCCGTATCGAGGGCCTGGGAATGAAGCACTGCAGATCGATTAACTATGGGTAGGAAATGAATCTGATTGCCTGACTATTAAACTATACAAAATAACAGGACTATTGTTCATTTGAATTGGTATAAAGTTAAACGTCTTACTATCCATCTATTTCTCAGTGACATCGCAAGCCTGGCCTCAGTGAACCTGACTGAGACATTTATTCCTAAGTGTCCCGGGCCTTACAAACTTCTGGCTTCGCTTGATTGTCCTCAGCTGACTCAGGTGCATGGATTCACCGACGTTGTTGTCAAGGAAAAGTGAAGAAGCTCTCAAATAAGCGGAGGAGCAGAAAGCTTTCAGCATGCTTTTACACATGGATTGATTTGCAGAGTTAAAAAAGGGGAATTTTAGTTATGTAATCTTTAGTTGAACCAAAGGGTGCATTTAATCTTGGAATCTTACGTTTAGAGGATGATTTATGCCAGACATTGTTTTATGGGAGTAATATTTTGGAATATGCGATAAATTTGTAGGTTCACATTTTTTAAGAGAGATTGCAAATATAGAACCATTCTGATCATTCACAACTTCAGCTGTTTCATTTTTTATGTAGTCAGCCTAACCAAATGACTGTATGTTGCTGTTTAATGATTTATTCACACCTTTTAGCTGCACTGATAATCTGTCCTCCCTGATGCATCAATAAAAGTTATTCACTTGCAGTACTATTTGCAGTGTATTTGTGATGTGTAACTATGAATCTGTGGATGAAATGATCATGACATCATACAACACCACTATGATTCTTATTAGGCTGTTGTGCATTACAGTATAGATAGATTTATGTTTATAAGGTGATAGTTATTTATTTCAACAAAGTTTAAACTTCATTCAGTAAGTCAGTTCTTTGAACATGTAACAGGTTTTTGAAAACACACCCTCACATGAGTAATGTACACTTCTAAATCCTGGGAAATGTTGCATAATATAGAGAGAAAACAGTAAAAATACTAGAGGTGGAATAATGAGGAATATACTTGCTAGGTTAGTGGCATCAAAAGCAAAAGTTTCCCATACAGAAGAAAATAATTGAATGAATGAATGAAAATTAATTTAAAAAAAGATCCGTCCAAAATGCATTTTAAATATATGCTGAATATGTTGTAAACTGTAAAGCTATAAAATATATTTTTGATTTAAATGTTATATACCAAAACATATTTAAAATGTATTTCAGTATTTCAGGAAAATATATTTCCAATCTTTCAGTATCCTATGTAGGCTTTGTTCATCATTTATTTTTATTCCAATGTGTTATATGTTAAGACGTATTACAGTATAGACAAAAAAAAATTAAAAATTTCCTTTAATGTGATGTGTGTGCATGTGTGCATGATATTATATTTTTAAATGTAATAAACATTTTTTTCTATTTTCTAAATATTCAAATTTGTAAAATATATTGGTAGAAAATATATAAGAAATAAATATACTTTGAAAAATATTAGAATAGATATTTGGCCTTTTTGTATATTCACAAATATTTTCAAATATATTTGAAAAAAAATTATATATATATATATATAAGCTATGTTCCAATATTCTAAAAGCAAATTGACCAGATGGCAGGTCTGGACGAGTCATCCAGGCCTCATTCCACACGTGGTAGTTCCTGCATGGAAGAGAAGATGAAAGAAATAAAAACACATAATGCACATTCAGAGGAACTCTTGGTTACAAATGGTAATGAGACTTACCAGGTTGAATCATGGTTCATGTGATCGATCAGCTGGAATTTCTCATCCAAATAGATGTCAGATGTCAAACGAACATCAGTCATTAGCAGAACAGAAGATTGAAACTGGAATCAGGAATTCCCAAACACCTCAACACTACAAGAAAGAGAAGAAGAATATAAGTGCATTATATCTACAATCATTTTCTCAAAACTTTTTCTCCTTGTCCAGTCTGCAGGAACTCTTACATGTGTTGGTGACTCCAGTAAAGGCGAATTTTCCTCCTGGACAGCAGTTTGATTTGGTTGTTCCACCATCTTTGCCCCCCAGCAGTCTTTTCTGAATTCTTCCACTATTGTTGTCATGGGTCATATAGAAACTGATCTAGTTTGAGGTTCAGGTGAAGCTTGTCAAAACTGGGATTGAAAGGATGGCACAGATCAACCCACATACTGAAACACAGTCCTCTGCGGACGAGAAGGTCAACTTTACTCACCCGGAGGACAGCATCTGAAAAAAAAAAAGCAGAAAAGGATATTTCAAAATTATGCATTGCAGGACAAAGATCTATGACTCTTACCATTGCCTTCACAAACTCGCTTGCTTGTGCAATTATCCACGCATTCCTTGATGATGACTTCTTTAGTCTTATAATAACGGCGTGGAGTGACAAAGCCGTAAGGATTAGTGTATGGAGTAGAGCAAGGATTAGAGCATGGAGTAGCACATGGAGTAGTGCAAGGAGTGAAATATGGAGTAGTGCATGGGTTTACACAATGATTTACATATGGGTTTATGTAAACATTTGCCCAGCGGTATACAGATAGGTTTGTGCAAGGGTTAGCACAAGGGTTTGCACATGGGTTGGTGCAAACTGGTGTGTAGCTTGCTCCTTTCCAGCTGTTCTCTGACTGCAGTTTAATACCTGGGACACGGCCGACGGTGCAGAGGTTTTTGTATAGGTTGTTGAAAAAAGGTAAAAAGGATTGTGAAGGATGAATAAAAAAGTTTCAACATTATCATTGTTTGGTCATGCAAGTTCACGTGGATCATTCATAGTTTAGCATTTCCCCAGAATATGTCCATCTCCACCCCATCCGCATCTCCTGTGAACAAGAAGAAAGGATTTTCGGTGAGTTACGTGTTAATTTCAATGTTCTGTTTCAGGGAATTAAGTCAAATTAATATCTTGTGTGTTTAATTGTTGTGGACTGATTGAGATGTACAGTAATTGAGAAATTCCAGAGTAAGGAGAAAAGGCTTATTTATAATGATGACAAAATACCAATACCAAACTACTTTAATTCCCATATAATGCATTTGTTTTATGTATATTGTAAAAGATAAAAGTTTTTTTTTTTTTAATTAACTTGATTTTATATCATTTATTATTTCTGTATATTTTAGAGAGTGTTTCACTAATTGAATAAATTTCCTGCTTAATTAACATTCTCTCTAGGTTTTGTGTAAATTAACTAAAATTACATTGTGGTTTGTATATAAAAGTGTCAGTTGTACTGAGGTAAAAATAGATTACAGAACCAAAGCTGAATTAATTATAGTAATCTTTTTATTTTTAATTACATTTTAGGAAAAACAGACATGTTTTCTGAAAATTATCTCTTTCCAATTGCAAAACATTATCATCTGCTACCTAAAGTTTTAAAATCTTTCTTTTGGAAAGCAGTCATAGCCTAGTTTTTACTAATGCACCTCATTTTTTAGGGCACATACTGTACATGTACATGCCTTTGCAACTCATCATCACCATTTGCTTTTTAGGTTAACATAGTAAGTGTTGATGCACTGGGTGTGTACTAGTCCTACTTAGTGTAATTAGTAATTGTAAAATTAATGTATAGTTTCATATCTTGCATCTTTGTTTTTAAATATGTACTAATTTCACTTAAAGGGTTAGCTCACCCAAAAATGAAAATTAGCCTGTGTTTTACTTACCCTCGAGGCATTCTAGGTGTATATGATTTTCTTCTTTCAGACGAATCCAGTCTGAGTTATGTTAAAAATTGGAAGAAAAAAGCGGAACTAACGTCAACTAGTGGCATACATTCATAATAAAAGTCCTTCCACTATAAACACACATAGGGAATTTAGAACAGCTGCCCCAAAATTAGCATAGCTAATATGTCTAAAAATGAATTCTCTAGTCATTGGAGTCTGTTTCACCTCCATCCGGAAGTGCCGGAAGTCTGACAAGTTTGGCCACAGGTCATAGGTATAGGCCAGGGGTAGGCAACGTCGGTCCTGGAGTGCTGATGTCCTGGGGTTTCTCCTAAAGTCCACGATCATCAACACAGTTTTGAGCATGTTGAGCTACAGATTGTTAAGACTGCACCAGACAGCCAGCTCCTTAACCTCCTGTCTGTAAGCAGACTCATCACCGTCCTGAATGAGGCCGATAAGTGTGGTGTCATTTGCAAACTTCAGAATGATAGTGTTAAAGGCCGAGCTGAAGTCCACAAACAGGATCCACACATAAGTCCCTGGTCTGTCTAGATGTTGCAGAACATAATTCAGTCCCAGGTTGACTGCATCATCCACAGATCTGTTTGCTCTGTAGGCAAACTGCAGGGGATCCAGTAAGGGTCCAGTGATGTCCTTCAGGTGGGCCAACACCAGTTTTTCAAAAGACTTGCAGGCCTGTAGTCATTTAGTCCTGTAATTTTGGGTTTCTTTGGGATGGGGATGATGGTGGAGCGTTTGAAGCATGAAGGTACTTCACACAGCTCCAGTGATCTGTTGAAGATCTTTGTGAAGATGGGGTCCAGCAGGTCAGCGCAGGATTTCAGACAGACTGGATTAACACAATCTGGGCCTGGTGCTTTTTTCCTTTTCTGCTTCTGGAAGACCTGGCGCTCCTCATCTTCGCTGATCTGAATTGCAGGTGTGGGGGATAGGGGGGTTAAAGGACGTGTGAATGGTGTGAAAGGTTGTGTGGAGAGGTGTTCAGGGCAGGTGTGGGTTGTATTTTCAAACCTGCAGTAAAACTCGTTCAGATCGCCTGCCAGTTGTTGATTCTCCACAGTGCTGGGGGATGGTGTCTTGTAGTTGGTGATCTCCTTCAGACCTTTCCACACTGATGCTGAGTCACTGGAGGTGAACTGAGTCCTTAGTTTTTTAGAATAATTTGTCTTTGCCACTCCGATCTCCTTTTCCAGTGTGTATTTGGCCTGTTTATACAAGACATGGTCCCCCTTCTTGTAAGCATCTTCTTTGGCCTGACAGAGCTGAGTTTTGCAGTGAACCACGGTTTGTCGTTGTTGTTAGTTAGATGAGTCCTGGTAGGAATGCACATATCTTCGGATATGATATATGAAACTGATATATGATGTTACAGTCTCTTTGAGCTCATCCATATCGGTGGCAGCAGCTTCAAAAACACTCCAATCAGTGAGGTCAAAACAAGCTTGTAAATCCTGCTCTTTTTCATTAGTCCATCTTTTAACAGTCCTTAATACAGGTTTAGCTGATTTCAGTGTCTGCCTTTAGGTTACATTTACATTTACATTTAATCATTTAGCAGACGCTTTTATCCAAAGTGACTTAAAAATGAGAACAATAGAAGTAATCAGACCAACGAGAGAACAACAACAGTATACAAGTTCCATGACAAGTCTCAGTTAGTCTAGCGCAGAACCCGTAGCAAGGTTGTTGTTGTTTTTTTTCTTTTTCTTTTTTCCTCCAAGAATAGGATATTCAAGAAAAGGTAAGTGCTAGTATTAGTTGGTCAAGTGCTGGCGAAAAAGATGAGTCTTTAGATGTTTTTTGAAAATGAGTAAAGAGTCGGCTGTTCGAATTCTAGGTCAGTATAAGATGAACCAAACAGTGATCAGAGAGTCCTAAAGCTGCTCGTGGGACACAGTGATATGAATTCTTTATTGGGGTGTAACAGTAATCCAATATATTACTGTCTCTGGTGAGACACATAACGTGCTGTCTGTATTTTGGCAGTTCACAGGAGAGATTGGCTTTATTAAAGTCCCTGAGAATGATTAAAACAGAGTCCAGGTATTGTTCTGTGTCTGTGATCTGATCAGCGAGTTTCTGTAAAGCTGAGCTCACGTGCGCTTGCGGAGGAATGTAAACACTCACGAGAATGAACGAGTGAAACTCCTGTGGCAGTCAGTCTATCATCGATCTGAGAGGATCTCTGACAGGGTTCCTCAATGACCTTGATGCCAGTAAGAATGCACACACACTGTGAACACACACCCGGAGCAGTAGGCAGTCATTTATGCTGCGGCACCCAGGGAGCAGTTGGGGGTTCGGTGCCTTGCGAAGGGCCATAATCTCTTCCCTTTCCTCATTTCCTAGCTGCTGGACTGCTGCAGGAAGGATGATATTCCACTGAGCCCATTTGTCCAGGATAGCATAGGTCGAAACAGACCTCTTGCCTTTCCACAGCAGCACTAGAACTACTTTCAGGTAAGCACGACCCATCAAACTAGGAGAAGTAAGATATGCTCGTTTGTGAGATGTTGTCAGCAGCATACTGTTAGGACCATCCTGGGCAATGTAATGCAGGACTCTGAGTATGTATATTACCACAGTCCCTGCAGGGCTTCCTCAACTTACATTCCTCCCATTTATGACTTGCATACATTTACAGCATCTTTTGACTTCCTTTATCCACTTTAGAATCTGATCAGGTGAGCGTTAAATGTGGTCATTATTCAACAACACACATTAACACCTGAAGAAGTAGTGGAGCAAGTGGCTGGTGAAAGTGAATGTAAAGTGGAATAGTGGAAACTATTGTCAACTGGTGGCATGCATTCATAATAAAAGTCCTTCCACTATAAACATACATAGGGGATTTAGAACAACTACAGTTACTTTTTATTTATTATATCCTAACATATCTACACAATAGCAATAAATTATTCATAATTGACTTTCACTAATTCCTCTTTCTCATCTTTTAAGTTTTAAAATTTTCCTTCTAAACCATTTATATACATTCAGGTGGTTATAATTAAACTAAAAATTGAGAGGCCACATAGCATTTAAGGACTGGATTTACAAAAAAAAAAAAAAAAAAAGTAAATTTTAAGAAGTTTTCTTAACATTTCAACATTGATGAATTTGAATTATCACTCGGTGGGTTATTATTTTAATCATGTATTACTACACCTATGGAAGACTTTTGTCCTTTAAACACATTAAAATGCACAAATTCAGGTTATTTCTTTTTTTTTTTACATGTAATGCTGGATTCCCAAACTCTTTTGCTCAGCCCAACATCATTCACCTAAAAAAATTGTTTTGATTTTACATTTTTATGATTTGGAAAAGTTTGAGGTAATGTAATGTTTAATGCACTTCACGTTGTTAATAAATTAATAAACAAGTTAAAAGTCAAAAGTAGTGTGATTTTTTATATTTCCTAAAATGTGTAATGTAATAGATTAATGGACTACATTTAGCAAGTACTCTACCCAGCACTGAATATCAGTATCTTTTCATTGGTCCAGATATCCTGTACTAGTTATAGACTCATAACCTCATCAAATAGAATAATTTATTCATATTTTTCTAAATGCTTAGGCAGCACACAACAACAAAACTAAATTAGGAAAATAGTCAACAAATCTTTTTCAAGGCATTTTCAAAGATTTTTAATCAGCTTTTACTTATGTCAAGATGATGAAAGCTTGCAGTTCTTTAATGAACACAGAGATTTCAACTTTAACATTAGTGTTTTTTAGGTGATGTGAAACAAAACTGTTAATTCAGTTTGCAAATCAATCATGTGAAGCACATTGCAATTTTGTACTGCTGCATTTAGTCAACAGTACTTTATCTCCAAAAAAAATTTCCTCTTTTTATTTTGTATTTTTTTTAACAGTGCTGTTTAACAACAATGTTGGCGAATCCATGCACCTGAGTGAGCTGAGAACAATTGAATGATGCCAGAAGTTTCTGTGGGCCGTGACACTTGGGAATAAACTTCTCCGTCAGGCACACTGTGGCATGTCCTGCAATGTCACTGTGAAAGAAAGAAAGTTGATCTTATGCTACTATATAAGTTTTACATTATTTGCATTTTTTATATTAAATCATCACAAATGGTTTAGCAACAGATACTGAGTTTAGTATTATGTTCAGCAATCATAATTTATATAATTAATTGAAAATTAAATAGAATAATGCAAAAATAATTAATAATTTATTGAGCAAATAATTCAATTAATTTTACCCATAGTTGACAACTCTGGGCTGCTGCAGTCCAAGACCCACAATGCGAAATACAGTGTTCTTTAGGGCACAAGGCAGTGGATTCTGGAAAGTGATTTTGACTGTCACTTCTTGACCCAAGACAGCATCACATACAGGCTGAGAAGAACCACATACAAGACACAATTTAGCAATAAATGATTTCAACGAATCAAAAGATTAAGAAGTTGAACAGTAATTTCAAACTCACAGTGATAACAAGATCTGGTGTCCGCAGTCTGAAGTTGTACTGGGTCGCCAGAACCTGCTTAGTCTGAGCCACGTGTCCAAAGAGGTTGAGCGTCAGTGAGGCGTGATCCACCAGGTGTTCCTTATACTCCTCATAACTCAGGGTCCATTCCAGTGGTCTGCCTATTGTGGGGAAAAATGACAAATACTGAATGAATACTCAGGTCTCTTTACCCATAAGCTACATTGTACCAACTGGGTGGTCTCATCTATTGCATCTGTTACAAAATATTGTAATTTCTCACATTCAGAGGCCTTGAGCTCAATGCATGTGTGGTCTCTCTTCAAGAAGGTCTTCCTGACTCCGGTGTAGTACATGGCTGCAGCCTGGCTGTAGAGGGTGACGCTACGAGGTGAGCTGCATTTGTTTTTTAGATTGATGCAAAGCACAGCATCTTTGCCCACACATGATCCATCCCCTTTCAGGTTGACTTCACAGACAACATCCTCAGCACAGGGCAGTGGGTATGTGCATCTTCTCAAGCCATGACGAAGAGCTGTTTCCAAAGCAGTGCACTTCTCAGAAGAACCTGATCAGTGAAAGTAAAAGGAAAATTTATAGAGGAATGAAACACAGGAGAGATGCCAACCTTCATCATTCGTATAAGCACCATGTTGCTGAGGGCTGAACCAGATGTTTTAAGAGACATGCATGTGGATTTTACCAAGTGGGTGTTTGTAGAGGTCTGTGATGTCTATACGTTGATCTGAGCCAACAGCCTTGGTGCTGATGCAGTGACCTACTACATCCTTCTCAACGTGGACAACACCAAATGTTCCATCACATTTCCTCTGCCAGTAAACTTTATCATTATTCACCTAGAACACACAGAGATAAACCGGAATCATAAGTTATATGTCATTATAATTGCTGTATGACACAATGAAGGACATACTTCGGCGAAAAGGAAGGGCACATCATGCTTCAGGAAGACCTGCCCACTGCGGATCGCAGCAACAGAGGTTGGGCCGCAGCGGAAGAAGCCCTGGCTGGTCAGTTGAGGAGTGGAATCAACCACCTGCCAACCTCCAAAACCAGATGGCAGGTCTGGCCGAGTCATCCAGGCCTCATTCCACACGTGGTAGTTCCTGCATGGAAGAGAAGAAGAAAGAAGTAGAAACACATAATGCACATTCAGATGAACTCTTTAGGACATCACAAATGGTAATGACACTTGCCAGATTGAATCACGGTTCATGTGATCGATCAGTTGGAATTTATCATCCAAATAGACGTCAGATGTCAAACAAACATCAGTGTCATGAGCAGAACAGAAGTTTGAAACTGGACGAGCAGGAATTCCCAAACACCTCAACACTACGAGAAAGAGAAGTAGTATATAAGTGCATTACATCTACAATCATTTTCTCAAAACATTTTCTCCTTTTCCATTCTGTAGGAACTCTTACGTGTGTTGGTGACTCCAGCAAAGGCTGAGCTCTGTCCATATTTGACAGGTATTCCACCAGATTTGTAGTATTGTTTCAGGATGGCACTGCTGCTGCACCAGGATGTTGGAGCAGTTCCATCTCCATAGCAGTTTGACCAGTTACCCACCAGCACACCACAGTCTTTGTTAGCAATAACCTGACAAGGAGAGATGATTAAAATTTTATTTTGAATCCAGCAAGCTTAACGAAGAACAAATCTGATTATTTTAAAGGCATACCATCATGAAATCAGGTTGTTGATACGAAGAAAATGAAGACTCACCATGTCAGACACCACTCTGGAAATGTTAATGGGGTTTCCCCATCCTGAGCAAGGTGTACAGCTCTTCTCCAACACATACATACATGCAGGCAAGATTCCCTTCTCAAACTAAGAATCAGAGAGTGGAGTGAGGAAATTGCATATTGAAAAATGTCATGAGTCCTGTGCATGAAAATTTTGTTATAGAGTAAAGCTTGTTCTGTTAGAACTATATCTCAGATGCTTTAAGAGAAATGGAATGTGAAAAGACATTTCAATCAGAAACCCCAATAGGTTCCAACACTTTTAGTGCACACTCTTGTTACATATGGGGTTACTTACACACTAGAAAAATAATTTTCCTGTGACCCTCTATTCCCACTGAAATCAGTGAATTCCCAGCTTCTCTCTGATATAATGTTAACTCATGTATAAGCACTTTTGTAATTTATGAGTGAAATTTTTGGCTCTTACTTGACCAAAGTTCCATGTTTTGCAGGCAATCTGATGCTTAGTTCCATAGTAGATTCTGCCCATGTCATTCAGCACATACTCAGCTCTCTCTGCCTCCTCACTCAGGTACACACAGTCATCTGATAAAGAGAACATTGAACTTTAAACATATTCAGGTTCATGATAATTTTAAAGTGTAATGAAATGTATACCTTTACACCAGGGGTTGAACAGCATGTAAATGTCATTTTCAGGAACACAAGGTAAAGTGAATCTGCCTCCTGGACAGTGTGTCACGACACTGAGCTGGTATCGTCCAACGCAAGCAGTCGGAACAGAGTGCACACACAGTTTGATTCGGTTTTGTCCTTGTTCCACAATCTTTGCCCCCCAGGAGTCTTTCTTGAATTCTTCCACTATTGGAACGATCACATAAGTTCCGTCCCGAATGGATGGGATGTGACCTGTAAGACACACAGAAGAACAGGCGATTCCAGTGAGGGTGAAATGCTGGTTCAGCTTCTCACATGTTCCTCCTCTACATACTGTATATGTCCTCTGTTGTCATGGGTCATATAGAAACTGACCTAGTTTTAGCTCCAGGTGAAGCTTGTCAGAACTGGGATTGAAAGTACGGCACAGATCAACCCACATATTGAAACACTGTCCTCTGCGGATAATGAGATGATCATCAAGGAAACAATGTGTGTGATGCTCCTGACGATTCTGTCCAGTCCTGCATTTGAGAAGGTCAACTTTACTCACTCGGAGGACAGCATCTGAGAAAAATGAAAAGGAAAAAAAAAGCAGAAAACGTAATTAACAGATCAACACTGAGTTATTATGAGTAAGGATCATTCTCTTCATGCATTGCAGGACAAAGATCTATGACTCTTACCATTGCCTTCACAAACTAGTTTGCTTGTGCAATCATCCACGCATTGCTTGATGATGACTTCTTTAGTCTCATAATCACGGCGTGGAGTGTCGAAGCCATCAGGATTAGTGTATGGAGCAGAGCAAGGATTAGAGAATGGAGTAGCACATGGAGTAGTGCAAGGAGTAACATATGGAGTAGCATACGGAGTAGCGCAAGGAGTAACACATGGAGTAGTGCAAAGGTTAATGCATGGGTTTACATATGGATACATGTTAACATTTGCCCAGGGGTTTACAGATAGGCTTGTGCAAGGGTGAGCACAAGGGTTTGCACATGGGTTAGTGTAAACCGGTGCATAGCATGCTCCTTTCAGGCTGTTATCTGCCTGCAGTTTAATACCTGGGAAACGGCCAACGGTGCAGAGGTTTTTGTAAGGATTGTTGACAAAAGGCATCCTGTGCAAAAAGGAAAGTAGACTTTGAAGGCTAAATAATAAAACATACAACATTATCATTGTTTGCTCATGCACAAGTTCAGGGGATCATTTAAAAAAAAATCCCTGAATATTCCAGCCTTTAAATCCATTCAGTTAGGGTTTGTAGAACTTACTTCTCAAGCTACATTTATTAGACAGCAAGATAAATAATGTTAACTGTTTTCTTGTGGCTTATTTAATATCCATAAAACCAATGAATACGTGCAAATTAAAACCTGATAATAAGCATGAAGTAAGATCAAGGTTGATTACTTACATGTTTTTGTAACTGAAGAGACAAGTTGATTTCCTAAAGTGAACAGTAAGTCCTGCTTTATCCAGCTCATCTTTCAACTGCAGCCCTGGATATATATATACTCAATTTCCATATCCACCCCATCCACATCTTCTGTGAGCAAGAAGAAAGGATTTTGGGTCAGTGACATATGTTAATTTAAATGCTCTTTGTTCAAGGAGAGTAGGGTCAAATTAATGTCTTAGTTTAATTGTTGTGGACTGATAGAGATGTAATTAAGAAATTCCAGAGTAAGGGGAAAATGCTTATTTATAATGATGACAGAATGCCAATGCCAAACCAGTCATGGCAGAGTCACTGGTTTAATTCTCATATAATGCATTTTCATATGCATGTTGTAAAAGGTACATTAAAAAAAAAAAAAAAAAAAAAAAAAATATATATATATATATATATATATATATATATATATATATATATATATATATATATATATATATATATATATATATATATATAATCTGAATTTAAGTAATTAATTATTTCTGTATATTTATTTATTTATAGAGAGTGTGTTTCACCAAATTAAGAACTTGCCTGCTTAATTTCCTGGTTAATGTTAATTCCAGGAACATTAATTAACAATGTATAGTTCTAATTTAAGGTCATGACAATGATTACAGAACCAAACATTTAATTAAAATAAAATGAATTCAAGTTGTTTTTATTTTTTTAATTAAATACATTTTAGGTTAAAGCAGACAAGATGTTGTTGGAAAATAATCTTTTTGATTGCAAATACATCAGCATCTGTTACTCAAAGTTTTAAAATGTTTCTTTTGCAAAACAGTCATAGCCTAGTTTTAACTAGTGCACCTCATTTTTAGTACAGTTTCTGAGTTTCAAATAATTACCAAAATGCATAGCAAAAGTAAAAAATTAAATGTGACACATATGGTGTCATTAATTAGGGTATTAGGGCAACATCACTTCTCTTGAACTGCTAACTGGACACATGAGCCATCATTACCATATGCAATTCAGGTTTGCATAGTAAGTGTTAATGCACTGGGTGTGTACTAGTCCTACTTAGTGTAATTAGTAATCGTATAATTAATGTGGTTTCGCATCTTCCTCTGTCTGCATCTTTGTTTTTAAATATGCACCCATTTTTGAGTCCCTTTATGTCAAATATTTGTTCGTTGTTCAAGTATAACAGGTTCTGTTGTAAACGGATACTGTTTAGAGGAATGACTTCAGAAGGACATGTTGAGACCAGATTGTGTCCAGGTACTTAATTGTTAGACTTAAGTAATGCTATGACGAGTTACAAAAGCAAAAAAATATATGTAGTGAAAAGAATTGCTGGTTCCTGTAAAAAAAAAAAAGAAAAAAAATAATGATCATGCTTTCACCATAATGCATCCAGAGAACTAATAGTTTACAGTTGACTGTTCCAAGAACACGCTTAAAATTGAAATAAGACCATGCCTTTTCAGTGGCTGCTCCACAGCTTTGGAACAATTTGCCATTCTACATAAAAAACTGCACCAACATACGCTGATTTTAAAACTCTTCTTAAAACTCATTTATTTACTGTTGCATATGGTCATATGTAGGTGCAGTGGTATAATTGTTGTGTATTGTTTGTTGGTGTGTTCTATGTTTACTTATTTAGGGTACTTGCTTAAACTTTGTACAGCACTTTGGCCAACAGCTGTTGTTTTTAAATGTGCTTTATAAATAAATATGACTGTGAACAGATACTCTCATCATGCAGATCTGCAATGTATGCCTACTAAGGAGTGTGTTTTATCCAGTACAAAACTTTATGTGTTATAGCTCACCACACTTTTTTTTTTTTTTTGAGCAGACAATAGCTTGTGATGGATACATAAACATAAAACTTGTGATTTCAGTCTTGCACAAAATATTTTCCCTTGCCTTTAACTGCATGAAATATTTTGTGTGTGGTGTTTGTGTGCATCCTTCAAAGTAAAAGTATAGACTTTTGATCAGTAGAGAATGGACTGTGAGTTATGCTATTTTATATATATATATATATATATATATATATATATATATACAGTATATATGTATGCTGGATATGTATAAATAAAAGCTTACTTTTTATTTAACTATTTCAATTCATTTTAATACTCAAAGTGGAATTACTGAAAATAATTTTATTTAATACTTATGTTTAAACTTAAAGGAGACATTTTTTTTGCATTTTTGATGTATGTAATATAAGTCTCTGGTGTCCCAAAAATGTGTCTTAAGTTTTAGCTCAAATTCTCCACAGATCATTTATTATATCATTTTGAAAATGCCTATTTTGAGTGGAAGCAGAAACACGCTGTTTTTCAGGCCTGTCTCTTTAAATGCAAATGATCTGCTGCTCCCGCCCCCTTTTCCAGAATAGAGCTGCCATTACAGCTCCTACCTGCTAAAAACATCTGTTTTGGTTCTAAATATCATGTTTATCGCACTGAAATCATGCGTTTTAAAGCCATATTAGTATAAACTTTTGATATATGGTTTTCTGAGTGCACACATCCGAAACACATGGACAGAAAGCGGCTGTCACAGCATGTGAGTATTAACTAAGTTCTCATTCACACACAAGTTTAAGTTAAAATCACACAAGTTATCTGTGAAGGTTACATGTTATATGTCTGTGAAGGTAAACAGCTGGGAAATAAATTGCATGTTTATTTTAGATCTGTGTGGCAGCAGCAATATACAGTAAATAAATTAATAATTCCACTGCTCTCTTGTCTCCTCTGAGGCTGGGACTCTAAATAGTGTTCTGTGCTCGTCAGTGCAGCCAAAGGCAGAACAGTTAGTATGTTTTGCTCAAACTTTCATCATGGCATTAGAACTGGTACACTGCTTGCGAAATTAAAATGATGGCGCCGTGGGTGGAAACTTGCAGATGAATGGGTGGTAATATTACAATGAGATCCCTTTGCCACATCACCAAATGAGCGAAATCTGACGCGCTTGTTTTCTCAGACGCTTGCAGAAAAAGGCTTACCAAAACAAAGTTACTGACTTAATCTTTTTCATGTTAACTTGGTTGGTAGATGCACCAGGGACCTGATTATAGCACTTAAAACCTGGAAAAGGCAGATTTTCATGATACTGTATGTCACCTTTAATACAAATCTTTTGCAAATTTTATGATCAACACAATTGATCAACTACACAAAAAATGTCCACAGAATGTGTTCAGGTGTCTCTTTCTCTCTTTCTTTCTTTACTGACAGCAGCTCGTTTATATACAAATATACTTGGACACACTGCAGGCCAACCCACTGCCTGTATACACCTACTATAAATATTGACACAGAGAGGGGTGTGTTTGTATTGCAACATACTGTATAGTAAGCATAACTTTCATAATGAATGTTTCTCAGTTCACCCACTCTTATAACCACATATCTAAGTGATTAAATTATTAATATGTTTAATGCTGAGGAAGCAATTAACAATACACCTAAATGAAGAATATCCACCATAAAACAACCACAAATATTTGAGTTTTCAAAGGTTTTAATCAAAGTTTTTCTTTCACAACAACATGAAAAAAAAAACTGTATCTGAGATCATTATGAACATGTCACAGCAACAGCCATTTCTTCTCTTCAGGTAATTAAATACTTTTTCACTGTTTAACAGTAATGTTGGCAACTCCATGCACTTGATTAAGTTGGGAACAGTCAAGCGATGCCAAAATTTTATGTGTGCCATGCCGCACTGGAACAAATGTCTCTGTCAGGTTCACTGTGGCCAGGCTTGCAATATCACTGAGGAAGAGAGAGAATTATTACATGTAGAAATATAAATAGATACATTTTCCTGTGAGTTCAGGGTTGAATTAATCTTACCCGTATTTAACAATTCTGGCATGATTCAGTCCCAGACCCTCAATACGGAATATCACATTCTTTAGACTGCAAGAAAGTGGATTCTGGAATGTGATTTTTACTGGCACTTCTTGACCCACAACAGCATCACATACTGGCTGAAAGGTAAAAAAAAAAATCACAATTTTATATACCATAACATTTTACACATTTAGGCAAAATTCAAGGTCAATGGCCAGTTTCCACCAATAATGTTGAAATTGTTACCCTCTAGGCCATCAGCAACCCATGAAAAGTTTAAAAGACAGAACCTGCTTAACTCACAGAAATAACCAGATCTGGTGTGCGCAGTCTGAAGTGGAACTGGGTTGCAAGAATCTGCTTGGTCTGAGCCAGGTGTCCAAAGAGATGGAGCATCAAGGCCGCCTGGTCTACTAGGTGGTCCTTATACTCGTCATATCGCAGGGTCCAAGGTACAGTCTGGACTATAGGACAAAAAGTTAAACACTGAATTAATTCAAGTATACTTTTAAACAGTTGCAATCTTTCTCTTACAGTACAGGACTGATTCTCATCACTTACCCTCACAGGCCTTCATCTCAATGTTCATTTGGCTCTTCCTCACTAAGGCATTATGGACTCCAGTGTAGTATGTGGCTGCCACTTGACTGTACAGGGTGACAGTACGAGGTGAGTTGCATTTATTCTTCAAAACGATGGAAAGCACAGCATCCTTGCCCACGCATGGTCCATCACCCTGCATGGTGACTTTAACGGTCACATCCTCAGAACAGGGCAATGGGTAGGAACACCGCTTGGAACCATGACGAATTGCTGTTTCTAAAGCAATGCGCTCTTCCT
Source organism: Cyprinus carpio (assembly GCF_018340385.1). Lineage (NCBI taxonomy): Eukaryota > Metazoa > Chordata > Actinopteri > Cypriniformes > Cyprinidae > Cyprinus > Cyprinus carpio. The sequence continues at coordinate 23,383,739 of NC_056619.1, read as the reverse complement.
CCGTACCTGATAAATGTTAATAAAGTCGACATTTAACATCAAGACATTTCCGAATTGTGACTGTTACCATACTGAGATGTGTGAGATTTCACCTCGTGGATGTTTGTAGAGGTGTGTGATATCAAAGCGTTTGTCTGAGCCGACTGCTTTGGTGCTGATGCAGTGACCAACTGCATTTTTTTCAACGTGGACAACACCAAAAGTCCCATCATATCTCTGCTGCCAGTAGACTCTATCATTGTTCACCTAAAACACAATCAACAGTACTACTATAGCACTTGTGTTTACATGGGAGAGAACATCAAAACACTCATGATGGAATATTAAGGAACTGACGCACTTCAGCAAAAACAAATGGTACATCATGCTTCAGGAAGGTCTGTCCACTGCGGATCGCAGCAACGGAGGTTGGGCCGCAGCGGAAGAAGCCCTGGCTGGTCAGTTGAGGAGTGGAATCAACCACCTGCCAACCTCCGAAACCAGATGGCAGGTCTGGCCGAGTCATCCAGGCCTCATTCCACACGTGGTAGTTCCTGCATGGAAGAGGAGAAGAATCATGAAAAGAGAAAACAAACTGTGAAAGGAATAGAAAAGAACGATAGCAAAATTAACAACTTCAGAGACTATATATCAATATAGTCTACACATGCAACAGTGTAAAAACGTTGTTTTACCAGATTGAATTACAGTTCATGTGATCAATCAGCTGAAATTTCTCATCCAAAAAGATGTCAGTTGTCAAACAAACATCAGTGTCATGAGCAGAGCAGAAGTTTGAAACTGGACGAGCAGGAATTCCCAAACACCTCAACACTATGAGAAAGAGAGGAGAAATAAATGCATTACATCTATAATCACTTTCTCAAAACTTTTCCTCTTTGTTCATTCTGTAGGAAGTCTTACATGTGTTGGTGACTCCAGCAAAGGCCGAGCTCTGTCCATATTTGACAGGTATTCCACCAGATTTGTAGTATTGTTTCAGGATGGCACTGCTGCTGCACCAGGATGTTGGAGCAGTTCCATCTCCATAGCAGTTTGACCAGTTACCCACCAGCACACCACAGTCTTTGTTAGCAATAACCTGACAAGGAGAGATGATTAAAAAGCTTCATGCAGATGTAGGGCACTCAAAACAAAGCAAATCAGACCATTGTGTCTTGTCAACTTCAAATCAGGGTGCTGATAAGAAGAAAATGAAGACTCACCATGTCAGACACCACTCTGGAAATGTTAATGGGGTTTCCCCATCCTGAGCAAGTTGTACAGCTCTTCTCCAACACATACATACATGCAGGCAAGATTCCCTCCTCAAACTAAGAAACAGTGAGCAGAGAGGAAGAAAATATAGAAACATTTCAGCCAATTACCCTTCTGGTAATAGCTTTCTACACATTAAAGGCTGCAAATCAGAGTCTCAGACTTGAGTTTCTGTTAGCTACTGTGTTCTGCAAAAATTGAGTGAAGGTTTGGCTCTTACTTGACCAAAGTTCCATGTTTTGCAGCCAATCTGCTGCTTAGTTCCATAGTAGATTCTGCCCATGTCATTCAGCACATACTCAGCTCTCTCCGAGTCATCGTCAAGGTACACACAGTCATCTGATAAAGAAACAGAGATAGTTGAATTAAGTAAATTTTTTGTTGCTGACAAGTGTGTATGTGTGTTTGGGTTTCAGATGTGTAATGAAACATACCTTTACACCAGGGATTGAACAGCATGTAAATGTCATTTTCAGGAACACAAGGTAAAGTGAATCTGCCTCCTGGACAGTGTGTCACGACACTGAGCTGGTATCGTCCAACGCAAGCAGTCGGTACAGAGTGCACACACAGTTTGATTCGGTTTTGTCCTTGTTCCACAATCTTTGCCCCCCAGCAGTCTTTCTTGAATTCTTCCACTATTGGAACGATCACATAAGTGCCGTCCCGGATGGATGGGATTTGACCTATGACATGCACAGAAGAACAAGTGTTCTAGGGAGGGTGAAATAATAAACTGATTGTCATGTGATTGTTAAAAGGGCTATAACTGACCAAGTTTCAGCTCCAGGTGAAGTTTGTCTCTATTTAGAATAAAAGCTCGTCTCAGCTCAATCCACATCTGAAAACACTGCCCTCTGCGGATGATAAGGTGATCACTCTGATAACAATCTGTGTGATGCTCCAGTCGATTTTGCCCTTTTCTGTCTTTAAGGAGGTCAACAGAGCACACCTGGAGTACTGCATCCGAGGACAAGCAAGAGAATAAAACAATCAAAGATCAGACCTTGATATTAGACATTTCATTCCTACCAGTGCAGTGCAATAAGCTGATTTACAGTGCTTACCATCACTTCCACAAGCTTGTATGCCTTTGAAATCACCACAAGGGCTGATATTGCAAACTGACCCGCCGCCTGCCCCCTCCTGCTCTTCTGACACCAGTTTGATTCCAGTGCAAATATTTTCACAAGACATTTCAAAAGCTTTAAAAATAGACATGAGAAAGAGAATTAACAAATAAAATAAAACCTGTCATTCAAAATAAATGGCTTCTGAAATGTATTTATGTATTAAAATGTCAGTCTTAATATACATAATCATTTTAAAAATATATTTAAAATATATTTTTGACTGGTACTGTATTTCTGTTTCTTACTTGATCTTAAAAGACATGATAAAATACAGATGCCAGTTTTCTAAATGCAATGAGTATATGTTAAATAAAAACCAGGCTACAATCTTAAAATAATCAAAATGTTTTAATACTTACATGTTAGTAGTCCTTGTCCCTGAAATTGACTTTGATCAGTTGAAATTGATCAGTTTATTTAAAGAATAATCGGAGTAATTGTTCTCAGGGAGCTTGAATTAATAAAGCATGTGAAAGCTAGTCTTGCTGGGACAAACTGCTGCTCCAAGTGAAACACATCGGTATATAATGACCTCCTCTCCACCCGAACTGCCCATAGTGTGTGAAAATCTTTTCTTCATGGTGTCACACAAGTTTTTTTCTTTAAATCGTTCTTTTACAAAAAAATAATGAGTCATATGAATAGTGTAGAATACAGGAACCTTGTATAATTGATCTAGTGCTGAGCTGTCAGTTAGAAGTGTAAAAGCAGGCAATCATGCACACACAAAGAGAATACAGGCAAAGCAGGACACTTATTTTGTCACTGGCATTGTTTTGTGTAATATGATCCAGATGGCTACATCAATGTAATCTCATAATAGTTTTTTAGATCAACTTAATGCTGATTATTAGTAATGAAAGAATGTACACATAATGATTTAGATGATTAAGATTAAGTGACCTACTTGCATGTATTTGCCCTAGAGTAACAAAGGTGACACCAACTCACCTACTGTTTTTATTTATTTAAATTGGTCAGATTAAAATTTGGTGACTGATACTGTATTTAAACCATGTACAGTTTGCTCTCTGGTTTATACAGTTGCATTGGATTTGTATGAACTTTGATCAACCAAAACCCACAAACTACAATGTTGCTGCTAAATGCTGCTACCAAACTACCACTAATCTGTGAAATTACTTTATTTGATAATATTACTTGATAAATAGATAAACACATTAAGTAACACATAAAGTGTTCATGTGTAGCCTTGAGATAAACACAGAAAACTAATTTTGGGACACAATGTGAAAATGAATACATTATATAAATGAACAAGAACAGTCTAGATCTGAAATTATTTCATTATGCTTCAAAATAACATTTGTAAAGGATGTGAAAAATAATGACCTCGAATATAATATAATGAATGCTTTTATGTCTGTACATGCATGCATAGAGGGAAAACTCTGAAAGAGATTATTTTCTTGATTTTCATGATTTTCTCTCAGAGAAGCATCCAGAGCAATACAACCCTTCCTAAATAGAACTGACTGCAGATAGGAGGTTTAAAGGGGTCATATGATGCGATTTCAAGTTTTCCTTTCTCTTTTGAGTGTTACAAGCTGTTGGTGAATAGATAAGATCCCTAAAGTTGCAAAGACTAAAGTCTCAAACCCAAAGAGATATTCTTAATAAAAGTTAAGACTCGCCCACACCCTCCTGAAACACCTTGTTTAAACACGCCCCCACATGTCTACATCATTGTGTGGGAAGATTTGCATAATGCCGCCCAAATGTTCACGCAAAGAAAGAAGATGTAACTTTATTGTTATTGCCACCGCAGCCACCATGTTGTGGAGACGCTGTGTTTTTCTTTGCGAAGTGAAACTACTTTGTTTGGCCTTCCAAAAGAGGACACAACTAGAAATCAGTGGTTAAGTTGCATTTACAAAACAGTTCAACCCAAATATTCAGATATGTGCAGTGCATTTTATGGAGGACTGTTTCCTGATCCTGGGAGAGTAGACTACAATGCCGGCTGTTCTGACTCACAGTCTGTAAGTAACTTACATTTTCAAATTTAAAGGATTTAAAGGCAACACATATTGAAACATTCAAAAAATAAAGTTATTTGTGTGAAGCATATTGCTTATTATTACCATATAATTCACTTAAGTTAATGGTGTTTGTTGTCACAGTTTCATTCGCTTATCCTTTATGTCAGATAGGACTGACTGACCAATATAGAGCTTGGGAAACTACGTCATCGCACATTCAATTATGGATAGTCACTGCCATCTTTTAGGTCACGGTCGTCAGCCATCAGTATTACAAAATAGTAAGAGTAAAATAAAAAACAGTGCACCGATCCAAGGAAAAGCAAAATCTTCCATACCGAGAAAAGCTTAATGAAGTGTCAAAGCTGAGGTATTTAGAAAAACTAAAAACAATCAACGGGCTTGATCCGCACGAGCATAAAGAGTGTTCGGACGATCTAAATGAGTTACCGCACATAACATTCCCAGGTGTGTTTTCCTACCTTGTTTGTGGTGTCAGTGTGTACACATCCGAACAATTTCTAAATTACAAATCTCTCGAGGCCCACCTGCAGTTTACTAATGGATGGATGCAGGACATGCAGATTTTCAGCGTTAACGAGCAGAAAACGGTTGTTCGCACAAAGGTATGTAACAAACACTAAACTCTGTCACCACTAAATGTCTTTTCATCAGCACTTTGTTTTTCTGTCTGTCTCTCTATTTATGTATCTGTCTGTCTGAAAATTGTTATCATTTATTACAATACAATGTTACAGTCAACAATGAAAACAATAAGTCTTAATTATTGATTCATTGATTGTGGCAAAGCCTGTGAAATTTTTATCTGTCAATACGATCAAAATCAGTATCATAACACTTGTACACAGATCTGTAGAACACGTAGGTTACATAATGATATGTTAAAGTTTAAAACTTAAAATATGTATTTGAAAAGGAAACAGGATGACTTTGAATAGCATCACTGTAAAATTGTGAGGAAGAGCTGAGCAAGTCTTGCACATGTATTTCCTGGTCTCAGGAAAGGTACTTCCTTAAACAGGAAGTAATGGATACCAAAAAGTAAAATAAAAAACTGAAATATATGTGTGTGTGAAAGCAGAAATGTATGTATGTGAATGGAGAATGTATGTGTGTGACAGTAGAAATGTATGTACCATATGTGAAAGGAGAATGTAAGTGTGTGAGAAAGAGTAGAAATGTATGTGTGTGAAAGGAGAATGTAAGTGTGTGAGAGTAGAAATGTATGTATGTGAAAGGAGAATGTAAGTGTGTGAGAAAGAGTCGAAATGTATGTGTGTGAGAGCAGAATAAATGTATGTGTAAGGAGAATGTATGTGTGTGACAGTAGAAATGTATGTATGTGTAAGGAGAATGTCTGTGTGATAGCAAGAATAAATGTATGTGAAAGAAGAATGTAAGTATCCGAGGCAAAAATTGATATTGTTCAGAAATGTTCAGAAAAGAGGTTTGAAATGTGTTGTATTTGCTGTTTCTGTGTGTGTGGTGTAAGTGTTGTTTGGATCCACAGAAAAGCTGTGTGAGGTTTTTTTTCTGGGGGGGGTAATGGATACCAAAGTAATGGATACCAAAAAGTAAAATAAAAAACTGAAATATATGTGTGTGTGTGAAAGCAGAAATGTATGTATGTGAATGGAGAATGTATGTGTGTGACAGTAGAAATGTATGTACCGTGTGTGTGATGATGTTTATATGTGAGTGTGTGATGTAGGTTTGTGATGTATGTGTGTGAAAGGAGAATGTAAGTGTGTGACAGTAGAAATGTATGTATTTGAAAGGAGAATGTAAGTGTGTGAGAAAGAGTAGAAATGTATGTGTGTGAGAGCAAAATAAATGTATGTATAAGGAGAATGTATGTGTGTGACAGTAGAAATGTATGTATGTGTAAGGAGAATGTATGTGTGTGACAGTAGATATGTATGTATGTGTAAGGAGAATGTCTGTGTGATAGCAAGTTTATATGTTTGTGTTATAATTATTTAAGTTTATTATGTTAAAATTGATATTGTTCAGAAATGTTCAGAAAAGAGGTATGCAATGTGAGGGGTTGTGCAATGTGCAGAATTGATGAGTGTTGTGTGTGGGGCATGAAAAGCTGTGTGAGGTTTTTTTTTTCTGGGGGGGGGGGGGGGGGTTGAGGAATAGAAATCTATATACAACAGAATGAGTATATTTACAACAGAATGAGTAGAGCCATTTCAGTTGCTTTGAGATTAATGGTTAAAGAAGATATTGTGAACTCCCAAGTCTCCCCAGTATTGAGGCAGCTTTCCTTCGAAGGTTATAATTTTTGTGAGAAAAAAAGTTCAAATTTGATTTCACAGGCTTATTATCCGAACCCATATAGACGGGAATACGTGTTTAAAGATTTTGATACAGTTGAAATTAAAAAAATGAGAACAAATTTTGTCTTTCCCCCTCCCTCCAAAAGTTAAAGAGGTGAGCTTCAAGATTCTAAATGAGATCTACCCTACTAACAAAGTTTTGAGATTGAAATTTAATTTTTATGTAAATAATTGTTTTTTTTTTTGTTTTTTTTTTTGTGATATGGTACAATCCTTTTGGAGAGAGATGCAAAACTGGTTATGTCCCAGGGATGTTGAATCCCCACCACTCAATGTGAAGGTAGTCAGGTTTGGTCATTTTCTTGAAAACAAAAATTTTGAATTTGTTATTGATTTCCTGGTATGTTTTGGAAAAAAAATTATTCACAAGTGCAGATGGTTGAAATCTAAACCCAACTTTATTCAATGGTGTAATGAGGTAAGACTCTTATATAAATCTTTAAAATTTGTTAAGAATAAGAAAGCCCTTAAATTGACTTCTCTTTTGGATTTGTATAATTTAATTTAAAAGCCCTTTTTTTTTTTTTTTTTTTTTGACGTATCTTATGTACTTATGTTCCTTTTACTTTTCTTTCTGGTTCAGTTTGGTTTATTTTGACGCTTTATTTTTTTAATTTTGTTGTTGTTGTTGTTATACTTTTGGTTATGCTCAACCAAGGGCAGAATAAGATTGGATTTATTTTGGAATGTGATTATGTACCTTGTTTGGTTGTAAAGCTGATGCATTCATAAAAAAATAACAAATAAATAAATAAAAGATTTGTGACCCGGCTCGACCGGTTACTTCCTGAGAACTGGCTCAAAAGAACGATTTGTTCAAGAACAGAACATCACTATTGCATGTCTCTCTTTGTTAACACACCTGATTCAGATAATCAGCTCAATTAGAAGTGAGCTCCGTGCATGAACTGTGTTCCCATTGACATGGTCCCTACACAGTGTTCATTGAAATCTGTTGAAGTTTACCTCACTTCGGAACATTCATTCACAGATTTTCGCTACGCAACGTCTTCACAAATGGACAAGTGTGTAACATATACCTCTGTAAATAATTACAATTTACATTCACATCTCGCACACTTCAATGCACTTTGAATGGACTGAATCATGGTGGAACATCCTGTGATGTCCACTTCGCAGGGCACTTAAGTTCGAATAGAACAAACCTCTGAAGCCATAAGAGAAACATATAAAAATGTGCAGAGCAGGGGGGCGCAAGTACTGGAATTGAGAACCGCTGACCTACCCCAAACCTAAACCTACCCTAACCATACAGTGTTGGTAGCATAATCTGATAGGTAGCATTATTTGTTAGAACACCGGCACACGGCATCACAGTATAGTAAAGGGCGTAACATTTCCGTCACTCGCTTGAGGTATTCAGCCAATCACAATGCACTGGATAGCTGGCCAATCAGAGTACACCTCGCTTTTCACACCAATGAGCCTTGTAAAAATAGACGCGTTTCAGAAAGGTGGGGCATAGAGGAGAAACAATACTGTACAGTATGTGGAAAATAATGTTTTTTTTTTAACTGTATAAACACATTTCATTACACCAAATACACAAAATAATGTTCTTTTTAGCAACATCATATGACCCCCTTTAAAAAAAAAAAAAAAAAAAAAAAAAAACTTTAAAAAGCCAGAGGTAATTATGTACTCTGCACTAATGAAGCCTGAAAGTCATAGATGGAAACTTGTACTTGAGTACTTAATTCCGCACAATAATTAAGAGATTTGAGTCTCTGAGAAGTGATACAGTACGACACCAGACTGTAACATGAAAAGTCTACTATTTTCTGTGATGTAGCTAAATATGAGAAAATGCCCAAACCTTTCCAAATACATGGTTTTCTTTTCCAAGACAAATGCAGTGACCATCAACACTGTCCTATGTGGTTCCTACTGTCTTAGATTTTTTCTGTATTGATGGACTTGGCCTGCAGCATGTCAAATTAATTATGGGTAAGACTGACTGAGCATTATAATAATTGTCTATAATACATAATAGAGTAATTTAGGAGATTATAAAATGCTTTAGAGTAGACAGTCATTTCAGAGCAACCCTGTTTTCAAAAGTACAGTGATGAAAGCTCAATGAGCACTTCTTGAGAGTTTTGTACTTGTGCTATTTTGGTTTCCACCCAACATCTTCATCAACTTGCCACGCCGCCCTATGTTACATTATTATGGTTTGTGATAAACACAATGGAATGGGATAACTTGTTACAATCTAACTGGTTATATAATTAGTTCTCATTGTTTTTCAGTGACATTTCAAGTCTGACCATGCTGAGCTTGACATGTATTCCCTTGCAAATTCCCTTGTTTCAGTCGCACGATAAAATGTCAGGGAAAAAAATAACTAAAATTATTTCACACAAGGACATTTTTTAGTGCTAGTAACTGCAAGAACCACTAAAACCTCTCCACATGGATTGATTTTGAATTGGACAGATGGATGGATGGAACAATAGAAAGATGGATGGATAGAACAATGTGTATAATGATACATGGGTCATTCCTGGGAGTTTTTAAAGTTGTGGTTCACCAAAATGAATTGTTAGAAGCTTTTCACAATACATTAGTATGCATTATACTGATTAAAATTAATTATTGTACTTATTAATATTTTTAGCATAAAATTATGTCTTCTAACTATCTTAAACCAAGCATTTTGTCATGTCCCTTAGGCACTTTACTGAGTTTTTACATAGAAAATTAACTAAATGTTCATAGTGTCTGTGATTTTGGGCAATAATGTAAGCTTTTATTTGTGTTCCTTTCTTACGAAAAATATTTTTCTTAAAAAAAAGCATGATATAAAAAAAAAAAAAAAAAAGACTTTAAAGGTATGTCCCTCAGTCTGAACTTAACCCCATCACACTAATGTGCTCATTCTACGCCCATAATAACTAAGACTCCACTCAAATGTAACATCATTTACCAGAAATGACATCATTCAGGTCTCTTTAACAGTGGTGCAGAAAATGGTTAGTAGTGTCATACGTAGTCAGGGAGGGTACTGTCAAGCCTAACAACTCACCCCTGTCACATAAAATTAAGATGGAAAATGATTATTTTTCAACATTTTGTATATAGTGTATTTATTTTATTGCTTCCATATATGGTCTACTCTCCGAACTACATGAGAAGCACTGACCAAAACCACAACCCCGTCACAAATATATGTATTTCTCATTGTTACGGGGTTGTAAACTTGTGACAGGGTTGAGTTATTTACTTCATTTATTAATAATTTGAATGAAAAATAAATAAATAAATAAAATAGTCATGGTTTCAGTAAATATATACTTACCAACATCATGACAACTCATATTTTTGTTATAAATAGAATTTTTTAGGTAATATGTCCACTTAAACTTTGACAAGCATAATACATTGGAAATTGCACCCACATTTGCAGCAGAAAGACAGTGTTGGCCAAGCAGATATGTTGACCCAGAAAGATGATAAGAGAGAGAAACAAAACCAAAATTAAAGGCAATGTACCACTTACTATAAGGAAGACAATTAAAAATGAAAGCATTTCTCGCTGATTGCCATCTAACATGTTAAGGACTAAAACAATAAAATTGTGGTTTTACTTAAACTTCTAAATAAAAAAATATATATATATTTTTTTTTTACAAAAGTAAAGAGACCTTAGACACACAATTTGTGTATTTTTAGCTTCAGTCCTATAAAAGTGAAAATTTGTAAATTATAATACATGTTACATTTGTTCCTCATTAAACTGCTATGAGGGACACATGAGCAGTAGGTAGATGTTTGTTGTATAACAAGTTCTGTGTAAAATCCTTTTTAAACCAATCCCATTTTGTCCGTTACGGGGTTGAGAAAAAGAGGTGTCTAAATCTGAGAAAGAAAAAAAAGAACACTGAAAATAATAAAAAGGTTTTTAATGCCTGAGGTGGGAAAATGTGATTTGTATGATTTTGGAGGTTTGATAATGATGTGGGAAATTTAGAAAATGAATCATATGTTCATAATCATAAGTTGAAAAAAACATATATTCCAAGTTGAAATGTTACCGAATCCCAGGAATGACCCACATACACTCTTAAAAATAAAGGTGCTTCACGATGCCATAGAAGATCTTTTTGTCTAAATGGTTCCATAAAGGACCTTTAAGATCTGAAGAACTTTCTGTTTCACAAAAGGTTCTTTGTAGCGAAAGAAGGTTCTTCAGTTTATAAAAAAGTAAGAAACATATGGTTCTTTAAAGAACATTTGAATGAATGATTCTTTGTGGAACCAAAAATGTCTCTTCTATGGCATTGCTGTAAAGAACCTTTTTAAGCACCTTTATTTTTAAATGTATACATGCATGGATGGAACGATGAAACAAATACATAATGAATGAATATTGTCCCTTTTGTTGTTTTCTGTCAAGTTTGACCAGAATTACTAGATATACAATAGTTATGTCATAACAATTTGCTAAAGCCCATTGTTCTTATAATAATGAATGGAACTGTTGAGTTATGCGTGTTTTTGGGTCATTTTGATTTAATTGGTCATATTAAAGGCTAAGACTTATTTTCTCATACACCTTCTGGGTGGAGCATAACGTTCAGGTTGGGGATGGTGATTATGCTGTCCCTTATCAAAAGTTGGTATACTTCAAGTTTATTTTATTAAGTAAAGTTCAAGTATATTTTTAAGTATACTTTATGTAGCAAGTATACAAATATCAATGTTCTAGTAGTATACTTGTAAGTGTACTGTTTCAATACTCCTTGGGACTAAATTGGCCCCCTTAGTATATAAAAGTATACTTTTAAGTATACTTTAAGTATAACAGCAGCAAACTTTGAGTACACAACTATTTTACCTCTATGTTTGTAGTTTGTAATGCAGTTATACTAAAAGTGACCTTATAGGTATACTGACAGTTTACTAATTAAATACTTTGTACACTTTGAAGTATAGTCTCAGTAAACTATTAGTTTAGTAGTTTTATACTGCAAGTATACTCATAAGTTTTCTTTAAGTGAACTTTACATCATACTTTAAGTATACTACTATGTCCCTATTTAGGTTTTAATTTGTATATATTTTGTTGTATGAATATCTGAACATACAAAACATCTAAAGAAAGAACAGGGTATCTACTTGTAAACAAAAACATTTTATTCTAGCTTCATGCATAATTTTTTTAAAAAACACTTTAATGGGGTTAATTTTTATAAAAAAATAAATAAAGAAATAACATTTTGAACAAAAAGCTGAAAAAAGACTTTGAATCGGATTCAGAATGATAATCAAAACGTAGATGGAGTCGATCAACACCCCAAAGCTTGACTATAATTATTACCTCTTTATCGGTCGACATTTTATTCCATAACGTTACAGGTTTGATGCTGTTTTATATCAGATGATCGTGTTAGATTACATGTGTTAGTATCTGTTGTTTCTTTTTCTTCTTCAATGGTGTTTTTTTTTTTAAATGGAAATTCTGTACAGAAGATGTGTACTAGCGCAATCTAACAATGTATAACGTACAACAATGAAAACATGGATTCTAGGAGCACAAGTATAGTTCAAATATATTTAGACTTTTTAAGTTAAGTATACTTAAATGTCATTTTTAAGTATATTTCTGAAAAGTACACAAAGCCCATTTCTGGCAAGCACATAAAAAGTAAACTAAAAGCATACTTTCCTATTTTTAGTTTAAAAGAAGTATACTAATAGCACACTTGAATAAACTTCATTTTCGTAAGGGGTCACAGAAAAAAAAAAATCATGAAATACTTGACAATGCCTTTTATAATATAGCTGATAAATCCAAAGGTACATACTGATTTAAAGTTATGAAATCAGATTCCCTGAAAAAAAAAATAGAGAATAAAATATGAAAATCTAAATGGGTGTTTTTTTTTGTTTTTTTTTTCATAAATTCTCTTTCATGAGAATTGGTGTATTCAGTGTAGACAGTTTAATGGATTCTATTATCTTTAGTAACATCATGTTAGTCTGAAAATGACTCTGCCTAAAGTTTAAACTTTCAGAACAATCAAACTAAGATGTTAATTTGTCCCATTAATTAGTAAAAATGAACATGACTCAAAATCCTTTCATCCCTTCTTAAGAGGACAATTGCTCACATTCTTCAGCTATGAGCTGTGGATGAGGTGGAGATGGAGATGTAGTATAAATATCCCATCTGCTGTGGAGACAAACAACAGTACGAGCGACGAGCTGGTTAAAGCAGGACTTACTGTTCACTAGCTGCAGCACTTCAAGTTTTCGGTTCAGTTTCTCTTGAACAGACAAGGACTAAAACCATGTAAGTAATCAGCTCATTGTTTGAAATGTATTATAAATTGCTACTAGAAAGCTAACATCTAGAATTCATAGGCCACCAAAAGTTGGTTAAAACCCAGATTATTATTTCTAAAGACTTTCCTTTTCTGGTATGATTATATAGTTTATATAGTTAGGGATTTTGGTCTTTTGGGAACAGCCTAATGTTGACAAGAAACCAAACTTGAAAGAAACTGGAGATCTGATTTCTAAGAGATTTCTTATTTATGAATTATTAACCATCTGCTGACCCATTACATATGACACTCATGTCTCTCATTTCTTTCTTTTTTGCCCAGCATGCCTTTTGTATACAACCCACACAAAAACCTCTGCACCGTTGGTCGTTTCCCAGCCATTAAACTGCAGGAGGATGGCTGCAGGAAAGCAACATGCCACACACCAGTTTACACCAACCCTTGTGTTAACCCATGCACAAATCCTTGTGTCAAACTTGATGTAAACCCTTGTGTCAACCCTTGCTCTAAACCTTATGTAAACCCTTGGGCAAACCCTTGCAATATCCCTCATGCTTACCCATATGTTAACCCTTATGTTAACCCATGCATCAACCCCTGTGTTAACCCATGTGTTAACCCTTGTGCTACTCCATACCCTAACCCTTGCGGCTTTGTCACTCCATGCCGTGATTATGAGACAAAGGAAGTTGTCGTCAAGGAATGCGTGGAGGATTGTACAAGCAAGCGAGTCTGTGGGGTCGAGGGTAAGGGACTTTGTCTTTTCATCTTTGTCCTGCAATGCATGATGGGAATTATCCTTACTCATAATAACTCGGTGAATGATCTGTTTAATAATTAATTACATGTTTTCTGCTTTTTTCATTTTCTCAGATGCTGTCCTCCGGGTGAGTAAAGTTGACCTTCTCAAATGCAGGACTGGACAGAATCGTCAGGAGCATCACACACATTGTTTCCTTGATGATCATCTCATCATCCGCAGAGGACAGTGTTTCAATATGTGGGTTGATCTGTGCCGTCCTTTCAATCCCAGTTCTGACAAGCTTCACCTGGAGCTCAAACTAGGTTAGTCATGACCGACATAATATGTACAGGAAAAACACGTGAGAAGCTGAACCAACATTGCTACCATTATTTAAATCTTTTGTTCTTCTGTGTGTCTTACAGGTCACATCCCATCCATCCGGGACGGCACTTATGTGATTGTTCCAATAGTGGAGGAATTCAAGAAAGACTGCTGGGGGGCAAAGATTGTGGAACAAGGACAAAACCGAATCAAACTGTGTGTGCACTCTGTTCCGACTGCTTGCGTTGGACGATACCAGCTCAGTGTCGTGGCACACTGTCCAGGAGGCAGATTCACTTTACCTTGTGTTCCTGAAAATGACATTTACATGCTGTTCAACCCCTGGTGTAAAGGTAAAACCTAAATATGAAAATGCAATAGAATGAGAAAAGTGAGCACTTTTAAAACTTAATGAAGCTTGTCCATTTAAAGTCCAATGTATTCTTTATCAGATGACTGTGTGTACCTGAGTGATGAGGCAGAGAGAGCTGAGTATGTGCTGAATGACATGGGCAGAATCTACTATGGAACTAAGCAGCAGATTGGCTGCAGAACATGGAACTTTGGTCAAGTAAGAGCCAAAAATTTCATTAATATATTACAAAAGTTCAAATTTAAGATATGTCGGTGATAAAGGCATTGCTACGGTTTCTGTCCACCCTGGACAGTTTTTCCAAACCTTCCCATATCTGAGATATAATTCCACAGAACAAGTGCATAAGATAGCATGAAAGTTGTTTAACAATATCTAATTTTCTTTTACTCTGACATGTGATTCTTAGTTTGAGGAGGGAATCTTGCCTGCATGTATGTATGTGTTGGAGAAGAGCTCTACACCTTGCTCAGGATGGGGAAACCCCATTAACATTTCCAGAGTGGTCTCTGACATGGTGAGTCTTCATTTTCTTCTTATCAATACCCTTATTTCATGTTTTAAAGCCTGACACAATGGTCTAATTTGCTCTGTTCTGAATTCAGAACTTCTATAATATTTTCCATCATCTCTCCTTGTCAGGTTATTGCTAACAAAGACTGTGGTGTGCTGGTGGGTAACTGGTCAAACTGCTATGGAGATGGAACTGCTCCAACATCCTGGTGCAGCAGCAGTGCCATCCTGAAACAATACTACAAATCTGGTGGAATACCTGTCAAATATGGACAGAGCTCGGCCTTTGCTGGAGTCACCAACACACGTAAGAGTTTCTGCAGTCTGGACGAGGAGAAAAAGTTTTGAGAAAGTGATTCTAGATATAATGCACTTATTTTCTTCTTCTCTTTCTTGTAGTGTTGAGGTGTTTGGGAATTCCTGCTCGTCCAGTCTCAAACTTCTGTTCTGCTCATGACACTGATGTTTGTTTGACATCTGACGTCTATCTGGATGAGAAATTCCAGCTGATCGATCACATGAACCGTGATTCAATCTGGTAAGTGTCATTAACATTTGTGATGTCCTAAGGAGTTTGTGCATGAAGTGTTTATATTTCTTTCTTCTTCTCTTCCATGCAGGAACTACCACGTGTGGAATGAGGCCTGGATGACTCGTCCAGACCTGCCATCTGGTTTCGGAGGTTGGCAGGTGGTTGATTCCACTCCTCAACTGACCAGCCAGGGCTTCTTCCGCTGTGGCCCCACCTCTGTTGCTGCGATCCGCAGCGGGCAGGTCTTCCTGAAGCATGATGTGCCCTTCCTTTTCGCCGAAGTGCGTTAATTCCTTGAATTTACCACTGTGTTATACAACAATTATAATGACATATAACTTATGATTCCTGTTTGTCTCTGTGTGTTCTAGGTGAATAATGATAAAGTTTACTGGCAGAGGAAATGTGATGGAACATTTGGTGTTGTCCACGTTGAGAAGGATGTAGTAGGTCACTGCATCAGCACCAAGGCTGTCGGCTCAGATCAACGTGTGGATATCACAAATCTCTACAAACACCCACTCGGTAAAATCCACATGCATTTCCATCTATTCCAGCAGTCAACACTTATATATACTAATGATGAATGTTGGTGTTTCTCCTAAATTTTCCTTTTACTTTCATTGAGCAGATTCTTCTGAGAAGTGCACTGCTTTGGAAACAGCTCTTCGTCATGGCTTGAGAAGATGCACATCCCCACTGCCCTGTGCTGAGGATGTTGTCTGTGAAGTCAACCTGAAAGGGGATGGATCATGTTTGGGCAAAGATGCTGTGCTTTGCATCAATCTAAAAAAACAAATGCAGCTCACCTCGTAGCGTCACCTACAGCCAGGCTGCAGCCATGTACTACACCGGAGTCAGGAAGACCTTCTTGAAGAGAGACCACACATGCATTGAGCTCAAGCCTTCTGAATGTGAGAAATTATAAAATCTGAAATCAAAGAGTTGCAATAGTACAAGACTACACAGTTGGTACAATGTAGCTTATGGGTATTTTAAGAGACTTGAGTATTTTTTCAATATTTGTCACTTTTCCCCACAATAGGCAGACCACTGGAATGGACCCTGAGTTATGAGGAGTATAAGGAACACCTGGTGGATCACGCCTCACTGATGCTCAACCTCTTCGGACATGTGGCTCAGACTAAGCAGGTTCTGGCGACCCAGTACAACTTCAGACTGCGCACACCAGACATTGTTATCGCTGTGAGTTCAAATTTATGGTTCAACTGATAAATCTTTTGATTGTCTGAAATCATTTCATGCTAAATTGTGTCTTGTATGTGGTTCTTCTCAGCCTGTATGTGACGCTGTCGTAGCTCAAGAAGTGCCAGTCAAAATCACTTTCCAGAATCCACTGCCTTGTGTCCTGAAGAACACTGTATTCCGCTTTGTGGGACTTGGACTGCAGCATGCCAGAGTTGTTAACTATGGGTAAAATTAATTTAATTAGTTTTTAAATTAAATAATAAATGTTGTATTATTATGTTTAATTTTCACTTAATTGTATAAATTCTGATTGCTAAACTCAAAAAGTGATTATTTAATCAAAAAAGTCAAATGTAATATCACAGTAACATTGAATAATCTGTCTTTCTTTCACAGTGACATTGCAGGGCATGCCACAGTGTGCCTGACAGAGAAGTTTATTCCCAAGTGTCACGGCCCACAGAAACTTCTGGCATCATTCGACTGTCCTCAGCTCACTCAGGTGCATGGATTTGCCAACATTGTTGTCAAACAGCACAGTTAAACCAATCAAATTACCAAAACAAAGGAAACATCATGGTTCCATGGAACAGAAAGGGCTCACACTGAATTGATTTGCAAAATAAGATAACATTTCTCTTAACCTAAAAGCTTTAAACTTTAAATTTCTTATGGTGTATTTAGTCATTATGTAGGACAAGTGCACTTATGCTTTATGCAAGACACTCTTGTCTTTTCATCTTTTCTGTTTTTTTTTTTTGGGGGGGGGGGGGTAATTGAAATTTATGAGTTTGAGAGATTACAAATGTCATTCTGAATCAGTCATTAACCTTTTTTTCTCATTTGGATACTCAAGTAATTGTTTCATGATGTTGGTTACTCTGTCCTGTGTAGCTTCAGCTTCAAATAAAATATTTCCAGCATACTAAACTGAGTGTGTGATGTGTAATCAAGCAGGATCTATTTAAATGAGGCTTTATTCCTCTTGTCATTTAAAATTAGTAATACATTATTGTCTCATACACTTTCCAGAACCTAGAATTTCATATTCACATAAATCCAAACTTTTGCCGACTCCTTGTTTCTAAAACCTCAAAATATTAACAGAGCATTGCTTCGCTGGTATTAAAAGACAACAAAAAACATTTCAAGTCCAAGAAAGAAAGAATCAAAACAGAACTGATATATGTTTAGTGTTAAAAATACATATAAAATGGTCAGACATGCTAATCTACCGCTGAGTAAGTCCATCCAGTTATCCAGGTGAATTAAATGCTTTCAGTGCATTGTACTGAATCCCTGAGAAAGAGACTGCGGTCTTGGTCTGAATTTAAGCGTATATTCCACACAGAAACGTCTGAATCCAGTTCAGATCATGGTAGTAGGGAGAATAAAAGAACTTCATGCATCTCCTCTCACAAAAATCTTGTTAAGTGAGAAGAGAAATCATCTTGTAGGGTCTGATTTTCAACAAGGCACTGATTAGTGAGTAAGACTTCAGTGAGGTCATAAAATAGTATTCTGGCTTCATAAGAAGTCATTCAGGATTGGTCTGAAGGGGTCTTGTGTCTGATGGTAAGATGACTCTCTGCTCATCTATCTGTTTGGCCTGGGAGCGAAGGATGAGGCTAAAGAAGTCTTCGTCTGGGACTGTAGGGCCTCTGGTGGGAGGAGGTGGAGGAGCACATCTCTGATCATCCAGTCTGGATCCCTGTACAAGCCAAATACAGCTATTGAACATACGCTTTCAGAGAGAGTTAATAGTTCTATGCACCCATATAATAAACAACATTAACCTGGCACTTAATCAGCATGTCGAAGAAGTCTTCATCTGGTTCTTTGTTATCGGCCGAGACCATGAGTTTGCTGAGAACGTCCTGGCTGTGGCACTGGTCCAGCCGGAGACCCGGGAGACTGTCCACACTGGCCCGCTGCTCGTCCAGCCGACGGCTCTGTGAGCTGGCCAGCAGGTCTAGGAAATGGCCAGGCTGTGCCGAGGCCTCCGCTCCGGGCGTGGAAATAGCTAAACAAAATTCAAAACAGAGCAATGCGGTCCATTTAAACATTCCACACAACACATACACACAACACAACTGTTGTTTTAACAGAAATTGATACTTTTATTCAGCAAGGAAACAATAATTTTGGTCAAATCGTGTCAGTAAAGACATTTATATTATAACAAAAATTAATGTAATTGAATTCAAATAAGTGATGTTATTTTTTAACTATTCATCATAGGGTCTACAAAACTATTAAGAAGCACAACTGTTTTCAGTATTGATAATCAGAAATGTTTCTTG
Organism: Cyprinus carpio; assembly: GCF_018340385.1. NCBI lineage: Eukaryota > Metazoa > Chordata > Actinopteri > Cypriniformes > Cyprinidae > Cyprinus > Cyprinus carpio. The sequence continues at coordinate 23,364,670 of NC_056619.1, read as the reverse complement.
AGCAGCAAATCAGCATATTAGAATGATTTCTGAAGGATCATGTGACACTGAGGACTGAAATAACAATGCTAAAAATTCAGCTTTGCATCACAGAAATAAATTACATTCTTGAGCAACAAATCAGCATTTTAGGTTGTTTTATATTGTAATAATATTTTACAATATTAGTGTTTTTTTTTTTTTTTTAGGTTTTTTTTTATAATATATGTGGAGCTGTGGAGTGTGTGTTTTTTTTAAAAAATTTTTATTTTTGTGTTTTGAGTGTGGTGTTTTTAATTTTGTTAAAAAATAAAAGAATGGAAAAAAAGTGTGTGTGTGCGTTTATTTATGTTTATGTTTTAATATGCAAAAGTAGAAGTCTGACATTTTGCCATAAACAACAGGACATTTTGGTTTCTGATTGTAACACCTATTTGAAACCTGAAGTATGATTGGCTGTGATTTTGTCACGTGACAACACTCTAGTGTTCAGTGTTTACACATTGCTTGTCGCTGTACGCACTACTATACGCTGGTATAGTTATTACAAACTAAAGGTCACTGTCTGTTAGTTGCAGAAAGTTAATTTCTGCTCACATTGTTTCACTTCAAATCACCTCCTCTACTTTTCAGCTTTAAATCACCGTCGGTGTGAATGCACCTTCATATGCGAGTATAGAGGTCAGTGCAGGAGGACGACTCACGGTTGTTCAAGGCTACAGATGGGCTTTCACAGGGAATGGAAAGGGCAGGAACACTGCTTAGGCTGTCCTGTAACGAGCACCTTTGGTCATCCATGCGACTGGCTTGAAAACGGCTCAGAAGATCAAAAAAGCCATCGTCAGCCCGAGTGTCTAGGGCATACTGTGGGAAAAGCCATTCAAGGAAATGATAACATTCATAATACATATTTTATATAATTTATCATTTAAAATGACAACTTGCTTATGGTCATGTTTCATTGAGAAAAGATTAGTATTTGACCTGTTTGTCCGGACGGGCTAAAGGTGGGCTGCTGCTCTCAGCTGGTGGACTGGAGTTTGACCCATTCAGCCTGTGTTTTTTGCTCCTGAAGCGATTGATGAAGAAAAGTTTAGAAGGTGTCTTGGCTGTGGATGATTTGGTTGGCGATTTGGCTTGCTGAGGGCTTGTAGACTCCTCACAGGCCTGGCCCTGGACAGATGAGGCTTGAACACTTTTGTTAGCAAACGACTTGATATGCAATAATATGAAGTCTGAATTCTAGAAGTATGAATTATAAGTAATAACAAAGAAAAGCTTTGGAGTCCGTATTTAGCACGCTAATAAAAGCACCACGGCAAATGTCTCACCATATTTTTGTCAGAGCTGAGTTTCATGAGCTCCATGTTCTCCATGCTGTGTCTCCTGCTTCCTCTGGATCTTCCATCTACAAAACCAGAAAGAAGCTGGCTGTGACTCAAGCTCTTTCTGTAGATCAGTTGTGCTAAAAGCATATATTGTGTAAATTTACTAGTATTTGTTTCTGTCAAGCATATTAATCATGCACAAAGTAATTTTGTACAATTTAAATCTATATATTTATGTGATCCGAAAAATTAAAGAACAGCACAAGGAGGATATTCCAGCCAATTAATTCGAGTTTAAACAAAATGTACAGCTTTCATCCAGTAGGTGGCACTATCACCAAACACCAAAAATATAATAAAGCACACTTTAACAAGAACAACATGAAATAAAGTATAACCAAACTTTTTGCACCTTTAAGGATTCTTGTACAAATTCAAATTTAACAGCCATTGTTGGTTTTAAAGTTTGAGGAAAGTTGTGTGTGCTGTTACCAGGCAGACTGCTGTCACCGGGCGGACTCTCCATGAAGGCAGAGCTGTTAGAGTTTGAATTATTCTGCTTCAGACCTAAAAGTAACTGCAGATCAGATACTTTCATTCGAGCCGTCAGCTCCCCACTACGGTCTCCAATCTGAGCAGCGCACACACACAGGAAGGAAAAAACATTACTGGAAGTGCTTCTCCAGAAAACACACACTCAGTTCAATCACAAACATGCACATGAAGCCTGCTTAAGTCACATTTCACCTCAAAATCAAATGAAAGAAATAAGAATATGTACCCTCACATTATTTTTAGGAAAATTAAGCTGAAAAAGTCCTCTACTGCTTGCATTTCACCTTGTTTCCTAATCGAATCTAGTGTTTTAATAAAGCTGACTTTATTAGAACAGGTCTAATGCTACTTAAGCAGAAAAGAAAAGTCACTTTAGAGGAAATTATTTAGAGATTTCAGTGGAACAACTGAATTTGACAACTGACAAATCCTTCACAATAAGATCAGGAACGTGCATTAAGAAAATAAATCTGTTCAATTTTGATGTTAAATGTATTTTTAATCAAAAAAGTGTGTTGTACAAACTTTAATTTATGCTGATTAAATCAAATAAATGTATCAGAGACAGTAATTGGGGAAAAATGGGAACTTGTTTTTTAGAACTGAGAATTTGGGGTGAAAAATGATGTAATGATGAGAATTACTATTGTTAACTAAAAAACCTAAAATAAATAATTAAATAAATAAGAAAAAAGATTTTATTACTTGAAATAAAACAACCATTAGCTGAAATAATATACAAAAAAGCTAGCTGCCAAGGCAACATTTCTCATTTTCTTTTAGTTCAAGTTAAATGACTAAAATTGCAAAAACTAAATAAACTAAAAATACAAACTGTGAAGAGAGAAAAACTTGAACAAAAATTAAAATGAAAACAGAAAATATAAAAATAAAATTTAATTCAAAACATGAACTTAAATTATAATAGTATGGTAATGATATTAAAATACCATAATAATCATAATATACAAATCTTAATCCTAAAACAAGCTTTCCTTGCTATTCTTTCTTTTTCTTTTCCTTGAGATTTTTTTCTTTCCTGTGTTGATGTTATCTCCGTGTGGCACACTTTACACACAGACAGGAACACCACAACACACACACACTCAGAGTGTGCACACACACACACACACACACACACACACACAAACACACACACACCTCTTTGGAGATCTCCAGATGTTTTTCAGAGAAGCTCATGGCCTGCTCGTGGTTTCCCAGTGCGGTGTAGGCGTTCCCTAAACTCCAGCATGCTCTCCCTTCTCCGATCCTACACACACACAGAGACAGAGACGGCGTCAGATGTCAGGAAGAGCAGCAGCACACACAGGAAGTGTCAGTGACAGTGTACCTGTCCTTGAGGTCCTGAGCTATGATGAGATGTTTGAGGTGATAGTCTATGGCTCTCTCATAGTGCTGCAGTAGTGTGTAGGTGTTTCCCAGACTGTAGCAGGCCTGAGCCTCCACGGCCCTGTCCTTCAGCTGCCGCGCCAACTGCAGCGTCCGCCTGCAGGAAAAACACACCAGAATCACCTCATCATATGACTCCAGCTCATCTAACAGCAAAGTACAGACGTGCATCTTTTTTTGGACTTGTACCATGGTAATATCATATTTTACCCACTGTACTTGTATATAAGACTGCTGAAGAAATCCATGCAGGAGGCTCCCGGTATATCTGATCCCAGTTTATTCAAATTTCTATATATGCTAAATTTTGGTTAAGGTTGAAGGTTTTTTCTCTGCCTTGCAAGGAAAAAAATGACAATAAACATGGCTTATAATGGCTACAATATGTCTATATTGATGGAAATTAAATAAATAGAAAAGTGGAAAGTAAATAAATTATAATTTGTAAATTAATTATAATAAACAATAATGTAAAAAAAGGGGAAATAATCACGGTTGTTGCTTTTTTCTCTCTGTCTTGCGAGAACAAAAATAACAATGAACATTACTTATAAAGGTTAAAATATAATGTCTATAATAAAAGAAATTGAATAAAGAGAAAAGTGGAAAGTAAATTAATTATAAAATTAAATTAAATTTTATTAAATTAATCACGGTTGCTTTGTTTATATTCCTTGCTTTAGATATTAAGTTTAACTTAGAATAAAATATTTATGAAAAAAATTGCATGTGGCTTTGTTTGTTTTCCTCGCTTTGTTTATTAAACTTGGAATAAAATACAGAAAAAACTAAACAAAATAAAATAAAATGGCAACTAACTTGTAATGTTCAGCTGCAACTTCATATTGTCCAAGTAATATGAATGCATTTCCAAGGTTACAATATGCTCTCCGCTCTGCAGCTCTGTCTCCAAACTCCTTTGCGATAAGGAGACGCTGTAAAATCAAACAAACAAACAAAAAACATGATTTATTTTTACATTAAGCCTCATTCATGAAACATAAACCCTGCTGATTTGTTCATCACAAGCATTTTCTGCACGACAGATGCACAGAGTACAACATTGCAAGTTTCTGCATTATTATTGCATATCTAGTAATATTTACTGTTGCAATACATATATAAAATTGTAAACATAACATAGCAGACCTTTTCTGTACAGTAATTCAACATTTACCAGTTTGTGCATTTTTATCCATAATTTTTATGACACTTTCAGTTTTTTCGGTCCATTTTAATAGAAACCACAGGCTTGTTCATTTAGGAAACTCTCCGTATGAAATACCTGTCCGTGAGCCAGAACAGCATCCTGGAAGTTTCCGAGCAAATAGTGCGAGTTGCCAAGGTTACCGTAGGTCCTGCCCTGTGCCGCTCTGTCCCCCAGCTCTTTCACAATGGCCAGATTCGCTTCAAACCGAGAGGTGCAGTGTTACATACAGTGGCGGGGATAAAACAATAAAAGCTTTAGCATGCCTTTGGAAAACACTGCTGCAGTCTCTGTAATGTTTTCAAAAATGTATTTTTTGAAATGTCGTCTACACACTGGTTTGGGTGTTCAAAAGAATGAAATCAACAAATGCTGGCTGGCTCACTCGTAGTACTCTGTTGCTTTCTTCAGAGCGATGCATGCCTCCTCGGGAAATTCTCCAGGGTCCATACCACTCCAACATATGTTCTTCCCCTTGGCGTGGTACACGTTCCCATAATTATACAGCGCTCGGGCCTGCCCCGCCTAACAAAACCACACACAGACACACACACACAACAGTCAGTCCACGCCCACCACTCATTACACACCTAAAACAGATCAACGGCTTGCGTTTATGGTCTGTTAAAATAGATCAAGTGGTGTCTCGGGATAACAGGACTTCCAGAAACATCCGAGGCAAACTTGGCCATGAACTATTCAAACGGAGTTTAAAGGAATAGAACGATTTTGTCGTCATGTACTCACCCTTAAACATTGGAGATAGAATAATATTTGACCATAATAATCTTAAAAATATATATAACCAACAAACATTTTTACTCAAAAGGTGTTTAAAAATATGAAGAATGTCTCCTTATGACAATTTCCAAAGTAATCCCATCAGTTTGTTTGTTTGTTTATTTATATATATTTGAATAGTTTATTTTTATCAATATATAAATGCTATTTCATTTATCTGTTTTATTTATGTATTATTTACCTTACTAAAAAAAAATTATCATTCAACAAGTCTATGACTATTTTAGCTTTTTATTATATCTGATTTACATCTTTTTTTTTTTTTTTTAACAATGAGCAAATTATATCAGCAAAAAGAAAATTATATTGAACTGTTAGTTTATTAGTTAGTTAGTCGGTTATTTGTAGTTTTATTTGTATTATTTTATTTACATTTAATTTACTTATTATTTACATTCCTAAATCAATATTTCCAGTCAATAAATGCATTTATTGACTATTTTCACTTTTTATTACATCTGATTGCTTGCTTTTTTCAAGCAATGAGGCTTTTTTGTTTTTAGCTGAACATTTTATTATGAACATTTTCTTTAAAATTTTCATTGATAACAATATATAAACATTTTATGGGAAAGTGATTCAAAAATTAGAAATCAGTTTAAAAAAAGTCCTATTACTTACAATCCTGTTATTATTTATTTGCTTGAACAGTCAGTTTTTTTTATCAGTTAATAAAACATTACTATTTTATTTATTTATCTATTTTAAGTCTTCTATTTAAAAAATATTTATTTTTATTTGATCAAAAAAACTGTAAATACAAACCATTCTATTTATTTATTTTTTAACAGTTTATCAATAAACAAATAAATAAATAAACAGTATTGCTTGCATCAAAAAATAAATTAAATCAGTTAATAAATGCATTTAAAATCTCCTCACCATATTTAGATATTTTTCCAAGCAATAAGGGTTTGTTTTTTTTTTTTACTTGGAAGTTTTTTTTTGGTTCTGCAAGTATATTATGACGAGGAGCCGACGGGTGCCATAAAATTAGTCAATACCATTAAATATGTGATATTCTCGTCCTGATGATGATGTGTGATAGCTGTCAGATCTTATTCACACGAACACATCGCACGTATATACACTGTGCCTTGACACGCCAGGTTTGACATCAATACAGAATGCCATTGGTTCATGAGAATCATACTGTAGATTCTTTGAAATATCTTATTTTGCGTTTCAAATGATAAATGATGACCGAAACTTCATTTTGGGTTTAGCTATTGCAATAAAAGGCCCTTTGGCTGTGTTAAACCCCCTTACCTTATCATGGAGCATCCTGGAAATGTCAAGATGTCTTTGGCAAAAAACTGCTGCTTCATCATAGCGACCCAAAACCTTCAAAGTGTTTCCAAGGTTACCACTGGCTTTAGCTTCTCCCGGCTGATCTTTGATAATTCTGAAAGAGTCCGAATAACAAAACATGTTATTTTAGATAAAGACATAATCCTATCAGCTTTGAAACAGTGACATAAGCTTGCAGATTCAGACCTGGTGAGCGTGAGGTCATGCCGATGGTATTCCAGCGCCTTGTTGTACTCGTGCAGGTGGAAGTAGGCATTGCCCAGCTGACTGTAGATGGCGCTCAAAATCTGTAGGTCTTCTGTGCCCACCTGGATGGCCGACTCAAAAAAGGAGACACCCGCATGGTAATCTCCCACTTTACACAGACGCTCACCTTCCAGAGCCAGTTCCAGACATGAGGCCTCCATCCTGCGCGGGACAGTAGAGAGGTGAGCAAAGAACAAGACTTACTTATAAAAAAAAAAAAAAAAAAAAAAAAAAAAAAAAAAAAAAAATTAAATAAAATAAAATAAAATAATAGTTTAAAGGGCACCTATTAGGCAAAATCCACTTTTACATGTTTTTTAATTGGTTGTTATCGAAGTATTTTAATTGAATATTGCGCTGTTTCGTCCCACTTTCAGTGCATTTGGCCTCCCATATGCACAGCTGAACACCGGTTCTCTTGCTCTCAGTCATGTTGCTTCTACCAGCTGTTTATTGTTGTAGATATGCAATGCACAGAGACATATAGGTGACACCCTCTTCTGAAGAATTGGCGGGAATATGCAGCTCATTTGCATTTAAAGTGATACAAACCAAAACAGCTCTTTTTTAAACACACCCCAAAAATGACATTTTCTAGCTGTTATAATAAATGATCTGTGGGGTATTTTGGGCTGAAACTTCACAGACACATTCTGGGGATACTAGGGCGCTATGATTTCCGTGATGCAGAAAACACAGACGGAACTGTGGAATCCAGTCATAAAAATGGAATTTCCAGTTTAACGCTCAATGTCACGGAATTTGTCAAATTTCAAATGAATTAATCAAAAGTTGGTCATTACACTTAAATCAATTTGTGATATGGACTAGTATCTGTAACTATTAAGCCGCAAAAGTCAATTTAAATATGAATCCTGCATGTTTTGCGTGTCACTTTTAATGAATGGCGCAGACGCACGTTTTCATCTACTACACACACACTGAAGCACGTGTGAGACTCGCAGTGTTTTCAGCGTCTGCTGTCTCACTAAATGAGGACGTAAACACATGAACAACATCTCCAGAACTGCTCTGAGAGTCACTTCATGATCATTTTACCATTTGATTTGAGTAAAACTAGCATCATATCATATACACAGAACTGTAAAGGTATTCACAGCAACCCTTCAAAACAAAAGTCTGCTTTAATTTGAAGTCTATTTTTCAGTAGAATGTACATAGCATACTACTACTACTACTACTACTATTACTAAAATGAAACAAACATTATTTCTTAAGGAATAATCACACAACATTTCTTCCATGTTTTAATTTGAATAGTTAATCCCCTTTGTTTGCCAAAAAAAAAGTTTGCTTAATTTTCAATAATTAAAAAATAAATGAAATTAATGTTTTATGTCTTGATTTGATAACCAGAAAAATTTAAATAAACAATAGAATTTCTGACTGAATAAAATGTCTTGATTTGATAACCAGAAAAATTTAAATAAACAATAGAATTTCTGACTGAATAAAACATTCAAATAATTAGACGCTAAAAAAAAAATGTGGTAATAAAAAATAGGTGAGAAAAATAAAACATTTCATAGGGCCCTAAACATGTTTAATTTTTGTTACATTTTTATTAAATTGATGTGAAAATGTATAAATTTCATGGTTTTAATTAATTAGACATGCTTTCTGATTAATACATTTTAATTTAACTATTAAAAAGGAGTGGAGAGAAATTCAAATGGGAAAAAAACTGAATCCAGAAAAATTAAAACAGAATTTAGGAAAACATAAAACGAATTTCATAGGGCCCTAGGACACCCAAGACTTGTAAAATGGGGCATAATAGGTGCCCTTTGAAAAATGCAAAATAAATGCAATAAATTAATAGAAAAACTCAAATAAACTCAAAATAAATCAATTGAAAAAAAAAAAAAACAGTTAAATAATAATTAATAAATAATGAAACAAATAAAAATAATAAAAATAAATGAATAAAATAAAATAAATTAAGAATGAAGAAAAATAAATAATAATAATAATAATAATAACAACAATATATTATATATTATTATAAGTAATAAACAAATAATAAAATAGAAAACAATAATACATACATACAAATTATATTAAATAAATAATAAATAAATAATAAATATAAGCTACATTTTAAATAAATAAATAACTTAATTTATTAAACAAACAGTCAAACATACACATTTATTTTATTGGTTGATTTTCAACCAAATGTCTGTTTACTAGAGCTGTAACTAGGATGAGCACAGAGACACAACGAAAGTAGCGGGGACTGAAATAATCAAATAATGCAGTTTGATATACACTTTAATAAGACTAATAAAAGAAAAGAGCAACTTAAACCTAATAAGCAGTTTAGTATTTGTGTTTAAGCATATTCTAGCATTACATTCAGACACTGTACTTTTATATTTACACACAGAGGCCTTTTAAAGAGGCCTTACAGATGAGGAAATATGAGGGCCCAGATCATCGTAAGAGCTTTCATTTTGACTCTATTTACTGTAAATGCATTTCCTATTCACACTAGGCGACACACAGTTAAAATGTTTGTCAAACAACAGCATTCCACAGATATGGCAGCAAAATTTAGAAAGAATTATTACAACACTAACATCATTATGTTTTTGTCTACACAAGTTCTTGAAAAGGTCTTTTTGGCTGACATGCACTAAAAACATGATGACTCCCCTATGACCAGTTTAAAGAGTTTCACAGAGTGACTAAGAATCTCAGCTGAAAACCTTCCATGAACCAGCAACCAGAAGGCTGACTCAAATACTTGGAAACTGTCCAAAGTATGAAATAAAAAAAATTCTGTCCTCACCAAAACATAGCCATTTTAATTCAAATATATTTTAAAATGTAATTTATTCCTGTGATGTAAAGCTGAATTTTAAGCATCATTACTCCAGTCTTCAGTGTCACATGATCCTTCAGAAATTATTCAAATATGCCGATTTGCTGCTCAAGAAACATTTTTTTTAAATAATTATTATTATCAATGATGAAAGCAGTTATGCTGTTAATATTTTTGTGGAAACCATGAAACATAGCATTTATAAATGTAAGCTAATCTTTTGTAAAAATAAATAAATAAATAAATGATTATGTATATATTTACTGTAATTTTTTGATCAATTTAATGCATCTTTGCTGAACAAAAATATTAGTTTCTTTCAAAAACAAATGTTACTAATACCAAACTTTTGAATGGCTTTTCAAATCAACAAGCAATCACCTCCAACACCCCGGCAACACCTTAGCAACCACATACGTGTGCAGGAAAACCTCAAACCTCACCTTTTTTCCATTTTTGTTTTGGAACTTTCAGCGCACCGTCTAAACATCTTAATCTTTTTCATGACTTTCTTTCCTCCGGTGTGACAGACATGTTTAGTTCTCCACGGGGTGCAGCATGAGACCCACGGCTTCGACCCTCTCAGACACATCCCAAAACAGACTGACCTCTTCCAAAAGACACAGAATTTCAAGATAACCCCCTCTGTGAGACCTTTCCCAAGCCTCTTCGCCTGTGAGAACCCCCTGCATAACCAAACCAGGCTTTAGCTTGTCAAATGTTTTGTTGTTGGCATGCGGCGACAGGTTATGCCAGGTCTCGCACACATAAACGAAGGGTCAGCGGTAAGCCTGCTGGTAACAGATGCAACAGTGCGACATGCCAGTGTCATCTACGGACACCCGATGGCAAGCGTCAATTCCAATTATGAGTGACAGGGCAAATGGAGATTATCACACGTAAAGGAGGAAAGAGAGTAACTCTTGAACAGCTTCCTAAACCCGTTATTCCAGTTGGATGGGCCAACCTCAGTAACAAAAAAAAATATACTCTTATACTCTTAAAAATAATGGTTATTTGTTGGTATATGGTTCTATGAAGAACCTCTATCATTTATGGAACCTTTCTATTCCACAAAAAGTTCTTTATAATGGAAAAGGGTTCTTTAGAATTTTTTAAAGTTCTTTACAATTCACAAGAAAAAATGGTTCTTTTAAGAACTGTTCACTGAAAAGGGTTCTTTGGGTACCCAAAAATCATTCTTCTATGACATTGCTGCAACAAAACAACCTTTTGGAACCTTTATTTTGAAAAACAGCAATGGTTCCATGAAGAAATTATGGAATCTTTCCATTGTACAAATTTTGTTCTTCAAACTAAGAAAGAAAAGGTTCTTTTAAGAACTGTGAAAAACCCCTTTTGGAACCTTTATTGTTATGAATGTAATTACTTAAGTTTTGCTTGCTAAGTCATGCTTTACTATACTAAAGGTTAAGGATTAGAACAAACCCATAAGCCATAAGAATTAAGCTTTGACACTTAGCTAGTCCTGCACAACACACATGAATGATACCTCAAATCATGTGACTTGTTGATGATAGTTTAAATATTCATAATACAATAGGCAACACTGAATAAGGGACACAAAACAACTAGACGTGAGAGTCTAGTTAGGCTTTTGGCCAGTAAGCAAATAATCCAGTCAGTTCTTCAGAATATGTAAACATCTAGTCACTCTCTGCGTTAATAATAAAAGTTAGCCATGGAAAGAGAAAGTAGAAAGACTTTAAAGTCTTCAAGGACTAAAGAAATCCAACAAAACCTTCCAGAATTGATTAAGCTTCTGCTGAAGTAGAGTGAGATGTTGCTGTGAAGGAGAAAAATGGAAATCTTTTCTAATATTATAAATAGCTTTACTGTTACTTTTGATCAATTTAATGCATCCTTGATGTATAAAAATAGATTAAAAAAAAAAAAAAAAAAAAAAAACCTTACTGACCACAAACTTTTGACCAGTTTTTAACTTGGGTAGTAAGTACCTCAAACATACTCCTGGCAAACAACAGAGAAGACCTTAGAAACCACAATTAGCAAGAGAAAGAGAAGGTAAAGGCTTTAGAGCTGTGAAGGAATAAAGCAATCAAAGAAAACCTGCCAGAATCAAGTAATCTTCTGCTGAAGTAGAGTGAGATGTTATCATGAAGAACGAATCGACTCCAGACAGAGAAACACTCGGGTAACCAGGGCCACGCCGGGAAAATCCATTAGACCGAGTTAAATCCCACGCTTTGCCCAGAGTGTCCTCAGCTGAAAGCTGGCGGCATTCACATGTTCTAATTTCTTTTATCCTCAGCGAGGTGGGACACGGGCCGAGCTTAACTCATACTTCTCTGAAGTCAAGATTTTCACTTATACTTACTGAAACACCAGGCATATGGTGCTCGTTATTTCTGTTCATTTCTAAAACTCAGACTTTAAAGTGATAGTTCACTGTAAAATGAAACTTTTGTCATTTTTATTCACCCTCAAATCAAGTTCTGTGGAACTTAAAAGGAGAAGGTTTAGCACAATGTCTCTTTTTCCATACAAAATGAGCTGTGAGCAAAAATGACAACAACAAATAAGTATAATAAAAGCAGTCCACTTAAATCAGAAGCTATATTACAAGTCTTCCGGAGCCAAACAAGAGCATTGTTTGAGAAGCATGTCAAAGTTGTAAATTAAGCTGCTATCAGTGTTGTTGTTATTAACTAAACGTGTTCAAAAATGTTTTCAGTAATTAAAGATTAAACAAAATAAAATAGAATTACATGAAAATTAGAAATGCTGCAGTGTCAACTAATTCGTTTCAGTTGTAAAACTTAAATAAAGCTAAATAGAAATAAAACAAAATTAATAGAAATGACAAAAGCACATAACAAAATTACTAAAACTTCATGAAAACTGAAAATACTAATATAAAAGCCAATTCAAAATATTAACATAAAATATTACTAAATATAGTAATACTAAATTAACATTAGGTGGTATCGTTCATGACTGAATGCAACATGACAGTTCAATTATGCAGAATGGAGAATAATACATGAAATATACTCATTAAATAACTTTTTGACCATAAAATAGAGGAAGAGCCACTGTGCAATGTTCAAGGAGTTGGAAAATAGGCCTAGTCTTAGTTTTGATTTCAAAATGCGTTGTGACCAAAAAAAAAAATTACAAATAAAAAGCACACAAAATAAGAGCTGTAAAAGTAGTCCATTTGAATCAGTGTTGCTATTGTTAACTAAAACTTTAAAAAAATTAAATAATTTTGGGTAATTAAAATAAAGGTTAAAAAATATAGTTAACTGAAAAACTAAGAAAAAAACTTTTTTTTTTTTAAAGTAGTACAATTACTAAAACAGAAATAAAATACTAATAAAAATGACAAAAGCACTAAAACTTAAAATAAATTACTAAAACTTAAAAATAAATAAATAAATCAAAACTGAGAATATAAAATATTAATAAATACCAATTACATATAAGTACATAAAACATTACTAAAATAAGGTGATGACCAAACACAACATTGTTCAGATTGGGGAATGATATCTGGAAGCAGTAGGAAAGATACTCACTAAATAACTTTTTTTTACCATAAAACCGTGGGAAAGTCTCTGTACAGCTTTGGAAGACTTGGAATAAAATGCATGCGTGGTATGGATTCCTGTTATGCTCGTGTTTTTTTAAGTTTTTCAGAGCAGCGTAAGAAGCAGCGTAAACATCTCCTTTTCTGTTCTACAAAAGAAAGGTTTGCAATTATATGAATGTGAGCAAATGATGACGAAATGTTTAAGTTTAGATAAACCATCCCATTCCAAACTTCAAGGCCTTGCTGGAGCCGTGGCGTAGTGGTTTGTGCATATGCTCCAAATCATGCCAGATTCAATCCCATTCCCCGCTCTCTCCAATATTTTCTGTAACAGCTGCATGTGTGGGAAGAAACACAGGCCCTTGACTAATCTTTCAGGTCCAGCGTGAGATGCTCCTGCAGTATTTCGGGATGTACGACAACAATACAACAGACAAAATACTAGTGCAACAACTGATGTCCCTCCCGTTTAATTTTTAAACAAGCCTATTAAAAATGCACACACAGGAGATCTCTCGACAAACCTGAGCCCTCATTCACTCGCCTCCACCCGCACACTATTACATTTCAAACCTCGTTTATCTGATGGAAAAACAAGTGCATGTCAGTGGATCACATCTGCTAAAGAATGACAAACTCTAGTGCTAAACGACATATTTGAAGTCTTTTGGTTGAAGAGGTAGAAGAGAACGGATGAGCTGTAAAACCAGTTAACATATGGTAAGACGGGTCTGTTCTCCTACCTGGAACGAACATGAAACGCTTGATCCTCGTCTTTTGAGATCACATCCATTTAAATTCATAGCAAAAGTCCAAGTTTAAAGCAAAAACCCAACAGCAAACCTGCAGATTTTGAAATAATCCAATATCATGTCATCATAACTCTAAAACACAAGACAAACATAAAGAGCGAAGATGTCCATGCTTTCACCGGGTCTGAACCCTCGTCCATCTGGCAGGCGAGCGACACTACAGAAAGAGCCTAAGAAATTTGAGCCTCTCTCTCTCTCCCACACACACACACACACACACACACTGAGGTGTAAGTAACGATTTCACTAAGAAAACAGTCACTGACTGATTAATCACAACATGCTACACTTCCACCCTACCAACTAATTCTGACTTAGTATGTATCATGTTGCATCTCATGTGGATGGGGGAACATGAGGAAGTCTCTTGAGTTCCTCGTGAGCAACCATCCGATCATCAAAAGACACTTTTTCCCCAGTTTCGAAAGTTGTTGCAAACAGTGGCTGTATGACGAGATCCAGGCAAGTGTCAGATAAACCAGTGCTTGAAAAAAATGCATCTATAATCTTGATTAATGCTTTTGGGATGCTGAAACATTACACTCTTAATAATAAAGGTGCTTCACGATGCCATTGAAGAACCTTTTTGTCTAAATGGTTCCATAAACAACCTTTAAAATCTGAAGAACCTTCTTCTTCACTAAAGGTTATGAAAAAGGTTCTTTAATTATGGAAAAGGTAAGAAAGAGATGGTTCTTTAAAGAACCTTTGACTGAATGCTTCTTTGTGGAACCAAAAATGGTTCTTCTATGGCATCGCTTGAAGGACCTCCTTTTGAAGCACCTTGTGTAGAAACTATTTACTCTCCCTTGCGCCATTTCAGACCCAATCATATGAGTTGATTTGTTCCGAGAAACACAACTGGAGATATTTTCAAAAATGTTACAGTGGCCAGAACCTGTCCAGCTACAAAGTTGACAAAAAAGCATCATAAATAGTCCATATGACTCACAAACTATTCCAAGTCTTTTGAAGTCATATGATAGGTTTGAGTGAGGAAAAACCCAAGGATTCAATGCCACTTGGCACTGCTGATGTTAAACTTGGTGCAATGCTTCTTTATACAATAGGTTTGAATATGGTTATGCATTTGTGCAAATGAGATATGGTAAAAGAGAGCTTTGACTTCATATGACTTCAGAATACTTGAGCTTGAGTTGCATGATCTTTATCATCATTTTTGGTGATTGACATCTGTAAAATATTTCCTTTTGTATTCCACAGACTCAGCCATGTCGTTGTAAACTAAAACTAAAACTAAGATTATTTAACAAATAATATTAGCATTATTATTGAGTGCTAACTGAAATAAAGGTTAAATCATTTTTTTATTTTTTTTTAATAAATCTAAAATATAAATTAGATTAAAAACATAAAAAACACTCTTTCTTGCAATTAATATAAAATATGCTTCAGTTGAAGATCTAAAAAAAATAATAAATTAAATCTAAAATTTTAACTAAAATTAAAAATAAAAACAAAAAATATAAAAATAAAAGCTAATTCAATTATTCAATAGTATATTTATAAACAATGCTTAACACTGCACAGGAGAACGTCCTGAGTTTGGGAACGCAAGTGTGTGAGTTAACAACGATAACACTTTTATCTTTGAATTAACTTTATCCCAAGCAGAAACAGAACAGTGGGAAAACACAACATAAATCATATGTGTTTGTACTTCAGGAATTCCTTATATTGAACAGAAATCTAAAAGCATTGTTCACATTCAAAACTAGATTAACCAATAATCTGAATACTCAGGAAAGGGCTGAGACCTTCATCCCTGAAAAAAGGTTCATTTGATATGAATTGTAAACACTTTCGTATTTCAGACCACAACAGGCCAAACACGGTGGTTTTGTGGCTCCTTTCCTAAAGTCCTGAGCCAGTTGGTCCAGCAAAGCCCAGGCCAGGTCCAACCATATGTTTATTCAAGCATGTGATAAAGGCACGCTCTATGAATTGTCCTTTTTGTTTGACATTTCAACTTCCTTTGCAGGGTAATTTCACTAAACAGTCATGCCAGGAATATTTGACCACTTTCATAAAGAAACAATTGCACTATCATTTCAGTTCATGTTTTCTTTATGCTAACAGTCCCAGAGTCATTGAGCCAGGCATTCAAAGGCTCTAAAAGAGTGACAACAGCTTTGTGAACAGAATAAAACACAAAGGTACAGCCTGTACACTGAAAACGCCTGCGATTCATTAAAATATTCAAGCACACAGACACAAGAGCTGCTGTGTCCGTTCTGTCAGCCGGAGCCTTTCCAGGTGTTTCTCATAAAATCCCACAGCAGCTTACACACAGAAGAATTAAGAACATACTCAGTTCTTATTGTAGTAGAAACCAATGATTTACTTCTGCATTTCTTACTTGTAATTCTCATTACTGTCAATGATGAGTCAAAATCATCCTGACTGGACACAACTAGTAAAAAAATAAAATAAAATGCCAGTTGTCCTATAAAATAGCCATAAAATTAAAAGCTATATATTATTTTATATTTATTTATACTTTATGAATACATTGAAATGTAAATATTATATCTTTATTTTTAGGGGACTTCAGTAATGAAAATGACATTTTGTGCTCAATAATACCACAAGAAACCTTTTTTTATGTAAAAAAAAATAAATAATAATAATAATTATTATTATTATTATTATTTTTCTCAAGTTTTGACAGATATACTCACTAACGTATTCCTATGCCATGGTCAGCATAAAGCCTACTGACTAGCAGAAAGTAGTTTTTGCATGAAATTGCCATAGAAGTAAAAAAAAAAAAAAAAAAAAAAAAAAAAAAACATTCTTAACATTCTTTAAAAAGACAAGGAAGTAAGTTACTATGCAATACATAGGCTACATAATAGTTCTGAGAAGGAGAAGCTGTTCGGGCACAAACAAAAATATGCCAAAGAGAAACGAAATCAAACTCATACCTCACTCTCAGATTTGAACAGCTTTAAAGTGTGTAACCGCGCTTCATGTCCTGATGTGGTGGGAGAGTTTCTCGCTTTTTCAAGAAGCATCGGTAAAGTTTCTTTCTCTTACTCCGCCATGTTTTCTCAAGACACTTTCCTTTCCTAACTTTTTTTTTTTTTCTGAAAAAAGGAAAACGTCTTTTACTTTGGCACGCCAATCATTACACAGGAGTTTGTGAACGCCACGCCTCGCCATCATAATGCTTCAGTGCTGAAGCAATGCTCGCGAACGAATCGTTTTTTAACAGACTCTTTTGAATGATTCAGTCGAACCGATTCGCAAAGTGATTCACAAATCTCTGCAATATTGTAGAATTATTACTAATAATTAGCTTTCTTGTTATTATTAACAAACTAATGCTGAGACGATTTTTGTTTTGGTCGCACCTATTCATAACATATTTTGTAAATTTCCTGACTCTATCCTCCGGTTTTACAGACAAGGCTTAAACCTAGTCCTAGACTAAATTGTGAATCTGAGCTGTTTCAACTCAAGGAAACTTAAACTGACTGATCTTAAAACATGTCAGTGCCTTTGTTTTGTCTTAAGATGCACACCAATGATGCTTTTTTCTAAGGCATGTTTATAAAAATGACTTAAATGTCCTAATTAAACTATGGCCTAATCCTGGTTTAGGCTAAGCCCTGTCTGTGAAACCGGGCCTATGTGACTTTGTTTTAGACTAAAACTTTAGGAATTATGGTAGAAATGTAGTTAAAATTGTTAAAGCACACGTAGGCAGGCTTTAAGCTAATCCAAAAGACATTTCAACAATTAAAATAGAGCGGAAAAAAATTAAGTGATGACTCGCGGTGAATCGATTCATTAAACTGATTATCTTAAAGAATCAATTCGCTCAAATGAATTGGAAGTGATGCTAGATCCAAATTACTTGGCAAAATGTATTAAAAAGTTGGGTCAACATTTTGTGGCTGATTGGATGAAAATGCTTGTGAAAACATTCAAAAATAAAAATAACCAAAATAAATAAATAACCGTAGGAGGCCCATTTTTGTCTGCACTTCAATTTGGTTCATCAAAAATTAATATAATAAGAAAACAAGACTTTCAAAACCTTAAACATGAATCAAATCTCATTAAAATAATTATGGTAAGTAGTGTGATGTATTGACCAGCAGGGGTCAGTGTTTAGCCTATTACTGACAGACAAATCCAGCAGAAAGACATTTTATGTATACATTTTTTTCTTTTTTTTTAAGTAATTATATTGTACACATTAAAGCAGAAAAATCAAGACTTGAGCTCAAAAATAGATACACGTACACATTGGAGCAGCTTGCTTACGCACATATACAAACATAACAGCAAGTATGAGTGACCTTAATTCCTTAATTGCATTATTAAAGCTAAAAAAAAAGGGATAAAATCCATTACACAGATAGAGCATCAAATTGGATAATATTTCCATCTCTGTAATGCACTCTGATTTGATGCATTAATACACTTAAGGCCACTCAAAGAGCATTTGAAAACAGACAGATGAACAAATAAATAATGTATTACAGCTAGAAAATATACAGTAGGCTATAATACAATATATAAAAAAGTTTACAGTGATTTTTACTAGGTGTTTATAGGCATTAGAGTATAATGCACATTTGGTGAGAATTAGAAGAGAAGGCTACATATAAAGCAACACAACAGCAGTCTTTGGACACATGAAAACATTCCACTGTTAAACACATTTGGCATTTCAATCTCTGCTCTATTTCCAAACGCGAAAGTAAGCTATTTACTTTGAATGTACGAGACTTCCGGTCAGGTAAATAACAGTAAACGGTAAGACTATTTGTGCGACAATCCAGTGTGCTTATAATCATGATAATGAGTTAAAATAATATCATAACAAATGCCAGTTTGCAGAATTACATAATGTTTTAGTAGAGCTAAAATAACTGAAAGCTAATGGCACCGGAAGCCTTGCACATCAAGTTACAAATAGAAACACAAATTAAGGTGGATAGCTGCAACATTTCAATACTTAAGTCATTTTTAAGTTGTAAAAAGAAAAGAATCAACCAGCAGAAAGGAGAAAACGGGGATAGTTGTTACACTTTTAGCTCAAAATAATCATTTTGGGAGTGGGTTTAATTTAAAAGTCAATGTCTTTACAGTCTTTGCTACAAAGATGCTTTTGAACATTTATATGACAGGGAAAAAAGATACAGGAACATATGATGAGCAAATTACAGGGATGTTGTCACACTTTGGGAACTTGACATTAAACAGCCTATTACAAGCGTTTCAGCAAAATATAAATACAGTTAAAAACACAAAACCACTTGTGAAATGATAAGAAAATATCAAACCACTGATTTTGCCAACAGAAGTTGTAGTTAACAAATTCTACAGAATTACAACATATAAAACATAACAACTTGCCTGGTTACCTGTAGGCCTATCTAACTCAGAAATCCATGAATCCACCAATTAATCCTTATATTTCTCTTTACAGATATTAATACTGTAAACATGTACATACATACAGATAAATACGTACACATTCAAAACTGCCTTACTGCCTTTTATTGGGTACAATTTTAGAGTTTAACATTTCCCCGAAGTAATAAATATTATAATAAAATAGCTGAATTTGAAGGGCAACAGAAGTATATTTTTATAGGCTTTTCTCTATACATACTTTGATTAAACCCACCCAGAATCCCCCCAAAAGCAGCAGTTTTGTTATGATGAATTCCAGTATTCATATTTTTTTAACCATTTTTTTTTAGCATGCTCTCTAATGAACTCTGTTAAGTGTGTTTAATTCAGATATACTGCAGCCCAAATACTGTATATTCTGGCTGTTTAAGCCATTTGTTGTCATATCAACTGAGCAATACAATCAGCATTTAATAGAACTGTTTGATTCAGGTGTTCATGTTTTCTGGAGGTGTTGAGGTCTGTATATTAGAGGCACCGGTGAGTTTTAATGACTCTAGAATGGAGTGTCCATCTGACTTCCTTTGGCTCCAACAGGAACGACAGCGTAACTCCCCTCTTGATATCGCATCCAACATAAGCGTATTTCTTTCTGAACCTAACAGACAAACACATGTGCTGCATAATATATAAACACAAAATCTCAGGAGAGACTTCGATCAAAACAAAACCGAAATCTAACATATGTTATGTTAAATGTGTGTATATATTTGATCATTTCATGTTATTCTGATGTTTTTATCAGCTGTTTGGACTCTCATTCTGACGGCACCCATTCAATGCAGAGGATCCACTGGTGAGCAAGTGATGTAATGCTACATTTCTTTAAATCTGTTCCGATGAAGGAACAAACTCATCTACATCTCTAAGTACATTTTCAGCAAATTTTCATTTTTGAGTGAACTGTTCCTTTAATATATTGGCTGTTAAAAATGATTTTCATTAAATGGAAGACTGAAATGCAATGCATTATTATTATTATTATTCATCCTTAATTGTGCATTGGCCTTTAACCAGTCCTCTTGTTTAATTCCCCAGGATGTTTCTTAATGAAATTAACAAAGACTGGCAAACATGTTTGTCAAGGATTTTATTGGGCCTGATTTTGAGTACAAATCTTGTTTAGGCATCTGAGAACGCTGATTATCTCCATTCAAAAACAAACCTGATTTGCAGAATCGACAGTAAGCAAGCTGGTTAGTCCAGATATCGGACTTGCATGCATTTTTACAGTTGTTAAAAGCATAAGGGCATTGCACATTTGGAATCTAGCTTTCAGCACATTATTTTGAATTTTGGTGTTTATTTTGTATTTTTATGGTGTGTGAGAGCTGCCACATAATAATCACTCACCTCCTGGTTCAGGAAACAGTAGAGAACTGCCACAATGAGGCCCTTAAAAAAAACAAGAGAAAGTCAGTTTCCTTAAATTGAATAAAATGTTCCTCAGATCAAATATCTACAAATATTATAGCGCCATCTCTCTTCCTCTCCCTTTCATCTCCTTTTCATCTTTTCATGAAGTGTTTCGAGACAAAACAATTTTATGCTGTTTTCACTGTTTACACCATTAATGTCTCCCTTTCATCTCCTTTTCATCTTTTCATGAAGTGTTTCGAGACAATAAGCATCAAGGGACCCCCCATAAGGCCTAAAAAATTGACCTTGGGGGGGTCCCTGAGGGGTTTTTCATTAAAACTAAAATAGAAACAATATTTGACATAGCCCTATCTATTTTTTATCGAAGTATTGCGCTGCTGGCCGCTCCCATAAAAAGCTACTTCAAATAAGATGTGCATCTGAAAATACGCTCAAGTGCGCCACACGTTGTTTTCTGAAGGATTTACAGACCGCGGGGGCGCGACGTCGCTGTATGATTGGCTGGCAGAGTGACCCTTCCTCATTATTTTTACCTCACGATGACAGCAAGATAATATTTCTTTGTTTTATGATTGTTTGGTACACCTAATTTACTGCTACTGAATAAGTTTATTTGTTTAATAGGACAGTTACTTTTATTATAATCTTGGTCTGTCAATAGTTGTTTTTTTTATCTTATGACGCTAGCTCACTATCGGATTGTTAGTTGTAATTAGCCATCTAACGTAAATCTGAGAAAAAAAAGCTTGCATTGCACCCATTCTGAATAAACAAATAATTTTAAATCTAGTAACCTTAACTGCTCAAAAACAGTGTTAATTTAATTAAGGAAATTATTACTGATGAAAATGTTCATCAGGTGAAGGCTTTTTTTGTGTCAACGATGACAAAGCAGGGTTGCTAACTCTCACAAATTGTGCTTGAGAAAACACATGCATTGATTATTATGCCCAAGACAAACATGCAGATCAACCGTTTTTGTTATGAATTGTATCCTATTTTCTGTTATTATGTATAGCCTAATACAATTAGTGTAGTATTAAAGTTTAAATGGAGAAAAGGGGTTTAAAATTCAATGCAAAGAGGCAAATTAAAGTCATTTTGTGGCCAGAAAAATAATATTTCCATTTGCAATGCCATTGTTTACACACTCTAATAAATATACATGTATCTAGTCTAGTTGCTCAAAACAGTATGCCAGGTCATAACTGCTTACTTATTTTTTAGGTTTTGCATTTGAATAAATATTTAGATATGATCAAACACTAGATTTTAAAATGATACATTTTAAAAAGATACGCGTATAAGCACACACAAGTGAATATTAATTAATGCAAGAAAATACTGAATTTAACCCCAGAACAGTAAGTACAGTAGGCCTATTCATGTGAATTGATAGTCAATCAAGAGATCGAAATGGTCCATCAGCATCGTAATCGTATCAAATTCTTTCTATTTTTTTCCCTCTTGTAGAAACACTATTGTGACAAAACATATATTTAATGTAGTCTCTCATTCACCACTATAAGTTTAATCAACTATGAAAACTTCCGCTAGAAAATATAAAGGGTTATATAACTAGATTCAAGATAAATTCGTTTTTTTAATGAAATAAAATGCCTACATGTGCACTGTTTCAAAGTATATAGATTTTTATTTAATTTTACATATAGTAAATGCTCAGCTGCAAAAACATGTTCTGAAACACAAAGTAAATTAAATTCACAAGTAAAGTAAATGAATTATATTATTATATGAAATAAATAAATACAAATGTATATTATTAGTTGTTGTTTTTTTTTTTTTGGAACTGGTGGTGTGGGGTGGGGGGGGAACCCCCCAGAGCTTTGACACAATTCGAACACTGTGTTTACACCATTAATGCATAATCATGCATGTATCTGTGTCATCCGGATCAGATCCTCATCCTTCAGAAGTATCCATGAGATTAGACGTATGACGGTCTGGTGCTGAAGTACACATCCACAGTGAAGAATCAGATAATTCCACACTAATAAGTTAACATGCAACAGCTTACACATTTTGCAGGTGTCTCTCTGAATATAAACATGCTGTTAATTGTTCTGTAGAATCCAAAAGGAACAATTCTGAAGATTGTTTGTGCTTGTTCAAGTTCAAATTTGTTCTTTTTAATTAATCAAAAACACACGGCCCAAAACTGAAGTCCAATTCATGAACAAACGACTCTTCTAAACTGCTTGTTTTTAGCGAATTAAAAACATACAGCACAACTAATGTAGTCAGATTCTATAACAAATGACTCTTTTAAATAGCATTATTTTATTTTAGTTAATCAAAAACAGACCAATATATACAGGATATATATAGGATCTAACAGATGTCCTAAGATATCAAACCTGTCACTAGGACTGTCGTAGGCTCTGTAAACAGCAAACAACAATCTGAAAACTTGAGGTTTTACTCTTACTTCAATGTTAGCCTTCACAAAAATAATTAGCACTAAAAAATGCACATCACAGACATAATTTTAAACCTTTACAAGAAGGTAACAGCCTTCCTGTTATGTTTCTCGAACCCCTGCATGGAATTAATTTTTTTAATTAGTCGTCAGCCACTCAGGAAACTCAATTAGTGTTCCATCTAACTAAGTAATATCTTTAAAGCCCCAATGTCCATCTCCTGTCTCAAGAGATCAAAGGTGAGAATGAGGTCTGCTCTGAGCTTGTTTTGATCTGAGCTTCATCTGAAGGCTGGAATACATGACTTTAAAAATCTGAATGGAATACTAGACATCATACATGGAGAAAATGGAGAAAAACTGATCATATACTAAATGACTGGCGATAGCACACCGACCACAAACTCTTGCAGAAACATGTGCTTCATTGTTATCATGTGACTCATTAAAAAGAAAAAGGCTTTTGTTAGTTAATCAGACTACACTAGTTGCACTGCACGTTTTTAATTAAATAAAAAGAACTGATTTAAAAGTTTGTGAAACAGATTACTCTTGTAGATTTGTATGTTTTTGATTTACTAAAAAAGAGCCATTTTAAAAGAGTCATTTGTTCATGAATCAGACTATACAGTTTGTGCTAGGTGTTTTTGATTCAATAAAAAGAACTGGTTTAAAAGAGTCATTTGTTCATGAATCAGACTATACAGTTTGTGCTAGGTGTTTTTGATTCAATAAAAAGAACTGGTTTAAAAGAGTCATTTGTTCGTGAATTAGACTATACAGTATGTGCTAGGTGTTTTTGATTCAATAAAAATAACTGGTTTAAAAGAGTCATTTGTTCGTGAATCAGACTATACAGTTTGTATTAGGTGTTTTTGATTCAATAAATAGAACTGGTTTAAAAGAGTCATTTGTTCGTGAATCAGACTATACAGTTTGTGCTAGGCGTTTTTGATTCAGTAAAAAGAACTGGTTTAAAAGAGTCATTTGTTCGTGAATCAGACTATACAGTTTGTGCTAGGCGTTTTTGATTCAGTAAAAAGAACTGGTTTAAAAGAGTCATTTGTTCGTGAATCAGACTATACAGTATGTGCTAGGCGTTTTTGATTCAGTAAAAAGAACTGGTTTAAAAGAGTCATTTGTTCGTGAATCAGACTATACAGTTTATGCTAGGTGTTTTTGACTCAATAAAAAGAACTGGTTTAAAAGAGTTAAATGAATCATTTAATCATGAACCAGGCTACAAAGGTTGCTTTGTATGTTTTTGATTCACTAAAAAGAACCATTTTAAAAGAGTCATCTGTTAGTTAATTGGACTACACTGGTTGAGCTGTACTGTATGTGTGTGGTTCACTAAAAAGAACCATTTGAAAAGAATCATTTGTTTGTGATTCAGACTGTACTATTTGTGCTGTGTGTTTTGATTTAATAAAAAGAAGCGGTTAAATTCTGTCTTAACTCGTTTGTGAACTACACAGGTTGCTTTTCGTGTTTTTGATTCACTAAAAAGAAAACCCTTTTAAAAGAGACATTTGTTAGTTTATCGGACTACACTGGTTGCACTGGAAGTTTTTGATTCAATAAAAAGAACAGACTGAAAATTGTAATTTGTTCATAAATTGGACTGTATTCTTTGTGCTGCATGTTTCTGACTCACTAACAAGAGCCAATCAGAAAGAGTCATTTGTTTGTGTATCACACACTAAATTCACGAACTCCAAGTGCTGAAAATCTGCAGACTGGTTCTGGTTTTTGCCAACTAGCGTCAACACGTCTATCTGGGCAAAAGACGTGTAGTGTATTCCAGCCTTAATAAGTTTATGCGTGCGGTGTTTGTGTTTAAGCTGTGTTGTGCTGATAGCAGGCTGAATAACCTGGAAGGAGCCCAGACACAGTTCGATGCAAAGCCGCAGGCTCACGTTGAAGTAGTCTGGGAGGAAGTTGAAGACCATGTAATGAGTGCCGAAGAGAGGGATGAGGAGGAGGGTGGACTTGGTCAGTCGCCTGAGGGGAGGAGAGATAAAGGATGAAGAGGAGGAAGGGTAAGAGTGTTATTGGGCAGATTAGAGCTGAGAGATTCTGGTGAGTGGACTTTATGGATTCAAACGAGTAAGAACATGATAAGGCATGACTTCAGACAACACTGTAAAGGAACAGTTCACGAAAAATCTAAATACTGTCAATATTTACTCACCCTGTCATCCCTAACCTGCATGCTGTTTTTTTTTCTGTTTTTTTTTTCTATGTACAAAGACAGTGAATGGGGACAGACGCTGTGAAGGCTCCAAAAAGGAGCAGAAAGTATTATAAAAGAAACATTAAAGTAGTCTATTTGACTTGTAGGCTTTATTTTATAGAGAGCTTTGTGTGAAAAATCCTGCACATTCATATTTGCAAGAGACCATGTCGTTTTGCCATCAACGATGGAAGAATGCAGTATGAGACGTGTCAAGCAATTCACATTCATTGTCTTCTGTGGAAAAACAAAAATAACAGCATATTGGTGGTAATAAAACAATGACAATTTTCATTGTAGGGTGAACTGTTCCTTCGGTATTCACAAGTGTCCTCTGTATTTGCACATTGATGTGAATACTGAGTAGTGTTGTATTTATAGCTTCCAGTAATAGCATTTCTTGTGTTTGTATTGTTCTTTATTTTTTGAGCCAGAAAAAAGTGAATATGCATGAATGTAAACATACGTGCAGTGATTATTATAATTGCTCTGCTAATTCTTCATGGAATACAAAAGAGAGGTTTAGTTGATTTTTTCATAATACAAATCTGTATCAAGAACTGTAGCATAAAAGTATAGTCTATATAACTTGTACACTATATTCCAAGTCTTCTGAAATCAACTTTGTGTGAAATTCAAAGTTTATTCACTGAAATTTAACGGCAAAAACTTTTTGTTTTCATGTAAGGTGAGCTATTCCTTTAAATATAAATAATTTGAGGCCCCTTACTGTTTAATATGTTAAAATTCAGAATTCAAATCCCTCACGGATCACTGAACTCACTGTGTTTTACTATTTTAGCACAACTGCACACAGTTTTAATGCAAAACCATCAAATAATCTGACAGAACCGCTTAATAACACAGATCCTAGGGAGCGTTTCAGTCATTCACAGGCCTTTGTGAAATCTGCATATGTATGAGTATAAATATAAACATAACAACATCAAACACTCATTTTTGGCAAGAACAAAGAGTCTCTTCATGATAGCACCATTAACGGGACACATAACCAAACACATACACAAATCTCTCTCCAAATTTTGTGTACGGTCATTCAGTGCTCTTAAATATGAGCTGTGCCAGGCAGAAATATACTGGAAATCATCCTCTGACACATGGATATAAAAACAGTACTGAAATTTGCTTATGCTGCTTGGCAACAGCCTACAGTTTGACCATAGGAAATGGCAGAAGAGCTGTTTATTTTAATTATTGTTATAATGAAAATGTTTTAAGTTGATTACCATAATCATATATCAAAGTACTTAAAAGAATACCATGTACATGCCCAAAAACCACGGTACTGTGTCCAAAAAAGTACTATGGTTTTGGCATGTAATAAATTAATTTAATTTTAATACTTACAAAAAAACTACCAAAAAGAATGATATTTTGGACATAATATACCATGCTGTTCTTGGAAGTACCCTGGTGTACCATGTAAATGTCAGTATCATGGTATATACTGTAAGTACCATAGTTTTGCCATTTCATACCATTACACACAATCTCAAATAATTACCTATATCAAGGTATTTAAAGAATACTATGAATTGCCATGATACCCTATCCACACGTCATGGTAATGCCATGGTCATTTTTTGAAGCATACAGCCTTTTTTCATAATACCATGGTATAGACAGGGTACAATAAAATATTTAAAAGAAACCAATGGCATTGAGATGGTCCTGTTTGAGTTTCTTGTGGGCTGTATTATTATTATTAAAATATTATTTAATTCATTTGTGCTGATTTCATAATTATTATGTAGGTGGTATGTTTTTAGTATTTTGGTGTAGTTTGGATTATGATTTTTGTTTGTTTGGTTTTTCACATCTTTTCAGATAACTGGTATCAATCTCAGACAGGTTTGCCAGGCCTTCTTAGGTAAATGGAAACCCTACTTGAAGAGGTTCAATATATTAGTAAAAAAATATTAGTAACACTGTAATAATTCAAAGTAACTCTGGTTATCTGTAAAAATACCTAAAATAGCAAAAGCAATCTTATTTCCTGTGGCTGTGTTGTCATAATCAGCAGTGCTGTTACAGTATCTGGTGGGCTCTACGAGGGAAGTACAGTACAGTAGAGATGAAAGAACAAAGGCACAGCACCTAAGAGAATCACACTTCCAGCAGCCGCCGTAGCTAAAAGTTTTCAAAGGATCCTCACAGTGACAATGATGTCTCGAGTCCACAGCAATCTCCTTCAGCAGCGTTCTGGGAACTCAATTCTATTTCCTGTCAGCATGCAAGGTTTGCTTCAGCTTTAAATCTGTAGTGCTTATCCGTGAATCTCAAAGTCACTCTCAATGCATTTCATTACCACATCTCTGGAGTTCTTGCATGATTATGGGGTTTGAAAGAACAACTTTTGCATAAAATCCTGTCTAAAAAGACAGACTCATTGTTACCGTAACACATTATTTCTATATAATCTGACCCTTACAATGATTTTCATTATTTCAATCTTACGTAGTCAAGCTGATTCAGTTATATTAAATAATATTTATCACTTAAGTGCAACCAGTTATGTTTATCATATGAGGCACATTTTTAACTTTACCATTTTTTTTTTTTTTTTTTTTACAGTTCAGTTCAACAGCTGGTGGAAAAATAAAAATGCTGTCTAATGGAGCTACTAAAAGAAGTATGTTTAAACTTAAGATTCATTTTCTACTGATTAATAAGCATTGTAGTCATTAAATATTTTCTTTACAATAAGGTTGTAGATTAACATCAGTTAGCATGAACTATACAAATTAGATTTTTGCAGTGTTTATTAATTTTGGTTAATGTTAATATCCAAAAATATTACTACATTAAAGTGTTGTTATTTTAAAGTAAAACGTAAAACAATATTTTGTTAAATTAAATTAAATTAAATTTTACATTGAAAAAAATTTGAAATAAGTATTACAAATTACACCCTGGCAACTAACTAAAATAAGCATGTTTAGATTGAAGTACTAAAACGACTTAAACTGAAATAAAAATAAATTAGAGCTAAATAGAATTTACAAAAGTACATAACAGAATGAAAACTGAAAATATAAAAATAAATTCAAATTCAAATGATTGACAAAAACTGTATTGTAAATAAATACGCAAATAACACTGATATGATAACATTAGTTAATGAATTATGAACTAAAATGAACTATATGTATATTTTTAAACTAATATTGCTTTTCAGTTCATAATACCCAATGCATTTACCAAAGTCGATGTACTGAACCCAGCAATTTCTTAGGCTTATTGTAAAGCTCTCACCATTCGAACCACACTATCAATCCCACAATCCCCCACAGAGACCTGCCGCTCAGCTCCACACAGAATATGAACTGAAAGCACCCAATCATCACCACGCCTGAGGACACATGCAGTTCCTGTTCCGTTTCTGATACCCCCTGCTCATGGGTTTGTGGTGTTGTCTTGTTTTCTGTACCTGTACTGAGCTGAATTGTTGAATTGGATCAAGCGAGGGTCCAGTTTCTGCACCAGAATCCTGATAATGTTCATGAAGAGAAGGAAGTTCACCTGGTTGGGCAGAAAACAGGAAAATATGAGCTGAAAATAAGCGTGTGTGAGCCAAACCCATTTATCCACGTCCTTATGCTTTATCTCACCCCTATGGAAACTACAATGGGACCCTTGATGATCCACCAATAAGGAGAGTCTTCATTTATATCCCAGCACCTGGAAAAAACCCAAAGGCCTGTATAAGACAGATCTGATTAAAATCTGCACCTTCTCTGCTCTCACAATCCATTAAAAGTCTCATTTCCTGTCCTATTATTGGAATTATTGAGTTTCTATGTGGTTGCTGGGGTGTTCTGGGTTACTGCTTACAAACCCAAGTCTTGTGACATTCTGGTTTCTAGACAGACACCCTCAATGTCCTAATCAGTAATTTACAATAAAGCAGCAAATGACAAAAGTCAATGCTTTATCATAGGGCTGTCATTCATTCTAGAAGAGCGTTGAACGGGTGTCAATCTGGGACTTCTTATAGCAGACTGGCTGCTGACGAAAAACATTAAAGGTGATGAGACTGATTTCTGTATTGTGCACTTGGCTCTATGGGGCTTGTTTAAATCCCTAACGCTAAAATGAATGTGCACTTACTCTGTGTCCTCAAAATACAGTCTGGAGCAGATCCAGAGGATAATGCAGATCAGTGGAAAGCCTGAGAGAAAAGACAAGAGAGACGAAAAAGATTATGCTGTTAGTGAAATGGAATCTTACAGAGAGTGTTCAATGTAACTCTGTTAAAAATGAGCAGGGATAATAAACCTCGAAGCTATTATTATCAATGATGATCATGATAATGACACTAAATGTACTGTAGAATCCGTAGCAGTTTACAGACTTTATTGAGTGATATCCAGACAGAAGCACATTAAAAGAATCAGAGCTATGATATATGACATATTAAGTGCCTTTTAGTTAAATTACCAAAAGTTGGCGAAATCCAAAATTAATAATGTAAACAATTATGAAAATAAGTTCAAATGTTTATGGAAATTAGACAGCATTTAGAGAGCATTTATTAAGTATTAAACTTTATATATATATATATATATATATATATATATATATATATATATATATATATATATATATATGAGGAGGGGAGGTTTCCACATCAACTGCTCACTGGAGTTCCTCAGGGATCAGTTCTTGGACCCCTCCTCTTCTCCATATACACTACATCACTGGGTCCCATCATACAGGCACATGGCTTCTCCTACCATTGCTATGCTGATGGCACACACAGCTCTATCTCTCATTTCAACCAGATGATCCAACAGTAGCTGCATGGATCTGAGGCTGCCTGGCGGACATCTCAGCATGGATGAAAGAACATCTCCTACAGCTCAACCTGGCAAAGACTGAGCTTCTTGTCTTCCCTGCCACTCCAACTCTACAGCATGATTTCACCATCCAGCAAGGTTCTTCTACAATTACCCCATCAACTTCGGTCAGCTGACCTTCAAAGACCACATTGCAAAAACTGCTCGATCTTGCAGGTTTGGATTGCACAACATCAGAAAGATCAGGCCATTTGTAATGGAGTATGCTGCACAACTTCTTGTCCTGGCCCTTGTTATTTCTAGGCTGGACTACTGCAATGCTCTTCTGGCTGGACTTCCATCATGCACAATCGAACCTTCACAAATGATTCAGAATGCAATGGCACAACTGGTCTTTAACAAACCCAAAGGAGCCCATATCACACCTCTCTTTGTCTCCCTGCACTGGCTCCCGGTTGCAGCTTACAGGAACATGTAAAAGAACGAGAAGTGATTTGCACGTCTATGTTGAGAACTGCATCCACAATGTGATTTGAACTGTTTGTTCCTTCAGTTGTCTGCTCAAATCAGAGAGGATAGAGATGCCAATCACAAGAGTTGTTCTGACACTCATCAGCCCTCCCAGGGTAACAGAGAGCAGGAGAGAGAGAGAGAGAGAGAGAGAATATAAATGGAAATTGAGTAACAGAACAACAAAAGGATCATGCTGTACTTCACTGATTGAGTCAGTGAGACTGTAATAGCTGCTAACATGAGAAAAATAACAGGTTTCAGATATAAGCATCATAATGTAGTCAGTAATAAAATGGACAATACTGCAAAAATAAAACACTAGAGGGGCTGGGACGTGTCACAAAGCACATTCATTATTCTTTACATACATATGCTACTATCCAAAGGATTAGATTGGTAAGATGTTTTAATTTTTTGGAAAGAAGTCTCTTAAGCTATCCAAGCCTGCATTTATGTGATCAAAAATACAGTAAAAACAGTAATAATGTGAAATATTATTGCAATTTAAATTCTGCTGTTTTAGGTTTTAATATATTTTAAAGTGGAATTTATTTTTGTGATGCAAAGCTGAATTTTCAGTATCATTACACCAGTGTCACATGCAGGGCCGCGTTATCCTAATGGGCAACATGGGCTGCAGCCCAGGGCCCCGAACACTAGGGAGCCCCCGAGTCTATTCTCTTTTGCATTTTATATAGGGTTGCCAACCGTTCCGAATAATACGGAATCATCCCATATTTAAGGCATCAGTTTCTCTGTATTTGCAGGCACACGCTGTATGACCACCTAGACCATACAAATAACAAATGTTTTTTTTTTTTTTAAATCATTGTTTGAATTGCGAACATAGCCACTTTAAGACCAAGCGGAATCCTCTGCTGCATAGTCACAGTGAGCGGGACTCGTGTTTTGATTTCTGCAAATCAGTTTGGTTGAATACAAAGATGTGATTATTGATCGTAAGCACAACATCCAGCTAGAAAACACTATCTACCTTTTACTGTTTGCAATAGTTGGACCGAGGCTATGGAATAACCTTCCTTTATCTGTGAAAGCTTCCAATTCTATCTATGAGTTTACTACTAAATTGAAATCGTATTTTCTTATTGGCTTTTTAAACTTTGTATGTTAAATTATCTTTTGTGTTTACTGGTGTTATTCTTTTTTTAGTGGTTCCTGTGGCTCAGTGGTAGAGCATTGCGTTAGCGGCGCAAAAAGTTGTGGGTTCAATTCCCAGGAAACACACATACTGATAAAAAAATGTATAACCTGAATCCACTGTAAGTCACTTTGGATAAAAGCATCTGATAAATGTTAATATGGTTTTTAATTTATTTGTACAGCACTATGGTCAGCTGCTGTTGTGTTTATCGGTGCTTAATAAATAAAATACCTGAGGGAAGATGTATTTCCCTACTGTAAGTTAATGTTGTTAAAAAAGAGAAACAAAATTATACATTTTTAAAATGTCTGTAACTTATAAGATGAGCAGGAAGAAGCCCTTTTAGTGGTGAGTGATATTTAATTGTATTTGCTGGGCTTTTGTTGATTTGTAAGATTATAACTCAGTAATATCGTTTAATTTTTCTACATGATTTTGTAGGGGGGCCCCCAAAGCTGTGTTAGCCCAGGGCCCCTCAAAGGCTTAATGTGGCACTGGTCACATGATCCTTCAGAAATCATTCTAATATTCTGATTTGATAGCCAAAAATATATCTTACTATCAATGTTGCAAACAGTTATGCTGCTTCATATTTTTTTAAACTTTTGCAGGATTCTTTGATGAATGAACAGCATTTTTTTATAAAAAAAAAAAATCTTGACATTATAAATGTCTTTACTGTCACTTTTGATCAATTTAATGCATTCTTGCTGAATGAAAGTATTAATAAAAAAGAAAAAAAAAAGAAAATCGCACTTGATAGTGAAAAGACTGTGAAAGATTCGTCCTATTATAAATAGATATATGTCGGTCAATTTCACCAAAAATTACAAATGGTTAAGGCTAGAAGGGATAAAACTAATTTATTGTTAGCTTCTGCCACAACCATTTTACCATAAACATAATGTATATAAAATAACCATATATACAATAACAATATTAACACAGAAAACCAGTATCATTGGAATCACTTCAAAATAATTTTTTCCTACAGATGAACAATAACAAAATTCACAGCCAGTCAGAATCCATCCTGCTTTAAAAGAGCTTGGACATTTTATAGTTATTATTCTCTGTGTTGTTGTGAATGAACCTTTAGCCAAAGAAATCATGTTAGGACTACAAACTAAATTTCAGTTTTTGTCCCTTCAAGAACTCACATAGTCTAAGCTATTTAGATAAACCTCATCTGTGTTGGCTAGAGGAAAGAGTGTGAGAGAGACAGGGCCGGATGGCTCTAGGGACAGAGATATGAGCGTCTCACCCCAGCCCAGCAGAGCGAAACTCCAGAGACAGCGGCGGCTGCGCGGGAAGTCCGAGACCAGCAGAGAGTTCAGATACACGGCTTCAACCAGCAGCCAGAAGAAATTAGTCATGACGCAATAATGACAAAACACCACCGACGCTTTACAGGCTGCCTGCGGAGAGAGAGAGAGAGAGAGAGATGCTGAGAATGATAAACAGGGCATGACAGCAAAAAAACAAGAGAGTAAGACATAAGCAGATGGAGAAAGTAGAAACTCAGCAGGAAATAAACGAAGGTGAAAATTTCTATTTAAAAATTAATGCAGCTTTCCTTTAAACTAGTGTCTGAAATTTTTCTTTTCTAGTAGGTATGTGTGTTTTTTCTGAATTTTTCAGAGGAGCTTAACCTCTAATCCAGGGTCAGTATTATATTTTTAAGAAAGTAATTAATAAGGATGTACCATATAGTATACATATATATATATATATATATATGTTTGTTGTGTGTGTGTGTGTGTGTGTGTGTGTGTGTGTGTGTGTGTGTGTGTATAAAGAACTTTGATTTAATAAAGGATTCATTAAATTGATAAAAAGTGAAGCAAAGTCATTTATAATCTTACATAAGATTTATGTTTTAAATTAAGCTGTTCTTTTAAACTTAGTTTTCGTTAAAGAATCCTGTGAAATGTGAAGCAGCACAACTGTTTTCAACATTAATAATAATCAGAAAAGTTTCTTGAGCAGCAAATCAGCATATTAGAATGATTTCTGAAGGATCATGTGACGCAGAAGACTCGAGTAATGATGCTGAAAATTCAGCTTTACATCACGGTAATAAATTACATTATAAAATATATTCAGAAAGAAAACAGTTTTTTTTAAATTGTAATAATATTTCACAATATTAATGTTTTTACTGTATTTTTAATCAAATAAATACATCCTTGCTATTTTTTTTTCTATTTACTTCTTTTAAAAAATATAAAAAAAACCTTACAGACCCCAAACTTTAAACGGCTTTGAAAGATATTTAAAATCAGTTAATAATTTTTAATTTTATTTTTTTTTCCTGTCCTTAAACATAGTCTTCTGACTGGCTGTGATTTTGTTGTTGTTGTCACATTGTGCCTGGTTTAGATCATTCCTGAAGAAAACAATTCCAGAATGCATTGTGAATACTGACAAAAATCATCTAAGATGGTGAATGGAGTCAATACAGTTAAGAATTCCCTTACCAAAAAGTAGTATACTTCAAGTTTATTTTATTAAGTATACTTAAGTAAAGTTCAAGTATGTTTTTAAAGTATACTTTATGTAGCAAGTATACAAATATCAGTGCTCTAGTAGTATACTTGTAAGTGTACTGTTTCAATACTCCTTGGGACTAAATTGGCCCACTTTCTAGTATATAAAGGTATACTTTTAAGTATACTTTAAGTATAACAACAGCAAACTTTGAGTACACAACTAGTTTACCTCTATGTTTGTAGTTTGTACTGCAGTTATACTAAAAGTGAACTTATAGGTATACTGACAGTTTACTAATTAAATACTTTGTACACTTTGAAGTATAGTCTCAGGAAACTACTAGTTTAGTAGTTTTATACTGCAAGTATAGTCATAAGTTTTCTTAAAGTGAACTTTACATCATATTTTAAGTATACTTCTATGTCCCTATTAGGTTTTAATTTGTTTATATTTGTGTATATATGAATATATGAAACATACAAAACATGTAAAGAACAGGGTATCTGCTTGTAAACAAAAACATTTTATTCTAGCTTCATACATTCTTTTTTAAACACTTTAATGTGGGTAGGTTTCATAAAAAAATAAAGAAATAACATTTTGAACAAAAAGCTGAAAAAAGACTATGAATTGGATTCAGAATGATAATCAAAACGTAGATGGGGTCGATCAACACCCCAAAGCTTGACTGTAATTATTACCTCTTCATCGGTCGACAATTTATTCCATAACGTTACAGTTTTAATGCTGTTTCATATCAGATGATCGTGTTAGATTACATGTGTTAGTATCTGTTGTTTCTTTTTCTTCTTCAGTTGAGTTTTTTTGGAAATTCTGTACAAAAGGATTCTAGGAGCACAATAATAGCTCAAATATATTTAGACTTTTTGTAAGTATAAGTCAAGTATACTTAAATGTCATTTTAAGTATATTTCTGATGAGTACATAAAGCCCATTTCTGAGAAGTACATAAAAAGTAAACTAAAAGCATACTTTATTATTTTTAGTTTAAAAGAAGTATACTAATAGCACACTTGAATAAACTTCTTTTTCGGAAGGGTATAAAAAAAAATATTGTCACAGATCCGAGGTCACAAGCAGTGTGTGTTTTGTTCTTTTTTTACAGGAAACCACGTTTAAAGGCTGTTAGATCAGAGACGCTGATGGACTCACTGTGGAGAGTGTGCAGTGATCCGTGTCTTCACTGGAGAAAAGCGTAGCATCTTTGACAAACACAGCCACCGATTTCAGGATGAAGGTGAAAAACAGCTGCATGTGGATGTAGTTTCGAGCGCAGTGTAATCGCCTGTAGAATACAAACGACAGTTGAGCCTTTGTCCAGTGTTGCAGTAACTACTTTCAAAATAGTTTCCAAGCTACAAGCTTATTTAAAGAGGTAAAGATGACAAGTTTGTGTAAAAAGGTAGCTAGACATGCTAAAGGGTACTCACATAAGTCTAACTATATTAAAGCAATTATTTATAATAACTTAAGTTATATCAGTGATGCGTGTTGGATTTGGGGGTTGTTGTTTTTTTATTTTTTTTATAGTCCATCAGTAAGCAGTGATGCAAACAGGGGAAAAAAAAGGCAAGAACCGGAGGCATGCTCCACATGGATTTTTTTTTTTTTTTAAGATATTTGTTTTTGCTCATTGTAGTTACACAAAAAAATAACACCTTATATGTTACAAACATTTTACACACAAAATCATGTCCAAAACTGTAATTTTTCACACACAAAAAAATAACACCTTGTTTTTTTGGTATTTTTCACATGTTATAAAAGATGAAGCGCTGTGCAGGCTATTTAAGACAATATACAAAACTTACTAGCAATGCCAAGTGGTAATGAGTCTTTTCCAATACAAAAAAGACCAGTCTACCTTTTCATAACTGAATATGAAAAGTTATGACAAGTCTGCAACTGGCCCCAGTTCTTTATTTACCCATGTTAGACCCCTCCCCCCATAAAACACTTTCTCATTGAATCTAAGCAAATCTCATAGGTGACCTATTTTGATCTCAAAAAAGTGAGTTGTCCCCTAAAGGTGAGGAGTTTGCATCTATGGTAAGAACGCATTGTAAAGCGCAGTACCTGAAGAGCAGCAGTATTACCACGGCAACAGAGAGCGACAGCAGTGACGCTCCGTAACCAACAGTGTAGATCAGTTTCACAGTGGCAAAATACGACTCCTGAGGAACAAACGTGCAGAAATCAGTTACATCGGAATGATCATGTTCAGTTCTGAGAGTCTGTTTCAATACAATAAACATTCCTCTAGATAAAGAGCGAAATCAATCAAGCTGCACATCACTCAGCCAATAAATACTTGAAATGATGAATGAATGAAAAATAATTTGATTTCATTTAATTAGCCGTTAAGACAGGCAGACATAACTGTGAAAGCCTAAAGCCTCAAAATAAGCATAATAAAATATTAGAGATTTGTTTTAATTTTTAGTAAAATAAATAAATAAATAAATTTAAATTGTGTCTTTTAAATATGTTAGTCATTATTACAATTTACTTATTTGTAAATTAACTAAATGTATTTATTTATTTCAAAATAAAATTAAAAACTTTTTGAACTATAAGCCAACTACAATAATGGAGACAGACATGATTGTGAAAGCCGAAAGAAAGAAAGAAAGAAAGAAAGAAAGAAAGAAAGAAAGAAAGAAAGAAAGAAAGAAAGAAAGTAATAATAAAATAAAAAATAAAAATAATATTACATACATATAAATATTAAATATAATACAATCTAAAAAATAATTTAAGGAATGTGACTTGATTTATATTTAGTCAATAAAATTATTTAGTAAATTTTACTACTTCTTAATGTAAATTATTTATTTATACTGTACATTAACATTAATATTTTTTCTTTATTTCATTTATTTTCAAAATGAAAAACTTTCAAAGCACTTTTAAAACTATAAGCCATTTATAAGTACGTTTCCCAGTGAGAATTATGATATACTGTATGCATATGGCTAAAGATGTTTATAATCAGGGGACATTATTAATGAAGATCTAAATTATGTTTCATTTAAGTTTCAATTGTCTCAGATGTCTAAAATTGTCAACAAAAAAAGACAATTGTTGACATAGAGTATGACTATAGAGCTACTGGTCTTGAGATTAATTTGATGTGAAATGTTTGAGTTCATTTTGAAATTATTGACTGTCTTTATGAATCTAAGCACAGTTTGAGACGTTGTTGAGATCTCTTCTGAAACCAGAGGAGGCTCATGTGAGATTACTGTGTTTTTTACAAAGAAGAACACATTGAGAAGCAGGGGATTTAAGCAAAAGCATATGGATAAATAGAAAATGATTATCAAATATATGAGTATGAATTTCAGACTATGTCTGACCTCTGGGATTTCATCCTCAACAATGCAGGCCTCATGGTAAGGAGGGAATGGATGTGACCAGCCACCAGCTGTGCAGTTACGACTCACTATACCTAGAGCAATGAATTAAAGGTCAAAGGTCAATGACAAGGCAAGGCAAGTTTATTTATATAGCACATTTTGTACACAATGGTTATTCAAAGTGCTTTACATAAAAGAAAGTAAAAATAATAATGAAAAAAATAATAACAAAAATAAAACAAGGAATTTAAAAACTTTGAAAATGATTTAAAAATTGATTTAAAATGAATTTAAGACAGTTAAAAATAGAAAATGATTTTACATAAAATACAGTGCAATTATTTCGGGTTGCACAAAATACAGTGCAATTAGTTCAGCCATTGCACAGTGCTCATTCAATAAATGCACAGCTAAACAGATGAGTTTTGAGTCTAGATTTAAATGTGACTAAAGTTTTAGCACATCTGATCTCTTCTGGAAGCTGGTTCCAACTGCGGGCGGCATAATAACTAAAAGCAGACTCCCCTTTTTTTGTGAAACCCATGGTATTTCTAACTGACTCGATCCTAATGATCTGAGTGGTGTGTTAGGTTTATATTCAGTGAGCATATCTGCTTTGTATTTTGGTCCTAGGCCATTGAGTTATTTATAAATGAGTAAAAGTACTTTAAAATCAATTCTAAATGTAACAGCCTGTTAACTGGGACTGGTGTGATATGCTCAGATTTTCTGGGCTAGTCAGAATGAGCACTGGTGTTCTGGATATGCTGCAGCTGTCTAATGGTCTTGGTTCTGAAGGTCAGTTGAAGAGATTCAGTGGCACCCTGCTGGTGATGAAGGCATGAACTGCAGTCTTGTCTGGAAACAAAAAACATCTAATTCTTGCAATGTTTTTTTTAAAAGGCCAGTGACATGACTATTGAAAACTAAGGTCTGTTTACAAGATTCCTACTTGATTTTTTTGGTTGTTAGACCCCTAGAGTCAAGGTATGCATTCTGAGAACTTTCATCTTTGTTGATAAAGACAAGAACAGTTTTTCCTTGTTTACTCTAAGTCTGGACTGGAAACAAAATCATCTCAGCATATTCATTGCAATGTTTATGTGACATTAGTGAGCATATACAGTCTAAACCAGAGCGGTGCAAGAATTGAGCCTTGAGGGACTCCGCATGTCATGGGTGTCCACTTAGACTTATGCTCTCCTATATTCACATAATAACCTCTCCCTTCTAAGTATGACCTGAACCATTTGAGTACCATCCCAGAAAGCCAGACCCAGTTGTCCAGTCTCTGTAGAATTATGTTATGATCATGTCTGTCAAACGGATCGAGAATGTCAAAAGTAATACCAGCACTGATATTTTGCCAGAATCAGAATTTAAGTGAATATCATTTATTATCTTAATGAGCGCTGTCTCTGTGCTGTGATGTGGTCCGAAACCATTTGAGTTTAAGTATTTGTTCAGCTGATTAAAAACTACATTTTCAATAATTTTGCCTATAAAAGGAAGATTTGATATTGGTCTATAATTGCTCAAAATGGTGTTATCAAGATTGCTCTTTTTAAGAATTCAAAAGAGCAAGATTTCAATACAATCTCTGCAAGCTTTTCAAAAAAGGTTATTCAAAATAAATGAATAAACGCGAGTTGGCATTTCATGCGATTTGCACTGACTTTTTCTCTAGAGAATGAGATGCAATGCATAAAATTAGCTTGTGCTAAAGCTGAATGTGAAATCAGGTCTGTATCCTTTTCTACACGAGACAGAGATACAATGATGGAGTGCTGCTTAAGTAGCCATCAAACGAAACTGCAGCAGCACAATTTCATTTGAGAGCTTTCAGATTTGAAAGCAGTGATTGGCCGGGCTCAGACCGGGTTTAGTTTGTTATACTGGCGGATCTGTGGAGACTCTGAGACGTTATTACGGTGGCAAATATGAAAACCTGCCTTCTTTGGCTAAAATTTACAAAGCCTTGAAATTGAGGCTGAGCATTTTACCATTTGAGGATTTCATTTATATTCTCAAGGTAAATGTGTCTATTGTTAAAGCTCACAGACTGAAACCAACTGGTTTGCTCGCAGAAGCTGTTAATGTGGAAATGCATGTACTGCATGGAGCAGGGTTGAGCAAACTCTCTTTCAATTCATTAGACAGAAACATTTCAATTTCTCGAATCTCCATGACATTCTCCGTGACATTCTGTTCCAGACATTTTGAGTTCTATCAAAACAAAAATAAGCACATCATTTGCCAAATTATGTTTCTATTATGTGTATTTCATTAAGTGCTTTTAGTGATGTCAAAACAATTAACACTGGCAATCGAAAATGTTTTAATTTGACCAAACAGCACCACAAAATGCCCACAACATTCTTTTTAAGAGTTTTCCACTATTCAATTAAATTAAAGTAAGTTAATTAAATAGCATTAAATATGCGGAAACTGATACTAATTTCTCTCAAATGTTGCTTATTAAAAAAAATAAAAAAATCCAATATT
Organism: Cyprinus carpio; assembly: GCF_018340385.1. Lineage (NCBI taxonomy): Eukaryota > Metazoa > Chordata > Actinopteri > Cypriniformes > Cyprinidae > Cyprinus > Cyprinus carpio. The sequence goes on along the minus strand of NC_056619.1, from coordinate 23,324,213 downwards.
TTAATTTTATATAATTAAATAAACAATTCATTTAATAATTCAAAACATACATGGATAATTCATAATGAAATATAAGATATTTTAATTTATCAAATAGTATTGTTATATGAATTGTTACATCTCAAATGTTATTATATTATTATGTTATAATAATTCAATGTTTTAATTTAATGCTATAAAATAATGCACATGGATAAATCACATTAAAAAATTTAATCAAATTTAATTGGTTAGTCATATAATACAATATTTTAATTAATAATTAAATATTTTTTTTGGCAAATACGAATTGTTATCTGAAATGTTGGTTATTAATATAATAATAACATGCATGGATGGATATTTAATTAAAAAAAATATGAATCACAGAAAAATCACCAGAAAATGACGTATCAATAGTATTTGATAAATGAAAAGGTTTAATTTTACTTATTTGTCAAACAATGTTATATGAATTATTATATATCAAATGTTGATTATTAATCCTATTTATCTATGTATTTCCATTTAAATTCTGATTACAATTATGCATCCAGTTTGCCACCTTTACCTAATTCACATTCAGGTACTGAACGGTCATTTTTAACTTCAGTTTTGAATCATGCACTAGTTTGATGTGGATGGTGTGTATGTGTGTCACACCTGTGTTGTTCTTGAAGAGAGAGAAAACAGCAGGACAGAGCAAGTGGACCGTCTCACCCACTGCAGCTCTGGGCCAACACACTACAGCATCCCATACTTGCAGACAACCTCACACACACACACAGAGATTGTTTTTACCCATGCACTCCATCACCAAACATCAAGAAAACAATGTATCCGAAAGGCTTTCCGTGGCACATAACAGCTAGGGTTTGCTCTATCAATGTCCAGTTTGCCATGTTGGATCACCAGAAGTACATCTGTTGCATGTGAATCTCCTGCAAAGCTGCTGCCAAACACGACTTCACTTCTGGGATCCACTGGGAAACGCAAACACAAGGCACTGCATTACAATGAGTGTGTTCTCGTACTAAACTCTGTCTCTGATTGTCACCACTGACAGCTTATGGCAGTGTTAAATGCTATGCAGATGTGATTTATTTTAAATGACATCTCAAGGGTTTGTGACCTGTTTTTATGTCATTTAAAAAAAAAAAATTAAAGTTAAAACGATTGACAACAGAAATTATTGATGTTATGGTTTACAGGAAAAAAAATGTATTTTCTTTCAGGTTTGGGGTCAGTATTTAAAAGATTTAATAAAGATTTTTAAAAGATTTCTTATTAAATTGATCAAAAGTGACAGTAAAGACATTTATTGCAAATAAATAAATGCTGTTCTTTTGAACAATCTATTTATCAAAGATTCCTGAAAAAAATGTATTATGGTTTTCATATCAGCATAACTGTTTTCAACACTGATAACAACATTTTTTTAGGAGCATCACATCAGCATATCAGAATGATTTCTGAAGGATCATGTGACACTCAAGACTGGAGTAATGATGCTGAAAATTTAGCTGTGCATCACAGGAATAAATTACATTTTAAAATATACTCAAATAGAAAACTTAGGAGTTTTAATAATATTTCATAATAAGTGTATTTGTGATCAGATAAATGTAGCCTTGGTGAGTATGACAGACTTCTTTTCAAAAACATTTTAAAATCTTAATGACACCAAACTTTTGAACGGTCATGTAATTTAGCCTTGCATAAAACTGAGAAATGTTTGAGTGCATATTGAGACCTCTGGCTTTTGATTGCAGGAATTTAGTATCTCTAACAAATCTGAGAAGCAACAAAAGTCTCCATTTGCTCTCAATTGAACCTCAGTGCTGTTTAGCATGCATCTCACATGCTGTGGGTAAAAACCCCTTCAACATCTCATCAGGAGCGTCTGTTTATTTCTACCTGAAGAGCTGCTGAGGTTTCCAAGATCTGTGATCTCTCTGAGACACCGCTGTTCATCTCTTGCAAGCTGAAAGATATACTCACACTCAGGATGCAAACTAGACAACACCTGCAGAGAGAGAATATTAAAAGAGTGAGTGATGCATAAAAATGCAGGTCTACCTTATAACACAACATTTAAAGCAAAGGTAGGCGAATGCTTTTCATATAGGAGTTGCGCATTAAGCACTGACACATGAACAGTTGCCGTTTACTGTGTTTATTACCATAACCGTCCGAGTCCGTGGCACCTGCAGGTGTACGGCTGTAGGCACTGTGAGTACCATGAGCGCTCAGACTGACCTCCAATTTGCCCCGTAAACATTTCAGCAGTTTTCACAGGCCTGTGTGTGTCCCGTATTTCTGTCTACTGAACCAGCCATGCCATTAATTATGAATTTATCAGTCTCTTGCATGCCAAAGTCAATTTCTGCATAGAAATATTATGCCAAATAGAAGCAGAAAATCATGCTATACACACTTTCATGAGATTGGGTTAGCCTACAACAATTAATTTGTTGGCTATTTTACAAATGGGAATACAATGAATTCATGACGTATGAAAAAAAAAGGCTAATAAATAATTCACATATCATACAAAATTGCGTTGCAGAAAATCCTTTACATGTTAAGGTATTCAGAATAGAGCAACATAAAAAAAAATCAGAAAAAGCAGCTATGCAATTATAGGACCAAGTTTTACATAGCCTATATATGCCATTATAATTTGTGTTTTATATTTTAATTGTACGGAATTATAAAATAAAACAGAAATTATAATCAGGCCTATTTTAGGCTTTTCCTTATTTTTACATTTTAGATAGGCTATCCAACAATTATGGTGATGAAAAAAAATTACTCACCATCTCCTTATTGGACGTGTCTTTAAAGAGAAATTCACGGATTACATAATGAAAGAGTTTCTAATTTCAATTTGAATTATTTCGTTTTAAAGTAGGCTAGTAATTTAAAGCTTTCTATATATATATATATATATATATATATATATATATATATATATATATATATATATTATTTTTTTTTTTTTTTTTTTTTTTTTTTTAATATTTATTATTTATTATTATTTTTATCAGGTCTGTGAGCCAATTCGTTGAGTTTAGGTTCATCATTGTTTAGCGCTCCTGTTCAGACCCCAGACGGCAGAAAGCGTTTTTTTTTTTTCTTGATTTTATAAAAGCACAACGTTTTGTTGATATTGTGAGTGCACACAAATAAAACTAGCCCCTTTACAGTTTAGAATGATGTATTACTCTTATCTTTATGAGCAAAAATGACTGCATATTAAGTTGTTTCCACTGTTAGAAAAAACTGCAAGTGATCACGCTGGCGCCGTTAAAAAACAACAACAAACAAACAAAAACAAAAAAAACTTACATTTAACAAACAAAAAATGCTCCAAACATTTTTCTAAATTTACTTTATAAAAAAAGAAATGAAATATAATTGCTTTTCCATTACATACAAAACTGAACTATTTTAATAGCTAAAACAGTAGTAAAAGCTTTTTTGGGGGGGGGATATGGGCTAGGGCCTATATTTGAGCCCCCTGCAGGGCTCTAATCCACTTCATCCAACGCTGTTTTGCTTGATATTTGTTTTGCTTGATATATGTATTTAAAGCCATTTAACGTGCATGAAAAATGTAGCAACATTGGACACAACTATGGGGCACCATTGTGCAGCAGCAAGCATCAAAACAAAAGAAAATGTGTGAAAATGTATAGGGCCCCATTCCTATATTTTGCCTGGGGCCCCCAATTTACTAAATCCGCCCCTGTCTAAACACATGACACATTTTTTCTAGCTGCAAACAGAGAGAACATGTGCTAATTTCAAAAATACACCAATGTTTCATTTTAAATCATTGTTTCTTTTAGAGTCGTTGTTAATGAAGTAGCCCTCATCAAAAACAATTTCAACATACGGTATGCACAAACATATGCATTCATTAACTATGAACATGTGATCAAAGCGCTGATTCAGAGTGATTGTCTCCAATCAAACACTTCAGTGTGAATCTATGCAGTTTAAGAGTTAAAACGTTATTATGAACTCTAGCAGCTTTTGAAAGCAATCACAATCAAAGACTCATGGGTTGTTCTCAGGAAACGCTCAGTGAAAATATTCAGGGAAATTTGTATTATTGTTCAAAAAGGTCCAAGAAACCAGTATTGCAGCACCTCAGGCTCAAAGTAACAGGTCCAGATATTACAGAAGCAGTGTAGGCAGATCGCTGTTTAACAAATATAAGTTTTCAATGGCCCTTTTAATAAAGGATTAAACCCCCAATGAGTTGTGGTATATATTATATATATTGTGAAACATTATTACAATTTCAAATAAGTGTTTTGCTATTTTAATACATTTTAAAATGTGATTTATTCAGGTGATCAAACTGAATTTTTAGCCTCATTATTCCGGTCTTCACTGTAACATGATCCTTTAGAAATCATTCTATTATGCTGATTTGCTGCTCATGAAACAATTATCAATGTTGAAAACAGTTGTTGCTACATATTTTTATGGAAACCATGATATATGTATATATATATATTTTTTTTTCAGGATTGTTTGATGAACAGAAAGTTCAAAAGAACAGCATTTATTTGAAACAAAAATCATTTGTAATATCATAAATGTCTTTGCTGTCGCTTTTGATCAATTTAATGAATTCTTGTTAAATAAAAGTATAAATTCTTTCAAAATTCTTTAATAAATCTTTCAAATACAGACCCCAAACTTAAACAGCAGTGTATTCACATCAATAGTAAGTCAAAGACGCACACACAGCACCATTTCCTGAGAATTACGCCCATAACATTTACTTTAATATAGGTTTTTTCCAATAACATTCTGAAAAGTTCAATAAATATTACTTTATACAAGAGAAGGTAAGAGTTCAATACTATGCTCTTCATAGGCCGCTCGATAAGGCTGGTTGTACGTGCTTATAGTCTGTCTTTAGAGGTAAATCATCTTCAAAGTGGTCACGTCTCTCTGCTACAAGGGGGAGCTTTTAATTGATTGAAATATAGGTGTGAGGGTGTGTGTTTTTTTTTTTAAGATGTGTTTTAAAAAAATGATGAGGTTTTAGATATTGTAAAAGTGTATAGAGAGAGAGGAGGGGGTGTGTGTGTTCCTATCTGGGTGAGGTTCTTTAGTCTCATACAGCAGCTCTATCTCATTCGAACCATCTCATATGCGCTGGTTTTTCTCGACATTTATCTCTCTATATCTACTTCTTTTTAATCCTCAATCCCTAGAGATGCAGGGAGACAGATATTATCACTTGCCATTTTCAGTGTCTTAAGGAAAAAATAAAGCACAGTGGGAAAACAGAAGTGGAGAGAAGAAGAGAAGGTGGATTGTTTTTAGAAAAATTCTGTTCCTGCACATTTCAACCAGGGTTATTATAGAAAACTAAAACATTTTGATCTGACATAGCTGAATTTATTTTTAAATATAAATATAAGAGAAATATATATTGGGGGGGGGGGGGGGTATGTTAGACTTTAAATAAAAAAAATTTTAAAAGTCACCTTGGTGCCTTGGCAACTAACTGAAATATGTTTGAAAGTTGAAGTTCCAAAATTACTAAGTGAAATAAATAAAAATGTTATGAAAAACTGAAAGGAAACTTCAAGTGCAATAAAAAAAAAAATGAACCCTATAGTAATATAAAAATAAACAAAAACTAATAAAAATGATAAAAATACATTACAGAATTTAAATTAGAAATTAATATTGTTATTCAGAAGGACATATAAAATTGTTGAGAAGTCACAATTAAGACATTTTAATGTTATAAAATATCCTATTTCAGATAAATGCTTTTCTTATGAATTTTCTAGTGATCAGAAATCTGAAATTATGGTTTCCACAAAAATATGAGGCAGCACAACTGTTTTCATCATTGATAATAATCATGTTTCTTAAGCAGATAATCATATTATAATGATGTTTTATGGATTATTTTGTTAGTGTTGTTGCTGAAAATTCAATTTTGCTTCCCAGAAATAAATGACGTTACAACATATTCACATATAAAAAACAGTTATTTAGAATTGTAATAATATTTCACAATTTAACTGTTTTTACTGTATTTTTTTTTTTTTTTAAATCGGTGACCATAAGAGATTTCTTTCAAAAACAAAACAAAAATCTTTATCTTGACTGGTAGTATACGTACAAAAAAAGATTGAGAGAGAACAAGAGAAGCAGAGAAATTGCGAGCTGATGGAAATGATTGTAAAAATGAAGCAACCGAAGGAAGAGTCTCCTTGAGAGGTCTTCCAGAGATAACAGCTTTGGAGAGCCGTCGAAAGGCTGACTTTCCACCAGGAGTTCATTCTATCCCACTATGAACCAAAGCACCAGTACTTACGATCAAAAACCCCCGTCCTGGAACATTCTTTACAAGGCTGCCCTAAGGACTACAGCGGCCTAATGAATCTAATTATTCTATTCATCTCACAACTATGGAGAGCCCTTCAAAACAATTCAAAACAGAGCAAGATTAAACGAATCTCAAATTCTGAGCTTTGGACATTTGTTCTCTGAGGAGCCCAGCCAACCTGTATTAGCTACCACTTCAAGAAGCTAAACAATAGCACTGGTGAAAATCCTGCATCATCTAGTTAACGGCTATATGTCTCATCACAGTAGCATGCATACCAAATTATCAGTATAAAATAATGCTGTCTAAATTTAGCTGGTTAACGCAGGTGATTAATTTTTCCAGTTTCCAATGAAAATTAGCCTGTGTTTTACTCACCCCCGAGGCATCCTAGGTGTGTATGACTTTCTTCTTTCAGACGAATCCAGTAGGGGATATATTAAAAACAGTCTTTGATCTTTCAAGCTCTATCATTGCAGTCAGCGGGTGTTGCATTGCTTCAGTCCAAAAGAAGATAAAAAAAAGCGCACATCCATAAAAAAAAAAATTCTCACATGGCTCCGGGGTGGGGAACAAAGGCCTCCTGTAGCAAAACGATGCGTTTTTGTAAGAAAAGTATCCATATTCAAAACGTAATAATCATTTTAATGTAGCTTGCGCCAATGTTTGTTTACAGGATCAAAGGAAGCAAAGTTTCCTTACTTAAGCAAAGGAAAACCAGTCTCGTCTTGGATTGTTTCAAAATCCTCTGACATTCTTCTTTACAAATCCTCGTTTTGTACTTCTAATTCTTGCCCGTTTTTTTGTTTTGATCACTCCACTGCGTGTCTGTATGCGTCACTTCTGAGCGGCGCATGCGCAAAGCAGAACTCATTACGTCATTCCCCCAGAACTGCTTCTGTTTACAACAGTGAGCACAAGCTAGATTCAAGTAATTATTATGTTTTGAATATGTATATTTTACTTACAAAAATGGATCGATTTGATACAGGAGGCCTTTGTTCACCCCCCGGAGCCATGTGAGACACTTTTTTTTATGGATGGGTGCTTTTTATTTCACTTCTTTTGGACTGAAGCAATGCAAAACCCACTGACTGCAATGATAGAGCTTGAAAGATCAAAGACCATTTTTAATATAACTCCAACTGGATTCATCTGAAAGATGAAAGTCATATACACTTACTGTAGGATGCCTCGGTGGTGAGTAAAACGCAGCCTAATTTTCATTTTTAGGCGAACTAACCCTTTAACAGTGTTAAAAATATTTAACGCAGGGGCAGAGGTTAGCCACCCCACTTGAAGTCTCTTTTTTCTTGACAATAACTGCATTTATTTAAATGCAGACCATCTTTACCACATCAAAAGGGGGACTTTTCAGACGTGCACTTCAACTTCACCTCAGCGCCAGTCATAAAAAAGATGCAAATACAACTATTAAAAACATACTGCCCTTATGTTGTTTCTACAGTACATTAAGTTGAAGATTGAATGTGAAATTATTGCAACATAAAACTATTAACACAGCATTATCCACCTTATTTTTCCAATAAGACCGGGCATCCCGTGTCATTCACTTCCAGCTATGTTTAGCTGAACAAAACAGCTCGTTTTGCTGCTTGATATTGCTAACTGGTGTGTCTTACCTTTTTTAATGTATTATCTTAATTATGAACACAGTGGTTTGTAATGCACAGTTTTACTGTCTGCTGCACTGTGTTATTCTTCTCGTTATTTCCCTAGTGCAAATAATGAACCGTAAGTCTTGCACATTCACAGAAAACAGCTTACTTCCGCATTAAAAAATAAGGTGAATAAATCAAACCTAGAGACAATATTGTTTATTTTTGTAGGCAAACTCAAAAGTTTGCAGAATAGTTTGTAAGAGCATGATTATAAACACAATGAGGCTGTGAAAGCGACTGATGAGTAGATGAGTTTATCTGCTCAGTATGAACAAGTTTAACAAACTCTAGTTCCATTTAGCCACTTGTTAGCAATAGTAACCTTTTTCAAGAAGTAAAACGATTAAAAAAAAATCACAAGGGGGGGTTTATTGATGTATTTTATGTCATGGGATAAAACATGAAAATATCTTGAGCTTGTGTTAACCAGAGACCTTATATCAGAAATTTAACCAAAAAACAATTTAAAAAACGTTCACTTCAGGACGATACAACCAGAAGTGCTAAAATGCTGTCTCCTGGTTTTGGCCTATAAAAAATGTGCCTTTATATGGTGGTTTTCGCCTGTGAGGATTTCTGAAGAAGAACACTGCTGTCGCCTTATCCAAAACCCAAATGAAAATATGCCACTCAACTATGTCATTATCATCATCTGAAGCAGCAGCAGAATGTTTCTGAACTGGCAGTGTATCCTAGACAGCTGAATCATTCTATTGCTCTACGTCTTGAAGAAACACTAGTAGAAAATTTGATGAAATGTAGAAACACTCACTGTTTTGCTGCACGAGTCAGTGTGTGTGTGTAACAAACTTCTCAGATCAGGTGTGTAACCTCACCAGATATTTTCCTGCATTCTCTGCTAGTAGAAAGGAAAGGTGAAAATAAAGCAGAAGCACAATGTACTGTTAGTGCTTATGAAAACAGGTCAAGCTCAACTCACTATCCTCCCAATATCACCTCTTTAGATTCACTAAGCCTCCCAAACTCTGCTCTGATAGCAGTTATCCAGACAGCACTCTGGAAGCATTATACGCTTTATACTATTTTTAGAAAGCAAGACTAGAAACATCCCAAAACGCCCTGACTTGAATTGAGTTTGTTAGACAAGCCTCCCCTGAGTGCTTTTATATGAGTGTTACTTCCATGTTGTTTCTTCAAGGTTACGTTATCTTTGGGGAAACAGTAGAATTAGGTTACTATTTGGGTGAAGCTCATGAATGCTGTCTGGGTCATATTTCACCCCAAAATCAAAAGAAAACTAAATTCACATTTTACATTAAGAACAAGAAGCCTATTTTTTCAGCACCTAGATTCTGTGAGATTTTGAGCACTTAAATTTTAATTTTTGTGCATTGTGACATCATTTTCATTTGGGTTAATAATTGCATTAATTATCTAATAATATAAATATTATTGTGTTACGTTTTTGGCTTGTTGTATAATTTGTTCTGCTCATGTTTCCTGTATCCAGACAGGCAGATTTCTAATGCTGTATTATGATTATCACAATGCATTAGTTCTCTATTTTTTTTTCTTTAAGTATTGAGAATTTGGAAGGAAAATGTGCTTAATTGTCATGTAAATAAAGTCATAATGCACAATCGTCCTAAAAACAGGCTTCATGATCTGTATGCAAAATACAAATTCTTATTTTTCAAATGAAATATGAATGTGACATTTCTTTTTAAGAGTCATTCATGTAGTATCATGTTTATACTAATGGAATCCTTTGGAATCCGGGTATATGTTTGATAATGAAAGTAATCAAACCTCTGTCTGAGATGTTGCTCATTATAACTGACAGTGTAAGCAGTAATAGAATCAGTACTGACTCTGGGTCTTTAAAGTATTTCTAATATATTAGTCAGAGATGACTTGTAAGTAAGCAGCATATTTAAGGTCTCTCTCCATTTATAAAGTCTCATGCCCTCTTCATTACACAAAAGAAATATTTACGCCTACCCCCATGTTCCACGCTCATTTACATCTAATACTGGCGGTTGCTAAACTTGACCCGGATGCTCCGCCGTGTTCAGAGCCCCAATCGGTTTGATTAGTGTAAAAAGGATAGAAGAGAGCCAGTGCTTTTGTCACTAATGCTTTTGATTCTCTGGACATGAAATAAAAAGAGAGCCCATTAATGCATTCATGCTGTTACTATGACATCACTCACATTTGGATTCCGTGGATTTCAGAGCTGCACCCTGTGGATATTTTACCCAACATGCTCTTCGGTCTGTGGTTTTATTTCTCTCTTCCTGCTATTAAAGAATGCATTTCATCAAAACAATTAAATACTATTATGGGCTTTTACTTTATGGTTTTGATCCTGAGCTGCATAACAGCAGCACTTCACTGTACTCAGCCATAAAAGCACAATGTTTTCACCAGGACTGCATTTATTTAATCAAAAATACTGTTAAAACAGAAATGTTGTGAAATATTATTACAATTCTGTTTTCAAAAACTCCTTCTTAAATTATTCAAATATGCTGGTTTTCTGCTCAAGAAACATTTATTATTAATATTGAAAATATTTTTGTGTGTGTGTGTGTGTGTGTAATTTTGGTATCATTGAGATACGATTATTGTTTTTTTTAATATTCATATTTTAATATTCTCCATTTTCATTTTAGTGAAAGTTTTAGTAATTTGTCATTTTTAGTAGTTTATACATAAACTACTACTATGATCCATAGGTTTTTTTGTTTGTTTGTTTGTTTGTTTTTAGCCATTTTAGTAAATCAAGTTAAACTAAATTAAAATAAGAAATGTTGAAGCTGTTGAAGTTTCATATCTTATTTAATTTCCCTTATTGATGAATCCTTATATGATATACCAATTAAGATAAGCATATACCAATCTGAGAATAATTTATCCTGATAATATTTCACGAGTATGTGTATTTTCTATCCGCTGTTAAAGGGATACTCCACCCCAAAATGAACATTTTGTCCTGTAAAAGCTCCGTTCGTCTTCAGAACACAATTTAAGATATTTTGGATGAAAACCTGGAGCCCTGTGGATGTCCCATAGACTGCCAAGTAAATAACAGTGTCAAGGTCCATAAAAGGTATGAAAGTCATCGTCAGAATACTATCCTGCCATCAGACATACAATCTGGGTTATATGAAGCGACGGGAACACTTTTTGTAAGCGTAGAAAACAAAAATAACAACTTTATTCAATAATTCCTTTGTCAACGGTCTCCTCTGTGTCTCTCCATATCACTGTATGCGGTGTATGCTCTTCTGTATCATCCGCGCCACAAGGATGCTCTGTTTCTACGTGTATTTAGCTTTGATTTTAAATAAAACAGAGCATCCTTGTGGCGTGGATGACACAGAAGACCATATGCAGCATACGGTGATATGGAGAGACACAGAGGAGACTGCTGACAAAGGAATTGTTGAATAAAGTCATTATTTTTGTTTTTTAAGTGTTCCCGTCGCTTCATATAACCCAGATTGCACATCTGATGGCTGATGTTAAGTGTTCCCGTCGCTTCATATACCTTTTCCTGAACCTTGACACTGTTATTTATTTGGCAGTCTATGGGACAGTCTCAAGCTTCCAGGTTTTCATCCAAAATATCTTAAATTGTGTTCCGAAGACGAACAAAGCTTTTACGGGTTTGGAACGACATGGGGGTAAGTGATTAATGACAATTTTTTTTTTTTTGGGTGGAGTATCCCTTTAAAGAATCTTCAAATTCACAAATTAATCACTTTTTTTTCTAATCAGTCAAACAAATTTGTGAAAGGTGTGAATTGTTTGTGATTCAGTACAAGGTAGATAACAAAAAGAGCAGGGATATCTACCTTCTTTCTATTATAGAAAACAACACTTGCAAATGTCTTCTATCATTTGTCAATGACAAAGTAGATCTTTATTGCGTGTGCAGCTTGTCAATGACCAGGTAAATACCATTTATATCCAAAAAGAGTATCAAAATATGGGCACACTTTTTGTTGCTGATGAAACACTACCACTTTAAAAATCTGAAAATGTCACACCAACTGAACCACTGATTCCATTGATGAATTCCAAAGGGCTGAAATGTTAATGTACTTCAGCAAAGAAAATGAAAAAGAAAATGCATATTTGTACAGGCACTCAGAAAAAACACCTGCGCCATATCAAACCACCTGTCTTGCTTACAGAGAGCTCTATGTGCATCCTCCCTGGAGAACATTAATCTCCATTCTACAGGACAGCACACAGATCCATTAACTGCCCCATTTCCAAGAAGGGTCCCACTGTTCAGTTTGCAGATGGCGCTTGTGCCTCCACATTTACTTTATATAGAGGTTTTGCAGTGCAGTTGCCAGGGAAATGGGCGCACAAGTGCACAACCAAATGCAGCAGAGGAAAGTTGAGTGCTTACTTATTTTTGACAGCGAGAAAGCCTGAGATCATTTCAAAGCCTTCTCCTGGTGACGTAATTCACATACACCTGCATTTACCAGCTGCTGCAGGAGACGTAATGGATAGTTCAAAAACTAAAAGTCATCATGAAACAAAGAAGAAGCCAAATTATCCTACACAGAGAGATGAGCTGACACCCTTTTTTTGAGAGAAGATTGTCTTTTAAATTAGACATGTGTCCAAAAATATCTGAAGTCATTTTGACTTGCTCTCAAACCCACATTGACAAATGAGAATTTAACACTCCACAAGAGTTTCCTCTTTTCTTTTTCATTCTCTAAGCTCGACCTCAGATAGCAACCTTGACATCAGAAGTGTTGCAATTTCTGAGGTCGACCTCAGATAGCAACCTTGACATCAGAAGTGTTGCAATTTCTGTTTTCCATCAGTGCTGGGGTCTAGAGTGGCTAAAACACCACGGATTTAGGTCAGTGCTGGGGTCTAGAGTGGCTAAAACACACGGATGCAGGTGATAGAGGAAGCTCATTTGAAATGTCATACATGGTGTAATAGGATATTTCGTTGTGTTCTTGGCTTTGTTGTTTCTTGAAACTATTTTTACATTCATTTTCTTAAAAAAAAAGTCTTCGTTAAAGCACTATAAAAGGTCATACAGAATGTAACAGTGCCCGTCACTTTCTCAGCAGTGCTGATTCCAGAAACTATTTTTACATTCATTTTCTTAAAAAAAAAGTCTTCGTTAAAGCACTCTAAGAGGTATAAGACTATGTATGTAACAGCTTCAATGAGGGAAAGAACTACAGTCCCATGAACTACTGCAAATAAGGTAATTTAATTAAGTATCATGAAGTTTTGAAAATTTATGTGGGCTAATTTAAATAACTATCCAAGATTAAATTATGTGGGCTGATGGCTTCAAAAAAACAAAACAAAGAGAGCATCATTTAGAAATTCTAACTTCCGACTGGATGCTGTTTTGTTGCTATTTGTGTTATTTTTGGTTTTATTTTTATTTTTTTGCAAACACAAAGTATTCTCGAAGCTTCGTATAATTACGGTTGAACCTCTGATGTCACATGGATTATTTTACCGATCTCCTTAGAACGTTTCTGGACGTTGATTGTGTAAGAACCCTTGCTGTCTATGCAGGGTCAGACATCTCTCAGGTTCCATCAAAAATATCTTAATTTGTGTTCCGAAGATGAACGAAGGTCTTACGGGTTTGGAACGACATGAGGGTGAGTAATTAATCACAGAATTTTCATTCTTGGGTGAACTAACCCTTTAAACGTTGAGGAGAGAGGCACTGACAAAAGACGGTCATTGCGACATTGTAAAGTGATGGCGCTATGGAGCCATGTGCTTTTTTAAAAACATTTTAATAGGTTTAACATTAGATTATCAGTTTGGAATATACGCTAATTTGACTAGAAAAACTGGAGACCAGAAATGCAAAGCATCCCTCTGGTTAAGAGTCAGGCATAACTTCCACGTTTAGGAAAAATGTCTATACCATCGATTAATGACCTTGGAGCTCACAGTAGATTTGTCTTTAAATGTTTTTACCTGTAAGCTGTTGTTAAAAATCAATTTCCCTATGGAGAAAACGAATGCCATTTTTACTTCCAGAACCTTGCACTCTATAAACAACTCTTGAACATTGGGGCAGTAAAAGAGCAAGGATAAGAATTTTTGGTAATATAATAAATTTTAACTGGACTATTAGCAAACAGCAGTTTTATTTTAGAAATATAATACCCACATTCACTCTTTTTCGTTTATGCCTAATATGTCGCAAACCGATTCCAGTCGAGTCACATTCAGTTATGAATTACATCAATTCAAAATGGCAATGTTTGACAAAGTCAACACTGGATGTTGGTCGTTTAATGTTTGTATCACAAAACAGATGTCAAACATTAAATGTTTAACTGTTTACATCTTACTTCACTCTCTTTTACCATTAAAAACTGAAGCGTCGCACTGAAATTCATTTCTATTTCAGTGAACAGTAAAACTTCTTTATTGTGATTGGTCAGCTCAATCATGGTGACATCGAAAACAATTATTTAAGAGTTGTTGTCTTCTGTCTGTATTTCCACAGTATGAAGGTAAGGTTGTATGAATTTATGAATGAATCGCTAGTCTTCCCATTTGTTATGACATCCACTTCAAACATTACAATGCGCATGATAACTTCCATTAACTCTACAACAGGTAAATCCACTTTGCCAGCTATTTACTCTTAAACAGTTTACTCTTATAGAGCCAAAGCCACTAGAAGGCAAGCCTGCAACCTGTAGCCGAAAAAAAGCGTAATGGCTAAAGAGAACGCTTCCGCTTTGGCAGGACATGGGAAAAAGGAGACCAGAAGCCGTTTTTTTTTTTTATGGATGTCAATGGAGGAAAGGCTTCACTACGCTGAATAAAAAGCTTTTTAGAGGAAAGGGCTTATCATTTAATGAATCAACAGCATCTGCTAATCTTCAACATGTTTTCAATACTTTCGGATTTAACTATTTTTAGAGATTTAATACGAAAAAAAGGCTGTTTTATAAGAAAAGTCGCTAACTTTTTGCGATAGGTGGGATTAAGCTTATGGCACTTGTCATTCATTTCTACGGTATCCGTAAACAGCGACTGAGTGTCGCACAACAAGGCTGTAATGTGATTGGTTATTAAGGCACACGTGATCCAAGTTAGCCATTATTCTTTCTCCAATAGTAAGCAATACCGACCCTCTCATCAAACTCTGATAGAGCTACCCCAAAAATGGAAGTTCAAAGACAAAATTCTAAAGATGGCTGCACACTTGTTTCGCTATATTACCCAAATGTGCAGTAGGAGCAACCAGGGATGGTTGGAACACAAGGCTGTTGTAACACTTGCAATTTCTCAAATAAGGAATATGTGAGGAAATAGAGCCCTGTGGCAGACACAGCAGATTTTGTAGGAGAAAAAACTAATTTTGAGTTTATATTTAATTGATTTTTGTGATGACTGTTCCTGCTTTGTAGTTAAACTCATTGAAGTTAAATTATATTTATTTTGTGTCTGTGTAGATATTTTTTCATGCAAGCTGCTAATGTTTGGCTGTTCGCTGTAAGGTGATCTAGTTTATGGCTACAAGACTCTGGGATAGTTGTAACATCAACAAAACAAATTAGAACTTACTCCAAAAACATTTTTTTGTTTTATTTATAGGTTTTCTTTGAATTTCAGTATGCCTAGGTCTTGGAAGAGAAAGACCAGAAACCAAGGGGTTTTTCTTATTATGTTGAAAATTATGTTTTAATTAAGACAGCTTTAAATAAAAAGTTTCACGTTTTTATTTTTTCATAATCCTTGTATAATGTTACATCTCACCCCGGTGGATATCGTAACATCAGATCTCACCCCAGGGTATGTTACAACTAACCTGGACTGTGGGGTGAATTGTAACATTTCACTCTTTGTGACTGAAACCAAACTATGCATTTTCTGTTTGTGGTGTAAAGATAGCAGCCATGCCATTTAATAGCATACACTTGTAAATAGTTTGAATCACATATTGAACGCAATGGCTTAAAATAACTCCAAGATACAGACAGAAATGGCAAACTTCCCTAGACCTACATAACTAGAAAGAATACTGCAATGGAAATGATTTTCGTTGCACACTGTTTCGACTACAGTAAGCAGCAGAAATTAATATGCAGTACGGGACACTTGTATTCTAATTTAACTAAATAGCCTTTCTAATTCACACAATAATGAATTATTATTTACAACAACAAAAAAATCTTGCCTTGCCTTGCTTTGCCTTTGAGGCAGCGCATCATCTGGTGAGCAAACGTGCACTATAATAAATTAAGAACACACTGATTGCTATCATAGTCTCACAGAGCCCAAAAATAATATTTAGCAAAACAATACAAAGTTAGTACAGGAGATACGGAGAAAACACAAAGCTCGGTCTTCGTTATATAATATAATTAGCCTGCTAGACCACAAACAACCGATTAAAAGTCTGTCCTAGTTATGAAGATGCTTCTCACACAAATGTGCATTGTAAAAAGTGCATTCCATAACTGTAAAATGGGTGAATAAATACATGAGGTTGTGCGTACTCACAGTTGTAAAAGATGACAACCACAGGATCCCGCGAGTCCACGAGCGCATGTCTCCAGTCGTGTCCACAGCGCGCGCTGATAGCAGTAGTTGGATCAAATGCTTTATAGACTGACTCTGACCAATCAGAGAGAGAGCACATCATTCACAATCCTGCACAAGGAGTGTTAAAACCATTGCATCTCTGCTGCAGACAGGGAATTCTAACACTTTTCTCAAACCAGACAGACAAGTACCTGACTTAAGCCTGTGATCCTGGGTTTTTTGGGGACAGGGATGATGCTGGAGGTCTTGAAGCAGGCTGGCACATGGCATATCTCCAATTAAGATTGTATATCTCCAATTCCCCCTATCACGAGGGACGGCGTGATAGACTGCTTACGGTAGTGAAGCAGTGATCCAGAATGTTCTCCTCTCTGGTAGGACATTTCATAGATTGTCTGTGTTTGGGGAGTTCACTTGTGAGGTTTCCTTTTTTAAAGTCACCGAGGACAATAACAAAAGAGTCCGGGTATGTGCGCTCCACGCACGTACACTGTGATGCGAAGATGAGCATCCTTAATTTGTAACGTACTTTTTAAATTCATTTAAATGGTGGACTCAATACTTTTTTAGTAAAAAACAAAACAAAAAAAACATTTAATAGCATATTTTTAAAAACATTAAACGATGTACACTTACATGAGAAGTATTTACTCTCCCAGAAAATGCGATTTTATTCTACATGGAGATCTCCCCTCATGCCGACATCACATGACCAGCTATGTCACGCAAACCACCAATTTACTAACAGACATATGATCTATAGAGATCTAGTGAGCAACACACATCACATAATCTTCCCAATAGAGATGAAGCAGTCTCAATTAGGCCTAGTCATAAAAATATAAAAAAATCTGTTTATCATCGTGTGCATGCATACAGACTTATTGCCTATTAATAGGGATGCACCGATACAACTTTTTCCAGTACTCGCCCGATACTGAAACTGTACTTTTATTTTTGGTACTTGCCGATAACGAATACCGATACCAATATTTTTAATGCATTTGTACATTTTTTAAATATTGGGTACAGAAACCAAAATAGTATGTATAATGTTATCTGGTTAACTTCATTTATTAAATAGAAACAGTCAAACAAAATTTATTCAGACACCTTCAACATTTCTCACATTATCACAGATTATTCTCTATAGTTTAGAAGATGGTAATAAAATATGACAAAAACTCATAGTTAAACTGTTTCATAACAAATTCAGCTTGATAATGTTAGATAATTTTGGTAGAAAGGTATGTAATGGATTACAATCAACCAAAAATTATTCATACAGCTGTTAGTTTGACAGTATTTACACAACAATCAGTACTTAGTCGGGGTACCCTTAGCCTTAATGACTGCCTGTAGTCTCCTGGGCATGCTGTCATCCAGGTTCATGCAAACCTTCAATTGAAATGAACTTCAATTTTTTCCCCAGACTCGGTCTGAATAATTTTTGGACCCAAATTTGTATCCGTTTTACTGGTAGTCCACTGTATAAAGAATTTTTGGATATAATTTATCACAGTTTACTGTATTTTGCTATCCTCACTTACATACATGTCCTGCACCCACTAATAATAAAAAAAAAATATAAAAATATATCTGGTGTCTGAATAATTTTTGGTTTGACTGTATATCCTTCGGTTATTTTCACACTTAATTATGCCCATTAAAATGTATTTTACAAGGTTTTGTTAATTTTTTTTTTAATTTTTTATTTTTTTTTGCTCTATGGTTCATCTTTAATTTTTTAATTTAATAGCATTAGAGCTGCTCCATTGCAGCGACTTAGAGCTGTAATCACGCGCTTTGTTGAAATAATGCAGGGAACACACATATATATATATATGTGTGTGTGAAACTCGTTGCTATTTATATTTCAAAGCCACTTATATATTGCAGAAAAACTCAAGCTGGCAAAACATGCGCAACGTGTGCATGTATTTGTACTGGTGCAGAACACTGAAAAAAGTATTTCAAGCAGTACTTCATCCAATTAGTAATTTGTCTTTCAATTTAATATACCATTATTTGTTTTATTTTTCAAGTAATATTTTTTTAGTTCAAAACATTGATAAATATAAATATTTTTCATTAAGAGCTCAACTAAGACATATTTGTTTTGACGAATGTAAAACAGCTGTATGTCATGTAGATTAATTGAGACCTGTTCTGAGGAGGATCACTTTATTGACAGGTACACTGCACAATTAAATGTAAACCCTGAAGTCAGATGCCCTTATAAAGACTGTAACTTTAATGTTTGATCTTTACAGAAAAGTTGTCAACGACAAGCCTGACATCACCCACATCACCACCTGTTTTTACAGTAAACCAGGTATGTATAAGTGCATTCATCCCATGTTGTATTTGCCATAATTACATGATTCCAACTTGGAAAAAGAATTCATGTCCTGGTAGAACTCATAATTACCGTCTGTAATCTGGGAATTTTCTGTGAGCTTCTACTTGTATCACATGACTGACTGCTGCAGATTAATTTAGGCATTGATAGTGCTGCCATAAACGCACAGTTCCCGGTCCAAGGACATGAACAGCTCTAAGTAGAACATGGTGTGAACACAGCATATGATCTTTACTTGACTTACAGTTAGTATTCTCTAACTGACTTGATAATGTCTTTATCAATCTGTTTCTTCCTCTGTTAGGATGCAGCTGACAGGACAGACTCCAGTAAGAGTCCTCAGCATTGATCAAGCAAGTCCACATCTAACCCTTCTATATGGGAATCATCTTAGAAGAAAACTTTGTAATGGAAATAGCATCTAAAATTCAGTACTGCTAATATTGTGGAATAAAACCATATAGTTCTGATGCCGTTTGTTGTGATTCTGAGATAAACTGTTTTATGTTAGTCTGTTAAACTATTTTTTTTCATGTTTTATGGGAAAATGTTTTCAGACAAAAATTCATGTTTTGTTGTGTTTTTAAATTAACATTTGGAATTGAATTCAAATAAAACAGAAAATCACATGAATGGTCCTTTATTACACTTAAAGGGTTCTGCAATTTGTAAACATTTTACTGCGATTGCATAGATTCACAAATTCAGCAACATTCATTAAGTATTCACAATTTCCTGAACAACCGCTTTTAAAAAGTACTTCCAAAGTATCAATTTGTTTAAAATTGCACATAGTTCAAAAAGAAGCTTGAGATATAAATATATAAACAGATCTTCTTAAAAGCAGCAGTCTAGTTCAGCTTTGTCACCTGGAAAGTTATGTGAACAGTACACCTGAATAAACATGCATGTCTTGCATACTTGGTTTAGTTGTTGCTTTAAAAAAAAAAAAAAAACGGACATTTCATTAAATGCACATTTAACAGCCTTTGTGTTCATGCTACTAATGTTTGAAGATCTACCAGGATGAGGATTCAGTGATACATACACAGAACGGAGGCATTAAATCTGAACGTCAAAAAATATTACGTATCTGAGCATCAGTAAACCAATTTTATCAGATCAAAAAACTGACAGCCTTATATTCACAAAAATATACTCTGTGCAAGAGCTAAATGACTATAAAGTATGTGCCCTTTTATTCAATGTACTGTATTCAAAAATACTGCATGGAGTAGACTAAATAAAAAAGTGCCATTTATGTATTTATAAATGGTGAATATAAAACAATATAGCTGACCCAAGAATAGTGAGTGGTTAAATAGTTCTACTGCTGTCTTACCAGTGACAATCTGACCTAGTTGGTGGGGGGAAAAAGATAAATAAAAAATAAAACTGGTATATCATGACACAATATCTTAGCATCCAGCTTTGAGTTAAAAAGAAAAAACTAGTGTTTTAAATGCATATAAACGTGAGACGCTTATTGCTTTAATGAACCATAGTTGTAGCTTGTATGAAATTCTCATGTTGTTATAAAAAGCCTAATGCAGCATTTATTTAAAAAAAAATAATAAAAATACACCAAGATACCAAAAACTCTGAGAATATAGTATTTTGTTGGACATCTGTAGTGGAAGTGTAGTGTGATATCTTTTAAAGGAATAGTTCACCCAAAATTAAAATTTGCTAAAAATGTACTCACCCGTAGGTCACTTAAGATGCATGTAGATGAGTTTGCTACTTTATTGGAACAGATTTGGAGAAATGTAACATTACATCACTTGCTCACCAGTGGATCCTCTGCAGTGAATGGGTGCCGTCAGAATGAGAGTCCAAACAGCAGATTAAAAACATCACAATAATCCACAAGAAATCCAAACCCCCAGTCCATCAGTTAACATCATGTCAGCTGAAAAGCTGCATGTTTGAAAGAAACAAATCCATCATTAAGAGATTGTTGAGTCCATAATCCATAGAAAGCTCCTGCAGTGAAAAAGTCCATCTCTTGTTGTCCTCTCACATCAAAATCCACCCACATATTTGATTAGAACTCTTTTGGACTAGTTTTACTTGAAAATGGTGCTTGATCTGTGCATGTTTCTCTACTGATACAGACAAGACGACCTTTTTCACTGGAAAAATAATTATTGAAAGAGGACTCATATTTTAAGCAGGAGCAGTTTAAAGTTAAAAAATTTCTTGATGGATTTGTTTATTTCAAACATGCAGCTTTTTATTTCACAAGAAGTTAACTGATGAACTGGTGTCTTGTGGATTATCGTGATGTTTTCACTGTAAAGGAGCCACTGGTTAGCAATTGATGCTAAATTTCTCCAAATCTCTTCTGCAGAAGAAACAAATGTATCCATGTCTTGGATGGCCTGAAGGTGAGTACATTTTCAGCATTTTGTTTTTCAATTTTGGGTAAATTATTTTTTAAAGCTTCATTTTGCGATTTTTTTTTGCATATTTACCCATGTGAGCTTCAACTGTCCTGTATCACTGGTGCTTTAAATTCACCTGTAGTGTTTGTAAAATCCTTTTAAAATACAGAATTCACAAGGAAAATAAAACCCAGCAAAAAAGATTCATCACAAGCAAATAATCCTCTTCCAATAAGTACCATAGAAAGTGCTGTAGAAAGCCCTTCATAACACTTAACTCAGGTCACCACAGATAACCTTAACGCTATCAGCAATAAAACATCTAATGGTATACTAACCCATAAAATTCTAAAACGGAAACCCCTGGCACACAGGAACAGGTCTGAGATAAATAAGGATAAAAATAAAACACATCAAGTTCCCACGAGGATGCTACACACCACAAAGCCACATTTAAGGGAAGTCACTTCCATTATAGATGATGGGCTTCTCAATGGTCAGGTGGTAGTTGACCTTCTTGGAGAGAAATCTATAGAAAAGAAAAGACCGGGGAAACAGTGATTGTTGCATTCCATCTTTCCTATTAGTAACAACACTGTAGAGTTATAAATAAAACAAGGATTAGTGCAGTATGTTTGAAAAGAAAAGACTATTTCTGTTTTTCTACTTCAAAATTTCACACGCTCAATGTCTTGCTTACTGTTTCTTTGTAACTGTGTGCAAATTTACTAGAATTTTTTAGTGAATATTGTTTAACCTTAAAATCAAGGTTTCTGCAAGCTTTATGCAAGTGAACTGAAGACACCAGAGGTGGGTAGTAATGAGTTACATTTACTTTGTTACATTTACTTGAGTACATTTTTTGGGTGACTAATACTTTTGGAGTATATTTAAAGATGGGTACTTTTACTCTTACTTAAGTACATTTTTAGTGAAAAAACTGTCCTTTTACTTCCTTATTGTGTGCCACGCTCCTCTTGTTACTTTATCTTAATGCAATACAAGTTATAAATCCTTCAGTTTATTCCAAACGCACCGTCTACTTTTCTCTTGGCATTGAGCGATGCTCATTTGCGAATGATTCATTCTTTTAAGTCAATTCTGTTCAAAAGCTTGATCAAACCAGTTGGCAAAGCAGTGAATTGGTTCGCGAATCAGTTTGAATGATTCATTCAGTTCCCTGCCGCGCGCTGAGCCGTCTGAAGCGGTTCACTCAGAGTTGTAACAGAAAGAGCGTTGAAGACGTGGCTTTGGATCTACAGTCAATTGAAAGCAAATCTGCAAAGGCTATTGTTTGCTAGTGATGAAGATCTTTATTAGATGAACACCGCGTGTGCTGTCTACGGTTCAACAGCTATAACTTAGGCTACATTCGATTACAGTACACGATACCACTATGACATTACCAGTTTGTTGTACATGTAACTTATAAATTAAATGTATAATTTTTACATTAAACAAGCTGTTACAGAGTATGAAATGAATACCCTCCAAACCCGCGTTAGCTCTGTTCTGGGAGGAATGCCTTGACCTAGACACAATTAATATTGTTATTTCCACAATATTTACGCTTGCAGAAATATACATTTGTTTACATTTTGCAGAACAGATGGAAGAAGATCTGTCAATGTGCATTTGGTTCGCTATGTTCAGATGTTTGGTAACTTAGCCGTCGTGTGAGGATTCTTCACTTTTCTCCGTGTCAGAGGTTATTTATACATAATTAATATACTTTAAAATATAATTTATTTCAGTGATGCAAATCAGAATTTTCATCAGCTGTTACTCCAGTTTTCAGAGTCATGATCCTTCAGAGATCATTCTAATATATTGATTTATTTCCAGTGCTGGAATCAGTTCTGATGCTTAATATTTTTTTGGAACCTGTGACAGTTTGTTTAGGATTCTTTGATGAATAGAAAGCTAAAAAGAACATCATTGATAGTAAATCAACATATTGGAATGATGTCTGAAGGATTATGTGACATTGAAGACTGGCGTAAAAGGCTGGAAAAAAAAAAAAAAAAAAAAAAAAAAAAAAAAATAATATATATATATATATATATATATATATATATATATATATATATATATATACATATACCATATATACACCTATACACACACATATACACACACACACACACACACACACACACAACATAACATACACACACACATGTATCTATATATCTAAATAAAAATAGACTATAGATATACAGTATATGTTACAAAGTAACTAGTAACTATCTACTTGAGTAGTTTTTTTATCCGATACTTTTTTACTCTTACTCAAGTAACTATTCAGATCATTATTTATATTTTTTCTTGAGTTCAGTTTTTGGGTACTCTACCCACCTCTGGAAGACACTTTTAAGACCAAGTAAAGAACATTTAAGGAATAAATTTAAGGGGTCAGTATGTTCTCTAAATGTGAATGTAAAGAGAGTTTTTTTGAGTTTATGATTAAAACATGAACATTTTCCAGTGGGATCAGAAAAATCAACTTAATTCAAAGAGAAAACAAGTTTTTATTCCCCATTTGTTCTTGTTTTAAGCACAATCTTACTTAATTCTGATCAGTATCTCAGAAAACAAGACTTTATATATCTCAAGTAAATGTATCTTGATTTAAAAATGTTTGGAACAAGAAAAAAACAGAGTAAGAACTTGAGAATAATTTTTTGCAGTGCATGCAACATATAATGCCATGACTTTATGAACTGAAGGCTTTCTGTCTTTTTAAGGCTCTAATTTGTGGATGGATGAATACTTTTTTTAAGACCTGTAGAAACCCTGTAAAATGCACTGCATGTGAAACTGTAGTAAACATCAGCAAAATACTTTCAGTCAAAAGGGTAGATATTTTCTGAGAAGCACAAAAGCTCTGAAAGGTTCCCTGGAGTGTGTAAATGTCAGCTGTGTGTTACTGTACCTGGAAAACGAGTTATCAAAGATGAGTGCATAGACTCCAGGATTGCGGACTTTCAGTTGGCCCTGTATGGTCTCTTTGTGTGAGTTACAGCGTGTGAGAGGAATCAGAACCTGAACCACAGGGACATAAAATAGATTTAGCAAGTAAATGAAGTAAAAGGGCTGCTAGGATTTATGCTCATCATTTCAAAGAGTAGAACGGCTTCCAGAAGATAAAAAGAAGGATGCATTTGAGACGCTGCCACACTGAAGAGATGTAATAATGCAAGCTGATGCAGTGTCTGTGATGCTTGTGAGGACATGCAGCCTGCAGCAGTTTGCATTATCCTAACAGATTATTATTCAACATACATTTATCATACACAGTCTAATTTACTGTAAATAACAAAGGAGTCAATGTTGGGGAAACTACATTACCTATTAAAAAAAGTTTTCATTAATTGAGATAAAGCTGAAATAATCTAAGTATTCAGAGTATTTAATGAAAACTTACAAATCGTCAGCTTAAATAAGTTCAAACACTACAACTTAACAAAAAAAGCTGAAATACTAAAACTAAAATAAAACTGAAATATAAATTAAACCTAAAAATGTTTAAATTAATAAACAAAACTAATATAAATTACAAAAGAACATAAAATTACCAAAACTTAAACTAAAATTTAAATGCAAACTGAAATATATAAATAAAAGCTAATTCAAAATATTAATTAATACTAAACAGTTTATAAATAATACTAAAATAACAATAATTATATATATTAATTAATACTAAACATAATTAGATTAAAGAAGGCATTATTTAGTCAATTTTCCTCTGCAGAGTTCATATTTTAATATTTATAAGAATTTAACTTGGAGAGAAAAATTAAGAATTTCAATTTAGGTGAAAAGTGCACATATAAAATAGTCCTAAATAGAACTAATGAATAATGAATACAGTATTTAACTAATTATTTTGCTATTAAAAAGCAAAAGGTTTTATGTTGCTTTGCTTCCTTTTTAAAGCTTTAAAGCCTTGTTTTCTATTCTATTGTTTGGAAAAAGTTCTTCAGATTCTCTTATAAATAAAAAAGACCTTCTTTTCCACAGAAAAAAAGTATTAATACTAAACAGTTTATAAATAATACTAAAATAACAAAAGTAAATAAAGACAATTATAATATTAGAATGTTTCTTCTAATTTATTTGATACTCTCCAACACTATAATTTGGAACACAAAGAGACACCTATAACTAGGTTTTTCATGAACTATTTGAGCAACACACTAACAAGGCCATATTTTACAGCTTATGCACGTGCATATGCGAACGAGCATGAGTACACATTGTCCGTGGCAACCTCTGCATACCAAACAGTTGTTGAAGGGCATGTATGCGTGTGTTTGTTACCTTGGCCTGCTCAACAGGTGTGTCAAGTGTCTCTCTGTACACCACAGTGAAGGAGATGCTCTTGGGCTCGGAAGAGAAAACCCAGCTGATGATGGGCCCGCAGTCACCCACAGTGATGGGAATGGCGCTATAGCAACTGGACTTGACAAACAGCTCACGGGAACCATCGCCAAAATGAGGAATCTCATTTATATCCAGAGGCATAGAGGCACTACACAAAGACATGCAGCCAATCATGATCAATAATAATAGCCAGATGAGTGTGCATGTGGTTTTCTGTAGGCATATACTAACGTGAGCTCTCCTGACTTAAGGAGGGTGATTTCTGCATCCTGTACAGCAGGGACCGTCTCTTCCTGTTCATCAGGGGTCACGTCACTCGATATGCCACTGCAAAACACAATAATCACAACCAACCATAAATAGATAGAACATTTTTTTAAAGCTAGATTGTTCGGAATGGTTGCCTGGATGTTGCTATGATGGGGTCTGAATGCTTGTTAATGGGCTGCTATGTGGTTGCTTGATGCCATAAAGAAAAACCTGCTCTTACGTCTAAACTGTCTAAAAAAAAAAACACAAAAATGTAACTGTCCTTGTTTTTTTTAAAAGTTCATTGAACTATTAAAACATTCTGTATCTCTTAGATCTCAAAATTTCACAATACAAGAACTAAGCTGCAAAAATTAGCCCTTCTGAATTTGTGCAGCTGTATTATTTATTATATCTAAATAATACATATATTAAATATATCATAAATAAATCAAAAAAGACATATAAAGTCTTTTTTGCTCATAAGGCTGCATTTATTTGATCAAAAATAGTAAAAACAGTAATTGTAGAATATTATTACAATTTAAAATAACTGTTTTCTATTTGAATATACAGTATGTTAAAATGTGGTACATTCCTGTGATGCAAAGCTGAATTTTCAGCATCATTGCTCTAGTCTTCAGTAGCTATGCTTCCATCCGAAGTTATGAATTAATAATATATGCAAAATTTGAATATTGCATAAAACATCTGCGAATAAAGCACCGTTTCCAAAACGTTTGTTATCCCAAAACGTCCATAAAAGTAGGTGAATGGAAACATAGTTAGTGTCACATGATCCCGCAGAAATCATTCTATTATGCAAATGCATGCTGATCCAAACATTTCTTGTTATTACCAATGCTGGAAACAGTTGTGCTGCTTAATATTATTTATAGTTTATGTGGCACATTTCAGTTTTGATTGTTATGGAAAAGTAAAGTAACGTAGCTTTGAAGAGAGACTGTTATTGAAAGATAGAGCAGCCAAAATCTCAATTGGGCCCAAAAGCAAACCTGCGAACAAGTAGCATTTTTAATTCAAATGCAAAAATGGTGTATGCATCAAGCTCTTAAAGGCACAGCAGCAAAAAATAAGTAATTAACGTGCACACATATTATGATGTGTTTGATGCAAATAATAAGAGAAAAACACTAAAAAACCTAAATGACTCAAAAAAATAAATAAATCAAAAATAAAAATCTTTCCATCAGAACCCTCTCCTTTCCCAGGGAGAGCGTCTAATTACGGAAATCTCACTCACACACAGGAAAATGATCTTTTGAGGTTGCTTTACAATTATATGCCAGGCAGGTGCTCATCTCAGAGTGACAAATGTTAGGAAATGTACGCATAAATTGACAGTCATCTTCCCCCCGCAATCAATCTCCCGGCAGGACTTCCTGTCTGTCTGTAACACTTATTTGAAGAAGCATCACAGCACAATTTTCTAAACAGATGCCCGGTGATGCAGCCTGGGGAATCTTGATAACACTGCTACAAATTGGACCTCCCGGTGGTGCTTCCTGTGTGTTTTTGATAACACTTCTATAATTTGTTGGTTTTTTATTTTGTTTGTGAATATTGGTTTGTTTTAGTTAATGTATTTAATTTTTATTGTTTTTCATTTATTATTTTTGGTTTTTTAATTGTTAGATTTATTTTAGCATTCTTATTTGCAGGAAAACTTTTGTACTAGAAAACTGAGTGTGCATAAATGTATTTGTGCACGACATTTATTCAAATACAGAAACGAACAATTCTAGTTATCAGATTTAAAATGTTAAGAAATTTTGGTTCCTTACTTATTCCCTTTTTTAATAATGTTCTTTTAACAGTTCCATACCAGAAAAGCCTCATGGAAGTGAATGGTCTCGTGCTAGATAAAAAGATAGTCTCATCTAGCATCAAATAACCTAAAGGACGTTTGCCTGCAAAAATAAGTCTAAAAGCTACTCCCTTTACCTTTATATGTTCATATTCGTTTTTGTTCATTTGCAGAATTGTATATACACATTATTGAATTAAAAAAGCTACAGACATCTTGACCAAGCTAGCGCAGCAACGTGAGCTGCCAACTCTATTCACCGTACACGCAATTGACTCTTTCTTTCACACGCTTTTACCGCTCTGAATATAGTGAGTGACACAGACTCGCTCCGCTTTTTTTGAAGATAATTCTAATATTATGTTTATTTTAATATAATACTGATCTTTTGCAGAGTGTACTATTTGTGATGTGATTTTATTCTTTGTTCTATTTTTGACTTTATTTTATTAAACTACACAAACAAAATTCTAGCGAAATTACCAATCCAAAGAAATGTTGCACACAGTCGCTACAGTACCGTTTGGAAAAAGTTCTGTTTGTCTGAAGAGCGCGGTTGCTTTTTTAAAAAGGTTGGCTGTGGGTTTTTGAAGCCATTTCGAAATGGCAAATAATAGTAATACTAATTAAGGTTGAATTATTAATACATTTTAAATTTTTTTCGTGTAGGTTTTTGGATATTTTGGAATTTTTACACATGGAGCCATTTTTACCTCAATTTTTACACATGGCACCTTTAAAATGGAATAAATCATTCTAATATGCTGATTTGCAGCCCAAGAAATATTTCTTACTATCAATGTTGAAATCAGTTGTTCTTTTTTTATTTTCAGGATTTTATGATTAATAGAAAGTTCAAAAGAACAGCATATTTTAAACAGAAATATTTTGTAACATTATAAATGTCTTTACTGTCACTTTTAATCAATTTATTGCATCCTTGCTGAATAAAAGTATTCTTTTTTTATTTATTTTTTTAATCTTACTGAACCCAAATTTCTTAATATTAGTGTATTTACAGTTGGTGTTGTCTAGGATTATTTGTTTGTGTGTGTGTGTGTGTGTGTGTGTGTGTGTGTGTGTGTGTGTGTGTGTGTGTGTGTGTGTGTGTGTGTGTGTGTGTGTGTGTCCTTACAGGTCTCCGGGTTGCCCTCCATCTCCTTCTTCCTCCTGTGACCCAGTGGTGGTGCGCGAGTCGCTGTCATAGATCTCGTTCACTTCCTCATCCGTTATGATGTCAAATGATCCATCATCCCGTTTCTCACCAGGATCTGTAACTGCACGTCAGGACAGAACATTATCAGCCTCAGTATGACATCAACTCATGAGAAATGTAAGAAGTGGGTAAAACGGAAATTAGCATTAAGCAAGGGACCTGAAAACATTGTTGTGTTGTTATTTTTAACTAAAACTATTAAAAATGTATTTCATTTATTTCAAATAAAGCTGAAATAAAACATAATTATTAGACTAAAAACCGAAAAAACATTACAAACTAACTTACTAAAATAAGTCGAAGTACTACAATTACTACAAATAAAACTGGAATGAAAATAAATTCAAGCTAAATCAAAATCTTTAAAAAAGAAAATGCACAAAAGAAAAATTATACAAGTTTAAAAAGAACACTAGGTGGCTCTTTCTAAGTATCATTATTCAGGTTTGAATTTCTAATGATACATAGATGGCGCTGTCACATGATATGTAACTTTTCTGTTATACTCCTTTCAAATGTCAGGATTTTTACTGAATCTGGCTTTTTGAACCATCAAGCGCCCCCTTGAGAAAGACATACAAAAACATTTATTAACAAGGAATATTCGGGGTCCAATACATCAATGACAGGACTGCTTGTTACAGTCAAGACAAATTTGTGACATTTTCCTGTCAATTACAATGATGTATGTTAAAAACAAAGCTCTCTGCAGCAAAATCCTGATCTTTAGCATTCAAGAATGGACTTCTTGCCCATTCAATCCATTCATAAAGACAATCTTCAGACACAAAAGATGAATGTCAGACAGAACAATATATTTAAGCACTTGAAGGTTCTCTCAATCATACGTGATGCTGTATTCACACACTCAGAATGCAAAACCCACTTGACGTTGACAGCACCTTTGTTATCAGCACTTATGTAGAGAGTTTACAAAGAAAAGTAACTTTTATGCTTGCTAAGGGAGTTTTGAGGTGCTCTTAAATGGAAAAAGTTCCCTGAATTTAAAACGTAAAGAAGTAATTTTACATCCAAGACCTCCTGGGAAGTTCCTACTTACAAGACAGCAACTATGATATAATAAAGAATAAAATGGACAATTTCAAATTTTTCTTTTTTTTTTTTTTTATTTTATTTTATTTTTTTTTATTTAATGCAACACAATGAGGAGCAAAGGATGCACATTTGGGGTGTAATTTAAGTTTTATCTATCATGAGAAATGTAAGTTGATTGCACAAGTCTGTTCTCATGAATCAGCTAAGTGAGTAGTGTCTTCTGGCTACTCTTCTCCAACAAATTGCATACAATCTAAACTTCACAACTGTAATATAATTAAAATTGTTAAAGTGGCATTCATGTGCAATCAACTTGTATTTTAAGGGTCTGTTTTCGGAGGTATCTGTACCTGTAACTCTTGGTGTAGGTATATAAGGGGGTGGTGGTTGACCGGCAGCGTTTGCATGAGGCGGTGGTTGATTCTCTGACAAGCTGTTGAGTTCAGCCTTTGTAAATCTTTCCACCACAGCATTGTGCTGTGTGTAGCACTCTCGACAGCAGCGCTCCTTCTTTGAGGTTTTTGTCATCACATAATTATTGCTGCAGTAGTAACAGAAGATACGGCCACACAGCCTGCCAGGAACACAGAATAACATAACTCCAAATATTTGGCGCAAGAAAACATATTTTTAGACCAAACAATGCATCACTAATATAGAGTCTGAAATACTGTCCTGTGATGAACTTTTTGAGTCAATTCAGGTGGATGAAAAATTCAGACTCAGTGTAAATAGTTCTGTAGCAGAAAATCACTTATCATTAAAATATGTCTTAAAATATGAATTATATTCAATTTTTACATATTGTAATAAGGTAAGGTAATAATCATAAGTACTGAAAACCATCATTAAAGTGTTTTAACATTAAATCATCACTTCTGTTGTGTGGATTAGTTGTGTGGATTTCTTGTGGATTATTGTGATGTTTTTATCAGCTGTTTGGACTCTCATTCTGATGGCACCCATTCGCTTCAGATGATCCTCTGGTAAGTAAGTGATATAATGCTAAATTTCTCCCAATCTGCCCTTATTTATGGAGAAACAAACTCATCTATATCTTGGACTTCCTGAGGGTCCTGAGTACATTTTCAGCAAATTTTCATTTCTGGATGAACTAGTCTTTTAATGTACTCAAAGAATTGCAATTAAACCACAGGATGTGTCTAAAAGACCTGAGGTGAGGATTGACTAAGAATGAATTTCTCTCAGTGATGGTATTTATTTGCATGCTTTGTCTGCATTGCTTCAACCAGATTGACTAAAGTCATTATGAAGATCAGGTATCAAAGCAAACCCAGAAAAAAACCAATCATTTAATTTAAACCTCCAGTGCTAAACCTGCACATACAGACGAATCAAAAAGCTTTTTAACACTCAAAACTCACTTAAAATGCATAAATATATTTAACAAAATATTACTTGAATTTAAAGAAATATTACCTTTTTTTTTTTTCAACAAAAAACATTAGCATTGTGTGATATTCTAACATGGCATGATTGCCAAGTCTTTCAGAGCCTTTCTTCAACAAATGTGTACAATACTTCTACTTTCCTTAACTTTAATGTATTTTCTGCAGTCTTTTGCATTTGACTTCACTTCTAACTTCAGAGTGGGTGTTTGTTAGATTGCCCACCTGCAGTGATGGCGCCGCAGCCACCACGTGAACTGGCCCTGGCAGCCCAGACAATGTGTGGCCTCTTTATCTACCAGCCACCACTGCTCCTCCGCTCTCAGCTTCTGCTCGAACTCCAGAGCATCCGATTTCTGCCACAGAGCATCCTTATCCCTGAAAGACAGAGAGAAAGGAGGAGATGAGAAATAAAGACTCAGAATCTCTTTGCTTCTCTTTTGTCTCTTGGGTCCTCAATGTCTTAAAGCACCTTTCATGCTTCATTTCCATTTCATGTCAAGGGTAAAGTTTTATAACATCTCTGCTATTTGATTATGTGAATAATTTTATTCATACTGAACTGCATATTTCATCAAAAAAATAAATACTTATGTAAGTTCCTGAGTATCTTAGACACTTCTGTGGCAGCAGCACCTTTATATTTGTTTGATTGGGTTTTCTGCCCAGCTGTCTGGCACTCATTGAGAATTAAACATTAAGAACTTAATAAACCATACACTTAAAAAGAGCAAATAACAAACCAACATCTGCTTGTGTGCGAATGTGGCGGGAACTGAATTAAACAGAGACAGAGCAACAACAATCCAGCAGCTGAGAACGGGCCCTTGACCTGCTTTTATGTGTGCTTCTTGTATTTTGATATACAAACACTTCACACCACCATTACCAGTCTTTTTTTTTAACATCTCATTGAGAATTCAAATAGCTTCATCTGTAAAACTGTTTTTAGTCTTTTTTTAGTTTCTCTTCCCAGAAGCATGACTGGAGCTTTTTATTTCAGCAGCACAAGATAACATGCAAGACCAAAGTAGTTAAAGAAATGAAGGGCTTCCATCATCTTTATTAAGAAAAATTATAAAAAGAAAATAAAAAAAAATTATGTATAGAATATTGAAAAAATTCCAGCAAAAATTGTCCCATCATTTTCATTCGAAAACTATTTTAAAACAAAATTAAAAGAATTTGAGAGTTATGTATAGAATATTGAAAAAATTAAAGTGAATATTGTAATATAATTTACTTGAAGAGTTATAAGTTGTTTTTAAATTATAAGATTTTAAAGAACAACAAAAATATTTTTTTTTTTGCATCAAACTAATTAAAAGTATTTATTTTCAAAATGACAGTCACATTAATCACAATTTTTGTATTAAATCTATTTACACCAACAGCTAAATGAATCATTTTCAAAAAAGGGGCATAGAAATGCACTGAATCTTTTTTCTTTTTTTTACTTCCTTTTTTTTTTGGGGAATAGATGTTAGGTGTGTCTTTTTTTTTTTTTTTTGTCTAGACATGATGTTAGGAAAACTGGATAAAGTTAAAACCTATCCTATAATCATGAAACACGCTAGCTAATCATAAACAATGAAATAACCTTTGTTTTTAGGTAAGGAAAAAGAAGCTATACCTGAAGTGCAAGTGATATACAGACCTAATAAGTTCGATGAGCCGTTCCTCCAGATTCACTTTGGTTTGGCCCAGATCCTCCAGCTCAGCAGACATCTGAAGTTGCTGATTCTGAGCCTCTGTCAACACCTGATCCAATTTCTGCTTTAGTTCCTTCCTCTCTTTCTGTACTTCACTAAGAGCCTCTTTGGTACTAAAGCAGAGAAAAAGAAAATAGAAGTTCATAATAATGCATAGCCTGACCAATAATTACTCAAATTGAATCTCTTCCAGGGTCCAAGAAATCCTCATGAAGATCCATTTGGAAATCCATTAGTGCAAATCCATTATCTGTGCTGCATTAACCCTCATATTGTGTTTTGGAACGCTCACCTTGATACACTTTCCTGCAGTTGCTGCGTCTCACACTCTGCCTCACGCATCTGAGTCTCACAGTCAGTGATGTGAGAGTCTTTTTGCGCAATCAGACGAGAGTATTCAATATTTACTGCCTAAACACACGAACAAACTGCTAAATGCATGAACGCAATCTGTACACAGAAAAATCAAACATTTGCATATCTAGACATTGTTTTGTACATTTATTTAGTCTCATTTTGAATTTCATCTTATCAAAGGAATATAATAACAAATGCTGATTTGCTTAACTAATGAAATTGCAGTGTTAATTTTAACACAAATGTTCCATAACTAATCGTTTTAGGACATGGCAACACATACAAAAAAATAAAATGGTTTTATCAGGGTTGATTGTACACAGTGGTATTTTGGACATGTACCGTGATAGTATTATGGTATTCTTGAAAGTATCATGTAAATACATGCATATCATCCATTTTAAGGCACCACAGTATTACCACCTAAAATCACTACTATACCATGGTACAGTCAAACAACTTTTTGTGAGGGAATACCGTGTTTGTGGTGTTGTTTTAGATACCATGTAAATATGGTATAATTCAGCATCATGGTTTTACCATCAAATACCATCACTGTACAACTGTACTTCCAATAAACCGTTTTTCAAAAGGGAATAATTGTAAATACATTTTTTAACTCAACAGTAATGCAGAGTGAAAAATAACAATAGCATAAGTTTTATTGTTCCAAAAAGCTGCACAATTGGAGGAACATTATTTTAGAAAATAATTACAGTGGCACTTGTACTCTAATTGACAAATATCTGCAGGTAACAGTCTGCACTGCTCCTAATTATAGACCTAATGAGAAGTAAATTATTCATCACTGTCTGGCAATTAACCCCAATCTCTTGTCTTCTGTTCCACTGTCTCACACAGTGGGTCTCCAATGAACGGGAACAAAAGGAGCAGCAAGAGATCAGACATTCATCACCTACTAATATCAGTGTTATCAGCCAACAGAGATGAATAATAATCATTCACATGCTGGTATGCAAAAAGAATCTGATGATCATGTAGATAAATGAAATGAAATTATTAAAAGTGACACCGTTAGTCTATCGTCACCTGGCTCAACATTTACATACCTCTAACTCTGATAATTTGGCCTCCAGCTCAGATGTCTTCTTCAACTCCACGTCTAACTGAGTTTTCAAGCACTCTATTTCTTCATTAAGGCTCTAGGTTAAAAACATAATAATAATTATATCAAGAATTATACATAAAGTATTAAAAAAATTAAATTCATTTTAATTTCAGTCACAATTTTACATGAAAAGTACTTGGATTCCTTTTAATCACAAAGTAAATCAGATAGAACATCACTAAAGTCTACTGGAAATGCTGCATTCATATCAAGTCAGAATTACTGTAATTATGAGTTCCAGCCTTGTAAAATGCATTCACATTGTTGAACCTGAATTGAGAGCAATTTATCTCACTTAACTCCTGTGACGTAAATTTTTTTTAAAAAGGCTGTGATAGAAAATATGTACATTACATATTTGTATTTTATAATTGTTCTAATTTTACTATTAGTAATTAATACAGTAAGCAGATATAAAATGCAAATCAATAGCAAAGTCTGATAAATTTAATGCATTTTGCATTAAGACCGTTACCATAGAAACACATTATTTCAGAGAGCTTGTACAGAGCAGAGTTGTCAACTTGTAATTATGGTAATTCTACCATGACATGAACGTAGCATAAGTATTTGACAGAATAGACATGAAGTGATAGAGATTGATGATTCTGAACTCATTTTACCTTTATCTGGTTTTTGAGAGTCATGTTCTCCATGCTCATCTGAAATTTCACTGCGGTGATCTCTTCTCGAGCAGCGTCCCGTTCACCCTCAGTTTTGTCCAGCAGCTCCTTTAGCTCCAGTAGAGTTTCTGAAAGTTTCTCTGTCTGCTGGAGCTCTTCTCGCAGACTAGAGTTTTCTTGGTGAACAGCCGCCAAGCTGGCATTAAGTCTCTCTGTTTTCTTCACTCCCTGCTGTTGAAGTTCTTGGATCCGAGCAGCTTCGGCAGCCCATTGTTCCCGGGCTTCTTCCCGCTCTGCAGTGAGCTTGCAAATTGTCATTCCCAACTCTGCCATTTCTGTGTTGACCCGATGGAGACCCTCTCTGGTCTCGGCATTCTCCAGAACCAACCTTTCATTCTGGGCCTTGAGGTCTGCCAGCTCCTCTTGGGCTGAAGTGAGTTCGGCAGTTGTTTTCTTGCATGTGGATGTCTCCTGATTCAGTTGCAAAGTTATTGCATCTACCTGTTCGCTAGACTGCAGTAGCTCTTTCACATGCAGTCGATTCTGCTCCTCTGCCTGCTTTTTCAACTGCTCAGTCAAGGTTCGTAGTTCTGCACAGGAAGCCTCAGTGACATCCAGCTTCGCTTGGGTCTTGTCCTTTTCCTCCACTGCACTGTGGAGTCTAGCCCTGAGATTGAGCACCTCCTCTTGAAGCCTAGAAACCTCTTTCACATTCAGTCCCAACTGATCTTCCAGGAGAGTCACTTTTGAGGCCATCTCTTGGGTTTCTTTAGCCTGGCATGCACTCTGCTCAAGTTGGACATTCTCTGCAGCCTTCCTCTGGACCTCTAGAGTCTTAATCATCTCTGTTTGTTTGACAAAGGCTCTTTCTGCCTTCATTTTCTCCACTTCCAAATCCCTCTCCCTACCTTCAAGTTCTTCCACCCTTTCCTGTAGCTCCTCACAGAGCTTGTCCCGATCCTCCAGTTTGGAATCCTTTTCTTTAAGCTGTGCCGTCAGGCTTGCCTCATTGCATCTCGCAGCTCCAAGACTCTTCTCAAATTCAGCAATTTGGCTGTTGATGTTGCGTATCTCCTCCTGCATGGCTGCAAGAGATGCTTTAAGAGTGACCTGAACCTCCATGAGGTCCTTGTTCTCCAGTTTTAGTTGGCAAACTGAACTTTCGGATTCCTTTAACTGCATGTTGGCCTTATGCAGACTTTCATCCAGACTTCTGTTCTCCTCTCTGAGCCGCTGCTCTCGTTCATCCACAGTCACTTTGGCATCATCAATTTGTGCTCGCAACTGCTTCTCCGAGGCCTTCAATCTAGCCAGCTCACTCTCCAGGGAAGATTTGTTTTCAAGCAACTCCTTCTTGGTTTCTTCATTCTTGTTCACCATCTGGATGAGCTTACTGTTTTCCTCCATTAGCTTGGCACAGCTATCGTTGTATTCTCCAATCTTCTTGGCCTGTTCTTTGGTATTGTTCTCTAGTTCAGACATGGTTTCTCTCAGACTCTGTTTGTCGCTTTTAAGCTTCTCTGATTCCTTCTCCAGAAGCTGGACTCTCTTGGTACTGGAGAGAAGATTGGACTCCTTAGCTTTCAGCTGTGTCCGCAATGTTAGCAACTGCTCTTCCAGACCACTCATCTTCTTCTCAAGCTCTTCTTTATCCTCTTGCATTTCCTTCCGCTCCACTTTGGCCTGCTTTTCCATAGTTTCCAGAGAGTGCTGGAGATCTTGCAGCTGCTTCTCCAAATTGATGGTCTCCTCCTCTCGCACTGCAATTGCCCCTTGAAGTTTGTCCATGACGTTACGGTGCTCTTTTGCCATGGTTTGCAGTTGTTCACCCTTTATCATCCAAGCTGCCATTTTTACCTCAGCCTCTTTGAGTGCTTCATCCTTCATTCTAACTTTCTCAGCCAGCTGTTCTGCCTGCCTCCTACTCTCTTCTCCTTCTGCCAGAGCATCTATCCTTCCCTTCTCAGCCTCTTTCAATTCATTTAACAGCTTGTGAATCTTTTGGGCAGAGTTGAAGTCACTGGCCACCCTCTGGCCTTTCTCATCCAATACTCCATCTAGCTTTGCCATCAATTCCTCATTTTTACGCTCTGTGGCTGCCAACATGTCTTGGAGGTCCATATAGGAGGCCTCCCTGACAGTCTCGTGTCCCTTCAAGACCTCCAGGTCATGGGATAGTGCTTGTTCGCTCGCAGCTAGCACCTCCAGGTTCCGCTGGAGCTCCTGATGGTTACCTTGGGCAGCTAGAGAGACGTCCAGCTGCCTTTGGAGTTCTACCACAACTCTGCGGAGTTCACCCGCTTCGCTGCCTAACTGCTGAACTTGGTCGAGGAGATGTCTTTGCTTTAATTCAGATTGGTCTAGCTCCAGACGGAGCTCATCTATAGCACTGATGGAAGAATCATTTAGTCCACTGGAGTTTTGGACAGACACATCTGATAGAAGCCCAGGTCCAAAGTCTGGACTCCCAGGGAACTCATGGGCCTGCTAAAAGGTTTGACAGAATGAATGTTTGTGAGAGGGAATATACATAAACAGAAAGAATAAAGACAGATTGCTTCAAGTTGAATCAGAGCAGATTTGAGACAAACACTGCCATCTACTGGATATAAAATTGTGTAAATGTTTCTACAGTAAGCTTAGAATGACACATGACAACAGGGAGCTTCTAAAGGTGTGCTGGTACCTGTGAGTATGTGCTGGCTAGACTGTTGAGGCTGGAACTACGACTCGGTGGTTTCCAAGTGTGACTGGGGGAGCTAGTCATTCCCAGTGTCCTCCTGTGAGACATTGTTTTAATTAATTTTAAATTAACTTAACTGAACATCCATCAGCTGATTCAAATGCATTCACACACACATACTATTACCAATCATGACAAATGGACTGGCAAATGGACTATAAATTAGGAGCATTATTTTTGTGCCAATGTGTTTGTATTAATCTGCTTTACAAAATTACAGCATGCTCTTACCTTGCAAAAGTGGGCCATTCTGAGTCAAGGTCATGACCCCTGGATGCCACATCAAATTGAACATCATTCAGCTCATAGAGGTAATTAATGATGTCCACACTGAGATGAGGTTTGAGTAATGGACTCCGGGAATTATACCAGTCACTACAGAGGAACACCAGTAAAAAAAGACATTGGAAAATGTAGTCAAGCTCTCCAATGAGAAAGAAAATGATGGCACTCTAAAACTTTTTTAAGACTTTTTAAGACCAATTAAACACATCAATGTGTTCTCTAAGTGTAAATGTCTTGTATAAGCGATGCTTCAAAGTTTGAAAATGAAACTTCCAACACATCTCCATTACCTTTTAATTCATTTAAAAAAAAAATAACCTTAACCTTGAATAATTCTAGAATATGGAAATAATGTTTATTATACTTTCTGATCACAAAAAAAAGATGTTCTTCATCATAATTTGTTTCTTGTTTTCCAGTGCAAATGTCTAAAATAATTAAATAAAGATACATGTACTTGAAAAGCAAAATCACATATTTATTCTTGTTTTAAGCTCACTTAATTTTGTTAAATTTTGTTCAAAACAAGACTTTATATCTTCAGTTTGCATCTCTGATTTAAAACTTTTTAAGGAAAGGCGAATTAAAACCGTTTAAGACACTTTTAAGCCTTGCAGAAACCCAAACTATGGTATTTCAAAAGCATTCATTCATGCAAGCACTTTTGGCTAATGTAACTTACTGTACAACAACCGGTTGCACAACAGTTTCAACATTACCATACTTCAGCATTACCAGGATATTACATACTTTAAAGGGATAGTTCACCCAAAAATGAAAATGCTGTCATTAATTACTCACCCTCATGTCGTTTCAAACCCACAAGACCTTCATTCATCTTCGGAACACAAATTTTTTTTTTTTTGATGGAATCTGAGAGCTGTCTGATCCTGCATAGACAGCAACACAACTGAAATGTTCCCAAATCCAGAAACGTAGCAAGGAGATCTTTAAAATAATCCATGTGACATCAGTGGTTCATCCGCAATTATACGAAGCTACGAGAATACTTTTTGTGCGCAAAAGGAAAAAAAAAAAACGACTTTATTCAACAATTTGTCTTCTCCGCATCACCCTGGTGCCGTTTTGGAGAATATCCGCTGGACGTATGCTGTTCTTTGTCAGCTACGTATAATTGCGGATGAATAACTGATGTCACATGGATTATTTTACAGATATCCTTGCTACGTTTCTGGACTTGGGAACATTTCAGTTGCGTTGCTGTCTATGCAGGGTCAGACAGCTCTCAGAATATCTTAATTTGTGTTCCGAAGATGAACGAAGGTCTTACAGGTTTAAAACGACATAAGGGTGAGTAAATAATGACAGAATTTTTGGGTCAACTAACCTTTAAAAATAAGGACGCTCACATTAAGCTTGTATTCACATAGCACAGACCCATTAACCTGGAGTAATGTTTTCTTAAAATCGGGAAGGAAATTTAAAGAAGTAAAACTCTGAGGGAAGCAGTCTCAGTATTGTTTTATTAAGCTGTGTTGTTAAAGTACTGAAAATAGAATATGGGGAAATGATATGCTTATGCTTATGCTTTTTTGGTTTAGATGGTGAACACCAACAGGTTCCATTTCTCCATAATCGCCGAAAAGCTGCATAAAACCATTGTGTGTGTTTGATAAACTTTAGCATACAAATGTTGAATTACAAAAGGTTAAGGTAATTTGATGAAATGATTAATCTTCCTTACAGAGTATCAAGTTTTAAATCACCATTTTATATGATTTATAAAGTAACAGATATAATTTACTGCCATGATTAAAAATAGTCACACACTGCAACATATACACAATGTACATATACACATAATGTTTTGTTTTTTAATTGCATGCTTTATGCTTTATTATTTTCGTTCTTTGTAATGTTTGTATTGTTAAGGCTGTTTTTACTATGTAGATTACTTTAAGACTCTACTTTTAAAGGTGCAGTAATAGTTGATTATGATGATTTATATTTCAAATGTCCATATAAAGTATTTAATAAAACTTTTGTAAATCTATAATATATATCCATATTTTTCATACATCATACAAGTTTATCAGTATCATTATAACTATTATTGTATTTATAATTCCAATGCCCATTATGTATACAGTACTTGTCAAAAGTTTGGAAACATTAGGATTTTTAAATGTTTTAAAGTCTCTCATGCTCACCAAGGTTGCAATTATTGGATCAAAACAGCTGTAAAAACAGTAGTAATGGGAAATATTATTACAATTTGAAACTACTGTTTTCTTTTTGAATATATTTTAACATGTAATTTATTTCTGTGATGCAGTGCTGAATTTTCAGAATCATTACTCCAGATTTCCACACTAGTTTGCTAATTCCTTTTAAAATTAAACACACACAAACATACCCCAAACATTTGAATGGTAGTATATCACGGTAAAACAACCGTTTTCATCACTGATAATAATAAGAAATGTTTCTTGAGCAGCAAATCAGCTTATTTGATCATGTGACACTGAAGACTGGAGTAATGATGCTGAAAATTCAGCTTTGCATCCCAGGAATAAATTAAATTTTATTGCAATAGAAAACTTTTATTTTAAATTGTAATTGTATTTCACAATATTACTGTTTTTACTGTATTTTTGACAACATTAATGCAGCCTGGGTGAGCATAAGAAGACTTTTTATTTGGAAACGTATCCAAACTTTAGACAAGTACTGTATTAATCTATATTATATATGTTTATATATATATATATATAAACCTACATGTAGAAATATTGCACAGATACACTGTTTCATTCTCTTTATTTTGGAAAAAAAAATTTAATAATATCAAAAGGACAACATTTCAGTGTCATATTTGGAACTCAGACAAGGTTTGACTAAGGGTCAGAATACTAAATTCCATGTCTATGAAAAAAGATGGGCAACATGACAGATGAGGAGACAGTGAAGTGTTACCTGGTGACCCTGTGGTTCATGAGGCACTGCTGGAGTGTGTCAGCCAGCCGCTGATGCACGAGCGAGTAACGGATAAATGCTCTGCCTTTACCAAGAGATGTCTTCAGCTAAGAGAGAAAAAGAAGATCACTCTTACTGTCTAAGCATGGCTGAATACTGGTTTCAAGGTATACCGCGATTTGAAAATTTCACAGTTTCAAAACCACTAATATTTTCCATTATACCGTTCCTGCGGTATGCGCTGTTTTCTATGTCTCCTCAAAGAGTGAAAGAGTAGGAATCCCTCGGGCTGAGTGCAGTGTAGAGAGTAACACTGACCCCTTCTCCTCCCTGTCACGTGTGTAGGATGGCGAAAAGCGTACACTTCACAATTCAACGTTTCCTTTCCATCTCGCGCACAGCCACGGCTTTCAGTCAACGTGAGCGCGGATGGATGAGCTCGACACATGAGCAGTACCACAGGTGTGGGCGGTGTCCACGAGCCCGTTAACGTAATGCCAGGCCAGAGTCAAAATATACTTTGGCCTTCACACGATTGGCACCAACCGGCCGCTTATTGCAACTCTCTGTTCTGGAAGACGGACAGACTTTTCCACAGAAATAGAAGTCTGTTAAAAGAAAAATACTGTAGCAGGCAGATCACTCACTGTTCATGATCCATGAACTATTGGAAGAAAATCCTCAATATTGATTTGGGGGTTTATATGAATGTGTTTATGAGGGGAGCTGACTGTCTTCTGGAAAGTTTACGTAGTATAATTTCACAAAGCTTGTCAGAACATTCTGTTTTTGCTTCAAATTGGGTTATTATTAAATAAAATTATGTGTATGATATGAAATTATATAAATTATATGTATATGAATTATATCAAGTATCAAGTACTCAAGTATCTACAGTGGCCCAAAACATATCTGACCCCTTTAAAAATATGAAAGACAATAGATCTTTTATTTTATTTTTTTTACATTTTCGACAAGTGGTTCCTAGGACGTTTTGGGCTGTTAGACTTTTTACGTATATAGTAATTCATGCTTTTCAACTGACAATTATTTTTTATTTATTTTTTAATTGATATTTGATGGGTGATATATCGGTAGACATGATTAGCTGGTACAAATTTGTCAACCTGTAGAGATTTTGGACTATTGTCTCTATCGCGGTTACACACTCACGTGACGTTGCTGTGCTACATGGTCACAAAAACATTTAATTAACAAGCGGTTTTAAGCATTTCTGTT
The DNA here is from genome assembly GCF_018340385.1 of Cyprinus carpio. Classification (NCBI taxonomy): domain Eukaryota; kingdom Metazoa; phylum Chordata; class Actinopteri; order Cypriniformes; family Cyprinidae; genus Cyprinus; species Cyprinus carpio. The sequence continues at coordinate 23,281,714 of NC_056619.1, read as the reverse complement.
TAAAAGCAAGTGATTTTAAGCCACTGTAACACAATCAGCAGCGAAACTCATTTCACTGTATCCATGCACTGTCCGTGAGACGTGTTTTCTGAGTGCTGTCAGAGACATGTACATGTGAAGATAGTGCTAATACAGCGCGGGAGTATTGAATGTTATTTTTGGGAGTTATTTTTGCCATTCTATGGGCAATGAACGGTTGAATAAACACATTTGTATGTGTAAAAAAAAGCCCATCTTCGAAAGTATCATCTTAAACACAGTAAATTACGTCTTAAGTGAAAGCAAACAGCTGAGGAAGAAAACACGTGTAACAGAATATTGGATCGAGGTAGCTCTTAAAGTGACAGCAGTCTAATATTCCTGCTGTCTGTCATTCATGTTAATCAAACAACAAAACGTAGAAAATCTCTCATTGCTCTTTACTAAATCATTTTTGTAACTTTAATATATTTTTTTAATTTACACAGTGAAGAACATGGTGTGTTTTTTTATGCATTTGCCTACACATAAGACTATTACCAGTAACTTGGTCAAAGTTACGTATCTGCCACCGAAACTAACCACACAACAAGAGAAGCTGGTCACCACTGTAGCATTCAGTTCAGCATCAAGAAAATACAAATTTGACCCTGGACAATATCAAACAGTGTCATGTGGAAGTGGTACTTTTAAAAAGAACATGGCATTTAGATCCACGTTTCATGCGGACAGACAAGGAACAACCTGACCAAAATCACTTGTATTTTAGTGAGAAAACGGAACTGTACAATTCTGATAGGAATGTTTGTTTAAACAAAATGTATGTGTCTACAGACATGCTTTGGTAAGAGTTGTCCACTAATACTGTACAACACATAATAAAAAAATGGTAGTTAACATTTTGCAACAAAAAGAACAATAAATATAAACAATAAATGATTATTATAAGTAGGGCTGCACAATTAATCGAATTTCTAATCGATGCCACAATTACTTAATCGTTCAAAGTCCACTTATGTTATTCTGCGTGCTTAAGATGTGTTTTTTCTTTCTACAGGTTATCTTAAGGGTTTTTCCATTGTTTTAATTTTAGTTTTAGTACAACATTACATCACCATGCCTATTTTTACTTTTTTTGTTATTATTTCAAGAAGAAACCAATCCAATGTATAGTTGACATTTGAGGCTTAATACAAGAAAAGCAATACAACTTTTTCAGTTAGAGTGTTTCAGCTTATTTATTTTCATCTAAAAATATGGTATGCGGTTGCTTCAAACAATGGTATAGAAATCATTCAATTTAAATTGTGAAAATTAATAATCGCAATTACAGTTTTAAAGGAATAATCGACAATTACTATATTTGTCATAATCGTGAAACACTAATTATTAGTATATATGAATAACAAAATATTAGTAGTATTAGTAAGTTATTACTGTAAATATTATTAATAAGTGAATGTGAATGACATGTATTTTTTATTACGTTTATGTATTTGCATTAGTTTGCAATGTTTTTATCGCTAACAATGTTGATTTATTATGTAAAGTGCTTTGAGAAACTACTTTTAAAGATGCTTTAAATAAAGTTTGTTATTAGCACTATTATATTATAAATTGGTATTTGCTTTTTATGAATTAATATTAATAAATATTTTTATATCATCATTATTACGTTCATATATCACATTTCACACGGGGGCATGAGATGGATAGAGAACTGGACTTGTAACCAGAAGGACGCAGGTTTGAGTCTCGGTGCTGGCAGGAGTTGTAGGTGGGAGGGAGTGAATGAACAGGGCTATCTTCCACCCTCAATACCCATGGCTGAAGTGCCCTTGAGCAAAGCTGAACCCCCAGTTGCTCCCCGGGCGCTGGATATATAGCTGCCCACTGCTCCGGGTGTGTGTTCACAGTGTGTTCACTTCTCTCTGCTGTGTGTGTGTGCACTTGGATGGGTTAAATGCAGAACACCAATTCCGAGTATGGATTACTTGGCAAATGTCACGACTTTCACTTCACTTTCACTTCCATATTATATATTATACAGCTACATTATTGTTATTTTTAATCAATTATTTTGTTATAATAAAACCAAAAGTAGGAGTAGGTTAAAAACAGAAATGTATTTTAAAAATTTTATATACAATATTTAGCATGTCACACAGAAAAAATGCTGCTCAGATGCATGTTGGTGTTAGAAGTGTGAACTGAAGATAAGTGAAAATGTTTACCTCTGGGATTGATTTAACAAAGCGGATTCCATCATTTGCTCCTTTGATTTTGGCCAGGCAGTCGCTGAAATAATCCCAGTAGTCTTTTCTGGATCCCAGAAATGTTGTTTTCTCTTTCTGGTCAAACTGAGCAACATAATAATAACATAACACTTCAGAAAAATGACTGGGAAACATCTTAAAAACAGACTCAAAGAAGATTCAATGGAAAGTTTTCAAGTCCTTTAGGGACAGCATGAGATCTCATCTTGCATGATTAGGGATTTTGAGTACATCCATATGGCCCGCTTCACACCTGGTATTAGCATCCGTTGCGGGTGATCAGATCCCAAGTTGTCGGCAGAGACAACTGTCATTTACACCTGATATTAACATGCATCTCCTGCGATCACTTGTGGTTGGGTTTAATCAAAACAAAGGTTTCCCATTATGTGACTAAATACATCAGTCTGGCACATCATACACAAAAATTAAAGCACCAGAAATATAAATAAACCACTTTTGCTGCCAAATCTCTGTGCAAAAGCATAATTTCGATGCTTCATTACTGCAAAATATATGAAAATATAAAATTTATGTTCTTCCTCAGTATTTCTGTCTTGTTTTCCAGCAGAAATATCTATAGATTATTTAATCAAGATACATTTATGTGAGAAGCAAAATAACATAAGAAGTCTTGTTTTCTGTGAAACTTATCAAAAAAGTGAGTTCCTGATTAAAACAAGAAAACATTTTTGCCAGTGGGTTCAAAACAAATTAATTGAAAGGGGAAAGATGTTTTCATAACCCACTGACTGATATTCTTGGTTTAAGCATAGACTCAATTAACTGACATTTTACATTTGCACCAGTAAATGTATCTGGATTTAAGGATGTTTAGATGGATTTTTTTTCTCCGAAGCATGCAACATTTAATGCCATGACTTCCTGCACTGATTTAGGGCCCTTTTAAGGCCTTCATTTGTAAAAGTGTGACTTAAGACATCTTAAAACTTTTGTAAGACCAGCAAAAACCCTGTCACGTGATCTGAACTTTTGGGCTTTTCTGTGTCTATGTGTCTCTGACCTGAAGCAGGTACTCCAGTTTGTAGGAGAACTTGTGCAGATTGGAGCTGTCATCTGTAATGGGCTCGCCGTTCTCCTTACACTCCTTTGTCAGTTCTGATACAGCATCTATAAAGAAAGATCATGAGAATAAAGCAAGTCAAAGATACCTAGATCACATTTTAACACAATTTCAGAGGAATATACTGTAATTAACAATGATCACAGGCAACAAAACCCCAATTATACCCCTTTTTACTCTCTAAACAATAGCTCTGCCTCTCTCATTAAGGCCAACGCACATCCGTACCATGCAGATCTCTGATAATCCGTTGGATCTGACCCTCCCCGACTGCAGCACCAGCAGCCATGGTCTGACTAGCTTCCTGCCAACGGGGTCAAGAGGTCATCTGTAGTCTGCTGAGTAAAAGAATCACAGTGACAACAGATAACTCACATTATATTTATTTATAGAGAAGAAGCATGATATATCAGTCACATTAGCGATTATAAGTGGCATCGCCTGTTGTCCTCTCACATTAAAATCAACTGACATATTTGTTTAGAACTGTTTTGGACTGATTTTGCTTGTAAACCGTGTGTGATCTATGCTTTCCACTGGAGGAAGCAATGTTGTGGATAGAGGACTTGTATTTCATCCGGAAGCCATGTTTTGATGGATTTGTTTTTTACAAACACACAGCTTTTTACTTCACAGGATGTTCATTGATGGACTGGAGTGGTGTGGATTACTTGTGATGTTTTTATCAGCTGTTTGGACTCTCATTCTGACGGCACCCATTTGGGTGAACTATTCCTTCAAATCAAGAATCATTATTAGTGTTTATACTTAAGTTTGATTGTACATTATAATGTTTTAAAGCCTGATACAAGTGAAACTCTGGATTAGCGTTTTAATGCATGAATGACCTATTTTTAAAATTGTACAGATAAGCAATATCGCTGGTTAAATTGGTTATCGGCTATAATCAGGCTCATTGGTTCAATTCACAAGGCCACAAATAAGGATCTCCGTATTGCCCATAGACAGTAAAGGTATTGCCCTCTGTTGATGACCAAAGTTTTAGCATACAAATAACTATAGTTAAGGCCAAAGTGTCTATATTCTCATTAAAATGAAGCAATGTGCAAAATCATTCAGTGACAGCAATGGTGGCAGGACAAAAACTGCAGTGAATGCTTAAATACAAAGGGACCTCATCTATCAGCTGTCTTGAATGTCTCTGGTAAATAAGGAACCTTCTTGAGCACATACCAAGTATCTGGTTTCTGGTAATAAAAAAAGCTATAAAGGAACTACAAGGAACGACTAAAATTGTACCAATTGCAGCTAAAGATCGTTTAAAATATGGTATGACAAATCTACTTCTCTAATCTATTTTAACAGCTGGTTTAAACAGTGGTTTGGTGACGATTCTGAGGAACAAAAATACTAAAAACCAATACCTTTGTAGATTGTTGATTTTATATATAGCCTACTTGGAAAGCATAAATGCATTTATAGATAGATAGACAGACAGATAGATAAAAATGTATTAACTTCACTAACGTTAGTTCTTTTTAAACAGTCAGATGATATCCACTGCGTCTACTGTTTGTTTATGAAAATGTATGACTACCCAGAATTATAAATACCAAATTTCTAAATTATCACAGATGACAACTTAACCATCAGAGTGGTAACGTTACAGAAAGACATTTGAGAGAAACAATAACATGCATATTTACTGTAACGTTACCGTTCAATAACACAACAACACTAGAAACAGCTGTTTTTGAAATGTTGTCAAACAGAGTCCGCGTTCTCTCACACATTGCTTTGACTTACACCAATTCAAATGAAAAGGAACGAGTTCTTTGGAACAGTCTTTTGTTGCCATAGAAACTGGATTTTTTAAAAATAACGAACAGATGTTAAACTGTATAAAAGTTCAACAGCCCGTCACGCACAGGATGACATGTCAGAATGTTTATTTTGGATAAACGCGGTTTTAGATTGAAGTTAGCATGTATGTATAACAGTTGGAAGTTTGTTAAATGTGTGATAGTTAATTGTCTTGAAAGTGAAAAAAGAAGCTGACATACTTTAGTATCGTAAGGATCCGAGAAGGTCCGCTTTTAGTTTACATCGTCACACTTCCTTGCTAGCCTACGATTTTTGATTGACAGGAATTTCGACCATAGGCGGCGGGCTTGAGAGCCGAAGTCGTTTTTTTATTGGCCCGCGATAGCCCCGCCTTATGTCTGGTTACGATAACAAGACCCAGAAAACAAACAAACAAAAAAAACCGAGTGATTTATTATGAAATCATATATATTATCAATTGTTTTATTAATTTTATTTATATAATTTATAATTGTTTTTTTATTTTATATTTTATTTAATTTATTAATTTTTTGTAGAATATAATAAAATTAAATACTTAAAGAAAAGAAAATAAACACATGCACGCATGTTTATGGGGTGCAGTCTAACATGTGTTAATGCGTCGTTTAAAAAAGAAAGGATTATTTTCCACATAATTTACTTTAGCGTGATTCGCTAAACCGCCTAGTGCGCGTGCAGAAATGTCACACCTCATCTCAAAATGCGCTCCGGGGGTATTCCAGAAAACAGGTTATGTGACATACCCACCCGGTTGTGTTTAAGGTAAGTAAGCGCAGTGGCGGACTGGCCATCTAGAGCACCGGAAGTTTTCCCTGTGAGCCGCTGTACAATGTGGCCCTTTGCATACATATATATAAAAAATGTGTGGCCCACTTGATTAAAAAATTCTTATTAATTTAGCATGATCAGTGCAGCGGCTCAAAAGCGCTTGTCAATGTCAAAATGTTTTAAATAGCCAATCAAAGTGTAAAAGGGGGGATGCTAGAGAAGCTGCGAGCTGAGGTAAGGTGTATAGCGCTAAACATGACGAGACGATTTTGCAATATTTGCCTACCATTGCGATAAAAAAAAATGTTAAACGACAGACATTGATTTTCAGGAGTGCAAACTACCACTGGCCTTTTCAAATTTATTAGATTTCAATGCCATTTACGATATTCGTCACAATGTAGCGACATTACATAGAAGTTTTCAGCAGACATGAAATAATATTTAATGTATTTCTGAAAAGGCTTTCTTCCGTGATTTCACGTGTCTAAGAAAATGTTTAAAAATCTATAAAAAAAAAAAAAATCATTTGCAATCTTACTCTAAAACATTGTAAATCTGAAGACGTTTGATTTCGAGTGCTGTGCATATGAAAGTTTATATTATTTATATTAAATTAATATTTATATTATAGGCCTAATAAAAAAAATATAGCCTAATTTGCTTATTAATTTGCTTATTAATACATGCATTATTTTATGTACACTGGTGGTTAAAAGTTTGAAATAATTAAGGCTTTTTATTTGTTTATTTGGAAGAAGATTGAATTTATTTTATCAAAATAATATTATACACAATAATAGTATGAAATATTACACTTTTATTTAGGATGTTTTAAAATGTAATTTATATCTGTGATCACAGTCTTCAGTGTCCCTTCAGAAATCATTTTAATGCTGCTTAATTTGCTGCCTAATTATTATTTTTGATCAATTATTAACAATGGTCTTTATTATTGGTATAATGGATCTCAGTTAAAGAGCAGCATTTATTTGAAATATAAGTACTTTGTAATAAGTATAAATATCTTCACTGTCACTTAAATCAATTTAATGCAACCTTGTTAAAGAAAAATATTAATTTATATTTTTTAATCTTACCCGCGACTGAATGATATTACATTTTCCAAAAAATATGAAGCAGCACAACTGTTTTCAGCATTGATAATAATCAGAAGTGTTTCTTGAGCAGCAAATCACCATATTAGAATGATTTCTAATTCTTAATTGTAAAGTAATATCTAAGGTTATATATTATTCTAATATGGTTACTATATTTTATTAGCATATATAATAGTTATCTGTATAAATTATAAAACACTATTATGACAAAGTTTTGTTTAATTGATTATCTTTTCAATTTTAAATATTATCTTAGGGGCATATCACTCACCATATCTCTCCATATCACTGTATGCTGTGTATGCTCTTCTGTATCATCCGCGCCACAAGGATGCACTTTCTACGTGTATTTAGCTTTGATGTGAAAGAAAACAGCACATCCTTGTGGCGCGGATGATACAGAGGAGCATACACAGCATACGGTGATATGGAGAGACACAGAGCAGACTGTTGACAAAGGAATTGTTGAATAAAGTCATTATTTTTTGTTTTCTTCGCTTACAAAAAGTGTTCCTGTCGCTTCATATAACCCAGATTGGATGTCTGATGGCAGACGGAGTATTCTAATGACGACTTTCATACCTTTACTATTATTTATGACCTTGACACTGTTATTTACTTGGCAGTCTATGGGACAGTCACATAGACTGCCAAGTAAATTGTGTTCCTAAGACGAACTAAGCTTTTACAGGTTTGGAATGACATGGGGGTAAGTTTATAATGACAAAATTTTCATTTTGGGGTAGAGTATACCTTTAAATGGAAAAAAGAAAAATGATTGCACAACCACCAGTTAGGTGGCGATATGAACCAAATATGCGAACAGCCTTTGAACAGAAAAAGAAGAAATAAGTAGTATTGCATGCTTTTTTGTCCTGTCCCAAATGGAACACTTCATGTGCACTTTCGGTCTTGTGGACTCAATCCCAATTTATACTTCTGCATCAATCTATGCTGTAGCCTACGCATAGACCACCCCCGCCATAGCCTGACGTGCACCTCTCCAAAAATCTTGCGTTAATTCTACGCAGACCACAAGCACTGTCATTGGTCTGCTAGAACCCCTCCCTCTGTATGTACTTGAGTTTTGTGTGTGTTTATGTGCAATTTAAAATATTTTAATGTTACACATTATATAAAATAAAACACAGCAAAGAACAAGTGTCTTATCATTTATCATACCACATAGCATTATACATCAGTATCTGTCACGCCCACTGGACTCTGGTCAGTAGGTAACCCTGAAACAGAACCTACTCCGGAGCAGGTTATGTTCAGAGAGTAAGTTGCAATGTCTACTTACAGTACATACTCTGAAAGTAACCTCCATTTTTGCAACCGACTTTTCATTCTGTTGACTTCCATTCATATGCATGTGTGAGATATTTCGCATTTTACTGCGTAGCAAAGTTCTAGCTTGGTGAACTCTGACCTGCGAATTCGCATCATATGATACCGTGTGATCAACGGCAGATCAATACACAGCATGACCTCCTATCTGAATTAAAAGAACATAAATTTAAAACTGCAGGGTTGCTGGAAAGTGGAGTAAATTGTAACATTTCTCGTAGCTATGTGAAAAATATTTGGAACACAGTTCATTGATGGAGCTGTGATGAGCTAGTGATCTGAATGAGAGATAGAGAGAGAGTGAGAGATGCAGAGCAGGGGGACGTGAGGACAGAATCGTGATTCAAATATGAATAGATTTTTCGTGCACCCCTAGTTTTGATGGAATGGCAACAGCTCTTCCTCTTCTCTAACGCAGCAACATGGCACCTCCCACTTTGTTGCTTGTTCCCGGAGTAGGGGTTTATGTAAATTTCTGGGTTTGTGATGTCACCAACCCTGGAAGTAGGCCGTTATATTCCCTACAACGTTTTTGTAGACATTAAACTGCCATAATTTTAAAAGACAATATCTCCATTTGCATTGAACTTTCAGCACTGTAACTTTGCAGATAGCTATGTTTCCATCCACCTATTTTATGCACATTTTGGAATATCGCATAAAAACCACTGATTGGAAATGCCAAGATGCGGAAAAATTCTAAAAATGTGCATAAAAAAACTTAAGCACACATTTGAGTAGAATAATATTTTTATCTGAGAAGCAAAAATGCACATAAACTATGATGGAAACACATTTACTGAATAAATTCCTCCATGCGCATCGAAAAAGTCATGTGACTTTGTGCTATGAGACAGGATAACCTGACTAACCTGACCGATCGCATTCACAGCATCTGTATGTTGTTATGGTCATTCTGAAATGCCTGAGCAAAGTCTTAAATCTTAAATCTTTGGATGGAAACATAGGGCCTAGCTATTTTTTATGCTCAAACAGCAACATTACACACTAACTAAAGTTAAAAAAGTGAAATCACAATCAACCACCCCTTTAAAACATTTGTGCACAATTCAGTTGAATGATAAAGTTTAACTTCTGTAAATGTATGTTGTTAAACTGAATGTACAAAGCAAACTGTTAGCTGAAATATGCACAAAAAAAACAAAGAATGTGTGGTTTATCTGTTAATCAGATGGGGTGAAGGTTGCGTTCGTTACTACAACAACAGAATCATCATTGGTCTAATTAATTTTTAATATTAAAATAAAATGTTGTAAAGCCTCATTAAGACCCAGCGCTCTGAGGCATACATAAAAAGCACTCTTTATTTATTCTGAGAATGCTGGTTACCATAGTTATGTATGTTGGCTACAATAGCAATAGATGACTTCAAACTGTGGTCAAAATACTGTCATAAATGTTAAGCAATACTGACGACACCGTTGCTTACAATACAACCGGGGGTGTATTCCAGAAAGCAAGGTTAACTTACCATCTGCTAAACCCTGAACTCTTGGTGGATTAATCCAAATGTTATGTTGGTTCCAAAAATGCATCCAGGAGTAAGTTCATTCAACCCAGAGTAAGTTCCTAGTTAATACGCAAGACATTCTCAACAGAGTGATGATTTGACAAGTCATGCTGTTATGCTGCTGTTATGTCCCCACCAATGTAAAAATCAAACCTATATATTTTATATTTCGGACTGTAATGTACGTGACCCTGGACCACAAAACCAGTTATAAGGGTCAATTTTTCGAAACTGAGATTTATATATCATCTAAAAGCTGAATAATAAGCTTTCCATTGATGTATGGTTTGTTAGGACAATATTCGGTCAAGATAAAAATATTTGAAAATCTGGAATCTAAGGGTGCAAAAAAAAAATCTAAATATTGAGAAAAGTGCCTTTAAAGTTGTCCAAATGAAGTTCGTAGCAATGTATATTACTATTCAAAAATTAGGTTTAGATATATTTACAGTAGGAAATTTACAAAATATCTTCATGGAACATGATTTTTTACTTAATATCCTAATGATTTTTGCCATAAAAGAAAAATCTGTAATTTTGACCCATACAATGCTTTTTTGGCTATTGCAACAAATATACCCCAGTGACTTAAGAGAAAGAGGAAGCAAAATCTTTTTTGTCAGTATAAATCAGAACAGTGCAAACTCCTCTTCCACATCTCTGATCAGCTGTCAACTAGACAAGAAGAAAGAACTCAAACGGCTGTGGGGGAAATGATTTTATATATATTTCATATCAGACTGGTTTGATCCCATTTAGTTAGAGACGAGACAGTTTATTGTCTTGCAAACTGACTGTGAAAAGAGCAACAGGTAAGAACTAAATGTTTAGTAAACTAATTAAGTATATACACACTGTAATAAATTTAGATAAATTGCTTAATAACTTTAAATAACTGTTCAATAATAATCTATTAACTTTTTTTTCTTGTTTTGTCTTAATAAAAAGGCAGATTTATGTTGGAGAATATTCAACACAGAAAACGTTGGTAGGGAATAAAGAACTGAACCTGAACCAATCTGATCTGGAAGTTTGCAACTACAGAACAACATGACTGATGAGAATACAACATACGACTATGTCACAGAATATGAAGACCAGTTGTGTCGCAAAGAGGAGATGGTAAAAATCGGATCCATTATAATTCCAATTTTTTTCACAGCAGTGGTTGTATTGAGCTGCATTGGTAACATCCTCGTTCTGGTAATCCTTGCACTCTATGAGAGCCTCAAATCCCTGACCAATGTCTTCATCCTCAATTTAGCTGTGTCAGATCTGCTGTTCACTTTTGGACTTCCATTTTGGGCCTCGTATTATGTCTGGGGTTGGACATTTGGTGAGGTTGGCTGTAAAGCTGTAAAGTTCTTCTTCTATGTGGGCTTTTACAGCAGCGTGTTGTTCTTGACTCTAATGACCGTTCAGCGTTACATGGCAGTGGTTCATCCTCTGTCTGACTGGGAGAGATGCAAAGGCCTTTCTGTGTCTCCTTATATCGTTTGGATCCTGAGTGGAACGGTTGCACTGCTCGGTTCACTTCATAGTGAAGTCATAAAAGAATCTGACAGCCAATACTGTGAATATGGCAGTGCTGAATGGAAATCTAGCATTGCTTATTTTCAAAATGCTTTTTTCTTCATTGCATTTGTAATCATGGGTTACTGCTATGGCAGAATGCTTCGGACAATCATAAAATCACGGACTAAGAAGAAACACAAGACTGTTAGACTAATATTCTGCATCGCACTGGTGTTTTTTATAGGTTGGGCTCCATATAACATTGTTATGTTCTTAAAATCTTTGAACTTCCATCCATTCACAGTCTGTGAAGTAAGCATAAGACTTGACTATGCTTATTATTCTTGCCGAATGATAGCTTTCTCCCACTGTTGCTTGAACCCTGTGTTTTATGTTTTTGTTGGCGTAAAATTCAGGAATCATCTAAAAATGATTCTGCAGAAGATCTCGCAAAAAAAAAAAAAACTCAATTCCATTCAAGCCACATTGGCAAAAAATCCGTCGCTGGGTTCAATGTACTAAGAGAAAACTCAAGTACTTTTACCGATTGCAGCGAATCAACTTTGAGTTTTGAAATACAGTATTAATGCAAAGGCAAAAGACCGTAACTTAGTTACTGATATTTTTGTTTTTCCGAGTAAATAATGGGTCGTCTCAACCGTAACTTCGAAAAGCCCCGGAGAAACCAAGGCAGAGCACCGTATAACACCGTTGAGCGTGATTTCACCAAGTACAACATGTTCCTGGATCAACATCCTTGTTGATCCTGGAACAACATTTCAATCAACCAATCAGAATTGAGATATAACTTTTCAGGAAATATCTGTTTTAGGCTTAAAATCAGGGTTAGGTGCTTCTACACCCTTGTTAATCAGCTATCATTTCCCACTTATTTTAGGAATAAATTATGGGTAGGGTTAGGTTTAGGGATTGGGTTAAGTCTATATTTTTGGACAGACTTTGTCTAACCCTAACCCTAATTTAGTTGGCCGCATGTGGACTCAAATGCCATAGTTAGCCTGATCAATCATAAAATTAGTAGCCTACTAACAGTTTGCAATTAAATCCATATCCTACCTTTTCTTGTAACCCGATAAAATCAATCCATGGTGATGAACGTCATCGGAGATGTTTAATCCACAAGCATTCCGAGCATTATTCCTGCTTGCTGGCGTTCGCATCAATCCACAAAAGTTGTTCTTTTAGGTTAGGCTATTTCATAAAAGTCAATATAAAAGCAATATGCTATGTCTAGCATTCTTTAACGTTACTGAGTATAGCAAATAAATTGGTATCCATGGTATCCAGTCCTCCACATGTTTAATTTTTAGTCTGCTTGTTATGGTCAAAAAACTAACAAACAAACAAAAAACATTAATACAGTCACATTACTATATGCAATAGCCTATCTGAGACAGACAATGATCACTAGATTTTATACAGGTGTTACTATAATGACTTTGTAAATGATTATGATGATGATCGTGATGATGATAAATGATGATCAGCAACCAAATATTGATAATGTGGAAGTTACTGCCTTTTGCCTTGGTGTGACTTCTCACGTTTTGCAGACAATCCAAAGGCAGAGTACATTAACCTCAAAATAGGGGTAAAAATCAAGTTTGAGCTCACAATTTTTTAATGTAGATACTTTTCATTACTAAAACATCTAATTGTTAAATTTCCAGTGTCCTATCTATAATTAACTTGGCTGGACAAGTAAAAACTTTAAGTTAAGGTCATTTGCCTTTGTAGGGCAGCATTACTCAGCTTCTGAATTCGGTTGTGAGATAATCATTTTCGTAATTATGACCAGTGTTCTTTTTTTTTGGTTGAAGTTCTCATTTTTTGTATGTAAAAAATATAACTGAAAGTATTTAACGGAAGAAACAACACCAACAAATGTTTTGTCATTGATGCAGAAAATATTTCCACATGAAATTAAATTATATATATTTACCTTCTTCCGTGTATTACTCTATGACTTCTTGTTTATGTTACTGCTTGTATGGTTTATTAAATGGCAGAGGTGGGAGTAAGTTTCTAACAAATAAGTCTCAAGTCTTAACATTCAAGTCTCAAGCAAATCCAAGTCAATTTTTGTGAGACTCAAGCAAGTCAAGTCACTGCTTTATGTCAAGCAATTCAAGTCAAGTTGTAGCTTGGGTCAAGCAAGTCACTGTCAAGTCATACAAAGGTTTGATGATTTAACTAAATGTATATATTAAAATAAGTTAAAACTACAGTAGTTATGGGCTATGGAAGTTTTATTTGCAACAAAAAAATTGCAATATGTATTTTGTTCACATACAGCTGAGTTGTTAATACAATAAAAATCTAAAAATAAAAAACAAAATAAAAAATTTAAATACATAGCCTAAAATGTAAATGTAACTGAAATTATGCCAACATAAAAGCGTGGAAAGCATTTAGTTACAGCTGTTTCAATATGCCTCAAACATTGCAAAAAACCATGAAAAAGTATTAAACAATTCAAGTATAATGGTTTATGTGCCACCAAATGCCATTCAAACAGGGATCACCTTTATGGGACATGAAGACAACCTTGAGTTAGATCCTTCCTTTTTAAGACAAGAATAACAACAATGAGAAAAATTATTAATAATTAAATCACACAAATCTTGCACCCGTTTATCAAGTGGATTGACTATTGTACATTTTTTAATATGTGTGTGTGTGTGTGTGTGTGTGTGAGAGAGAGAGAGAGAGAGAGAGAGAGAGAGAGTGAGTGAGTGAGTGAGTGAGAGAGTGAGAGAGAGAGAGAGAGAGAGAGAGAGAGAGAGAGAGAGAGAGAGAGGTGATTTGAGTGAGTGTGATTTATTAATATTTGTGAGTAAATGTGTGTGCGTGTGTATGAGTGAAAAGTGTATTGCTTGTTTGCATGTGCATGGCTGTGCTTGCAAGTTTGGGGGGGGGGTTGTTTGTTTGTATGGTTAATTACACGAGTCTGTATGATTTTTTTTCTTTGTGTGTGTGTGTGAGCGCAATATATTTATGTGCATCCCCATAAACTATCCATAGGCTTTTCACTCAAAGTCTAACACTGAAGACCAATTATTAGACACTGTACACATACAAATACTAAGAACTCTTGCTAAAAAACAAAACAAAAAAACCCCCCGACATTTCCTTATAAACAGTGAATAACCATTTACAATGCAAGAACATGTATTGGATAGTGCTCACAAACTGTATTTTAATGCAGCCAAATTCTCAGTAAAGCTGTTTTCACTGGTATATTTCTCTGTTTCTGTTGTAAGACAACGGGATGAATATGAAATAGTGATTAAAAAGTGGCCCATTAAGACTAACCAGCTCTCCCTTATGTTAATCTGCACAAAAATCCAGATTCATAATCATTATGTCGTCTGATGAAATCAAATACACATAAGATAAAGAAAATGGCTGTGCTGTGATTTCGGCTATATTTGCATGTAAAATAGAGTTCGAAGTGACAGAATATAATTTTATCTAAAAGCGCTGCTCGTCTCAGCCGCTCGCTGAAAACAAAACCTCGCACTCGTGCGGCAGTACTGGTGAATCTAAGAAACTGAACAAGGTTTGTCCAAGAAATCGCTAGATTTGTCTCTAGGGGCTTTTTTGGAGACAAAAAAAAGTCGCTAAAGGTTCTGAAAAGTCGCTAAATCTAGCAACAAAGTTGCTAAATTGGCAACACTGTGATCTCTGCTTCTCTGCTGCATCACTTGGTTGCGGTGCGTTCAAAAACGAACAGATATTTATTAAACAAAAGACAAGTTATTTCGAGTCATTTAACTCAAGTCCAAGTCAAGTCTCAAGTCGTGAATATCAAGACAAAGTCAAGTCAAGTCTTTTATGTATATTTGTCAAGCAAATCTCAAGTCATAAAATTTGCGACTTAAGTCTGACTCGAGTCAAGTCATGTGACTCGAGTCCCCCACCTTAAATGGATAAAGCAGAGTAAAATGTACTGCATGAGCATAAAGTATGAGTCCAGTTTATGAACCATCTGCCATTACGCACTCTTAAAAGTCACATATTTTACACCTTTCTGGAGTTTTATTTTATGTTTTCATGTCTTTAAAAATATATATTTGCGGTATAAGTTCCAAAAAAACATCTCAATATATATTTTACAGCTCCTCTCTCAGGAGCTTTGCAAAGAATAGGTCGATATTGGCCTGTCTAATTAATATTCATGAGCCTCTCTTCTGATTGGCCTGTTGTTTTCGGAGTGCTGCAAGGCCAGGCCAACCACAGGTAACTAGGGTCATGTATGCTGTAGTTTGCTGTGTCTTGGTGATACTCATTAGTAAGGTAAATAGAAACACCGGTTATGATGGTCATTGCTGAGGGAAATGTTGTCCGGCCTTACATGTATGAGCCAAACTCAGACTCCGAATCGGCGGCGACAGCAGACAGCTAGCCACCTCCTCAAACTATAATTTCAGATTATGCTGGTCAAGTCAAGTCAAGTCAAGTCACCTTTATTTAAATAGCGCTTTAAACAAAAAAGTTCATCATTGAATTCAGTGATGTCATTCATCTCAGTTCAGTTTAAATAGTATCTTTTCAAGTCAACGATATCACTATAAATGAAGTGTCCCCAACTTAGCAAACCATAGGTGAGAGCGGCAAGGAACCAAAACTCCATCGGTGACAGAATGGAGAACAAACCTTGGGAGAAACCAGGCTCAGTCGTGGGGCCAGTTCTCCTCTGAAAAATATACCTGAGTATCATCAGCATAACAGTGAAAGTTAACACCATGTTTCCTGATAATATGTCCCAAGGGTAACATGTAAAGCGTGAAGAGTAACGGCCCTAGTACTGAGCCTTGAGGTACTCGATACTGCAATTGTGATCGATATGATACCTCTTCATTCACTGCTACGAATTAATGGCGGTCATATAAGTATGATTTAAACAATGCTAATGCACTTCCATTAATGCCAACAAAGTTTTCTAGTCTATGCAAAAGAATTTTGTGGTCAAGAGTGTCGAATGCAGCACTAATATCCAATAGCACAAATAGAGAGATAAAACCACAATCAGATGATAAGAGCAGGTCATTTGTAACTCTAAGGAGAGCAGTCTCAGTACTATGATACGGTCTAAATCCTGACTGGAAATCCTCACAGATGCCATTTTTCTCTAAGAAGGAATTTAATTGTGAAGATACTACCTTTTCTAGTATCTTGGACAGAAAAGGGAGATTCGAGATCGGTCTATAATTAACTAGTTCTTTGGGGTCAAGTTGTGTTTTTTTGATGAGAGGTTTAATGACAGCCAGTTTGTTTTGGGGACATATCCTACTGACAATGAGGAATTAATAATAGTCAGAAGAGGATCTATGACTTCTGGAAGCACCTCTTTTAGGAGCTTAAATGGAATAGGGTCTAACATACATGTTGTTGGCTTAGATGATTTAACAAGTTTATACAATTCTTCCTAGAGAATGAGTGGAACTGTTCCTCAGGGGATCTTAAGTGCACTGTCTGATGCGATACTGTAGCTGACGGCTGCATGGTTAAAATTTTATCTCTAATAGTATTGATCTTAGAAGTAAAGTAGTTCATAAAGTCATTACGGCTGTGATGTTGTGAAATCTTAACACTTGTTGATGCTTTATTTTTCGTTAATTTAGCCACTGTATTGAATAAATACCTGGGGTTATGTTTGTTTTCTTCTAAAAGAGACGAAAAGAAATCAGATCCAGCAGTTTTTACTGCTTTTCTGTAGGATAGGTTACTTTCCCGCCAAGCAATACGAAATACCTCTAGTTTTGTTTTCCTCCAGTGTGCTCCATTTTCCGGGCTGCTCTCTTTAGGGTGCGATTGTGCTCATTATACCATGGTGTCAGACTGTTTTCCTTAACCTTCGTTAAGCGTAAAGGAGCGACTGTATTTAAAATGCTAGAAAAGAGAGAGTCCATAGTTTCTGTTACATCATCAAGTTTTTGGTTTTGGATATGCTAAGGAATTCGGATACATCAGGAAGATTACTTACAAAGCAGTCTTTTATGGTAGAAGTGATGCTTCTACCATACTAGTAACAGGAAGTAGAATTTACAGTTTTAGCTATATGAAGTTTGCACAAAACTAAATAATGATCTGAGATCATCGCTTGGCTGCATAATTTCAACACCATTAACATCAATTCCATGTGACAATAATAAATCTAGAGTATGATTTCGACAATGAGTAGGTCCTGAGACGTGTTGTCTAACCCCAATAGAGTTCAGAATGTCTATAAATGCTGATCCCAATGCATCTTTTTCATTATCAGCATGGGTATTAAGATCACCAACAATTAAAACTTTATCTGCAGCCAGCACTAACTCGGATGTAAAATAAGCAAACTCTTTAATAAAGTCTGTATGGTGTCCTGGTGGCCTGTATACAGTAGCCAGTACAAACATCACCGGGGATTTATCACTAACATTTGATTCTCTGGATAATGTTATATGAAGCACCATTACTTCAAACGAGTTATACCTGAAGCCCGCCCTCTGAGAAATACTGAGAACATTGTTATAAATTGAAGCAACACCTCCCCCTTTACCTTTTGGATGTGGCTTATGTTTATAACAGTAATCTTGGGGTGTAGACTCATTTAAAATAATGTAATCATCAGGTTTTAGCCAGGTTTCTGTCAAACAGAGCACATCTAGATTATGATCAGTGATCGTATCATTTACAAAAAGTGCTTTTGTAGAAAGGGACCTGATATTCAATAAGCCAAGCTTTATCATTTGTTTATCCGTATTACATCTGTTTTTTATTTGTTGAACCTCAATTAAATTGTATTATTATTATTATTATTATTAATAATAAAATAAAATTATTAATTACTGTTTGTCTTATATTAGATGAGCTATAAGGAATGAAGTCCCTGGATCAACACAAGATATTTCATTATTATTATTATTATTATTGCAATATAGTGATAGATTACTCTTGGTCATATATTAGATATTGTATTATTATTATTATTATTATTATTATTATTATTATTATTATTATTATTAAATAAAGTGATTAATTACTGTTTGTCTTATATTAGATGAGCTATAAGGAATGAAGTCCCTGGGTCAACACAAGATATTTCGTTATTATTATTATAAAATGTACACCTTATATGAGCAGTTTAGCTAATGTTCGCGTTAGTTATGAATCCATGGTGCAACTGAAAATAATACATTATGCTGAGCAGGGATGGGCACATTTTAAATAAAATGCACTTACCTTTGTGAAATGAAGGAGACGTCAAATGGCACCGTTCAAAAAGTGGCGCTCAAGCAGGCAGATGTCACGTGAGTAATCTGATTGGTTGATCAATTTTACATTTACACTTACTTAGTGTAAAGATCACAAAACCACTTCAGCTTCCTCTGTGCATGTGACGTGACAAGATTTAGAGTCTGAGGTTTGAGGGAGGATTTATTTATTTGCTTACCCATCATACAAACATCACTCGGTACTTTCATATAACTTGCAGTTACTAATATTTTTCTATTAACGTAGTTCCTGAAATTCCAGTTCATTTTATACTAGAGATTGTGGTTGTCTGCAGTGATCAGTTAATCATCACTGTGCTCTACAAGATCATCAAGAATTCAGGTAAGTCATTTCTTTTGACTATGTTACTGAAGTTAAATTAATTGCTATAACTTATATTCTCCTCTGATGAAAAGGCATAGATTATATTAATATCTTTCCGTTCCTCTTTACTGTGAAAATTATTTTCAGAAGTAAAAACTATGTTTTACAAGAAAATATTATTTCTGCTTTTCTACCTAAAAAAATCATGATTTTCAGTAGAGGGCACTCCACTCAGGACCATTCCACCCATCAACCACCAGATTTCACTTGGACACTAGCACCTCTCATACTGTTGCACCACACCCGAACTACATTCCCCATGAGTCACTGCATCAGTGATTATAATATACAGTGATTAATTACTGTTTGTCTTATATTAGATGAGCTATAAGGAATGAAGTCCCTGGGTCAACACAAGAAATTTCGTTATTATTATTATTATTATTATTATTATTGCAATATAGTGATCGATTACTTTTGGTCTTATATTATATATTGTATTATTATTATTATTATTATTATTATTATTAAAATAAAGTGATTAATTACTGTTTGTCTTATATTAGATGAGCTATAAGGAATGAAGTCCCTGGGTCAACACAAGAAATTTCGTTATTATTATTATTATTATTATTATTATTATTATTATTATTATTATTATTATTATTATTATTATTATTATTATTATTATTATTATTGCAATATAGTGATCGGTTAGTTTTGTTATTTTATTATATATTGTATTATTATTATTATTATTTGTATTATTATTATTATTATTATTATTAAAATAAAGTGATTAATTACTGTTTGTCTTATATTAGATGAGCTATAAGGAATGAAGTCCCTGGGTCAACACAATATATTTCATTATTATTATTATTATTATTACAATATAGTGATAGATTACTCTTGGTCATATATAAGATATTGTATTATTATTATTATTATTATTATTATTATTAAATACAGTGATTAATTACTGTGTGTCTTATATTAGATGAGCTATTGTCACGATCATTAGTTGGAGTGCCCATGAACTTCAGTAGAGGGCACTCCACTCAGGACCATTCCACCCATCAACAACCAGATTTCACTTGGACACTAGCACCTCTCATACTGTTGCACCCACACCCGAACTACATTCCCCATGAGTCACTGCATCAGTGATTATAATATACAGTGATTAATTACTGTTTGTCTTATATTAGATGAGCTATAAGGAATGAAGTCCCTGGGCCAACACAAGATATTTTTACAAAAATAAATAAAAATGAAATAAAATAAACCTATTTAAAGACTTAAGAAGTTACAAAAATAAATAAATTATTATTATTATTATTAAATGCAGTGATTAATTACTCTTTGTCTTTTATTAGATGAGTTATAAGGAATGAAGTCCCTGGGTCAACACAAGATATTTCATTATTATTATTATTGCAATATAGTGATAGATTAATCTTTGTCATATATTAGATATTGTATTATTATTATTATTAAAATAAAGTGATTAATTACTGTTTGTCTTATATTAGATGATGTATAAGGAATGATGTGACTTGTTGTTAACAAGATATTTCTTATTATTATTATTAATATAGTGATAGATTACTCTTTGTCATATATTAGATATTGTATTATTATTAATAAATAAAGTGATTAATTACTGTTTGTCTTATATTAGATGAGCTATAAGGAATGAAGTCCCTATACTGTAGGTCAACACAAGAAATTTCATTATTATAACACAATATATTATTATTTGGTGACAGATTACTGTTTGTTTAAAATTTGATATTGTATTATTATAATTACTATTATTATTTAAATACAGTGATTGATCAATGTGTGTCATACTGTATATTGGATGAGCTAATGATGCCTCCGGGTCAACACAAGATATTTCCTTGTTGTTGATGGACGGCAAACCCCGCATTATTGGTCCCAATCCATCCGCGTTGGTGTTTGTCTTATATTTTTCAGATTGATTTTTGTCCGAATTTGATAAGCGAATGTGTTTAGATTGTGTTTTAAATAATGGTTAGTATAGATCCGACGACGCGATCACTGGGGAAAGACCACACCTGACCGGGGCGAAACTATCGTGGGCGCCTTCCTGTCCGATAGGACAGGGGTGCGGCGATTTGCACCTTATATGAGCAGTTTAGCTAATGTTCGCGTTAGTTATGAATCCATGGTGCAACTGAAAATAATACATTATGCTGAGCAGGGATGGGCACATTTTAAATAAAATGCACTTACCTTTGTGAAATGAAGGAGACGTCAAAGGGCACCGTTCAAAAAGTGGCGCTCAAGCAGGCAGATGTCACGTGAGTAATCTGATTGGTTGATCAATTTTCCCTTAAGCACCTCCCTTGTTGACCCAGGAACGCGTCTAACTCGGCAGAATCAGGATGTGCTAAACGCTAACCCTCCAATGTGGCTGAATTAAAACAATTCTGCAAGAAGAGTGGGCCAAAATTCCTCCACAGTGATGTGAAAGACTCATTGTCAGTTATCACAAACACTTGATTGCAGTTTTTACTGCCAAGGGCGGAACAACCAGTTATTAGATTTAGGGGGCAATTACTTTTTCACGTAGGGCCAGGCAGGTTTGGACAGCTTTTTTCCCTTAATAAATTAAATCGTTATTTCAAAACTGCATTTTGTATCTACTCGGGTTATCTTTGTGTAATATTAAAATTTGTTTGAATCTTTTAAGTGCGACAAATATGCAAAAAATAAAAAATTAAATAAAAAAACAGGAAGGGGGCAAAACCTTTTTCACAGCACTGTGTTTGTTGCCCCGTCTGTCGTTACAAAATGGTCTAAGCAGAGCACTTACTTAGTGTAAAGATCACAAAACCACTTCAGCTTCCTCTGTGCATGTGACGTGACAAGATTTAGAGTCTGAGGTTTGAGGGAGGATTTATTTATTTGCTTACCCATCATACAAACATCACTCAGAACAATAATGCTGTTTTTTTTAATTCATTGATTGGGTACTTTCGTATAACTTGCAGTTACTAATATTTTTAGTCATTTCTTTAGTCATTTCTTTTGACTGTGTTACTGAAGTTAAATTAATTGCTATAACTTATATTCTCCTCTGATGAAAATGCATAGATTATATTAATATCCATTTCTCTATATTCAAATAGATTATATTAATATCGTGAAAATTATTTTCAGAAGTAAAAACTATGTTTTACAAGAAAATATTATTTCTGCTTTTCTACCTAAAAAAATCATGTTTAATTTAGTTTGGAACTTGATTTTTCTTCTGAGTAAAAATATAATTTCTAATTGACCATTTTTTTTAATTTAGTTTGCAAAAAAAAAAAAAAAAAAAAAAATATATATATATATATATATATATATATATATATATATATATATATGTATATATGTATATGCGCACACGATGTTAAGAAAACTTATGTTAAAAGTATGTTTTACACGAAAATGGTATTTCAGTCTTTCTGCGTACAAATTTAATGTTTAATTCCTACTTGCCATTTCTATGTAATTATTTCAGAAAATTACAAGCATTTTATTCTATTTCTCAGTCACTTTGGTGCATTTCTCAAATCAGAAATGAAATTCTCAAAACTACTTGTACAACCTCCACATCATCTAGTCATTTATACACATCATAAAACCAGTTTCTCATTCTTTTGAACAAGTTGCGATTGCTTTTGTACATTCATGCAGTTGATTATGCACATTTATCTGCAGTTTCCTACATTATCAGTTGCTAATGTCATGTTACTCAAAATGTATTATATAGTTTTCTGTGCAATAGTCTTACCCCTCAAAACATCTAGTCGTTAGTTCATCGTATAAGTCACTGAATGCAAAAAGGTTCATCTAGTTGTCATAAACTGCCAAGCAGTTTTTTTTTTTACACATTATTATTAGACTTCTTGTAAATTTGGCATGAATTGTGCAAGTGAATCTTGACTAATGAAGAGAATGTAGATAAGCCAATGATAAACCATTTCTCTGAAATAGCTCAAAGGTTCATCTCATGACTCTTCAGTTGGAAAGCATACACTGTATAGACAGACACAAGAGTTACACAGTGGACTTATCTTTTTATTTTCATCTTTGTGCCCATATTTCTTTTTTCCTTCTCTATATCACAATGACATTGTAAAGGTTTTTTTTTGTTTGTTTTTTTTTTTTTTTTGGTCAGACCACTAGTAAAAGTGTAAACTAGGAATTCTATCCAGTCTCTTTCAATCAATATCCCACATACAATAATGTGTAAATTTGTACTTTTGAAATGGATATATGGCATACATAAACATATGGCATACTGTTCAATACAGTAACTGCCATTCAAAATGTTGCCATAGTTTACATCAGAACATCCCTCCAGAGTATACTGTTATATTGACAATATGACTAATTTATTTGACTGTCTTATCCGTACACAGTGACACAAGGACTTGTCATTCTGATGGCACTGACATGTTCATTGACACAGATATTTATTTTTGAGAGATGAACTAAGGATTTTGAGTAAGAGACTGGCTTTTGCAGGTAATACATGGTGTTTTTTGCTATTTGTACGAGTTGTTTTGAGAAATGCACTTACTGTTTTGCAAATGTCAAGGATGATTCGGGAAATGTACCAAAGCGACTGAGAAAAACTGTAACTGTTTTGCAAATGTCAAGGATGATTCGTTTAATTCTACAAAGATCAAAGAATTAAACATGGACAAATCCGATCTGGCCAGTTTGCAACTGCAAAACATGAATGATGAGAATACAACATACGACTATGCCTATGCCTATGAAGACCAGTTGTGTCGTAAAGAGGTGGGGGTGAAAGACGCATCTATTCCACTCCTTTTCATATCAGTGGTTGTGTTGAGCTGCATCTGTGACATCCTCTTTCTGGTTTTCTTTGCATTCTACAAGAACCTCAGATCCCTGACCAGTGTTTTTTTCCTCAATTTAGCTTTATCAAATCTGCTGTTCACTTTTGGACTCCTGTTTCAAGTCTCATACTACTGGGCTTGGACATTTGGAGATGTTGGCTGTAAAGCTGTGAAGTTCTTCTTCTATGTGGGCTTTAACAGCAGCGTGTTGTTCTTGACTCTAATGACTGTTCAGCGTTACATGGCAGTGGTTCATCCTCCGTCTGACTGGAAGAGATGCAGAGGCCTTTCTCTGTCTCCTGTTATCGTTTGGATCCTGAGTGGAACGGTTGCACTGCTCGGTTCACTTCATAGTGAAGTCATGATAGAATCTGACAGTAAATACTGTGAATATGGCAGCATTGACTGGAAATCTGGCATTGCTTATTTTCAAAATGCTTTTTTCTTCATTGCTTTTATAATCATGTTTTTTTGCTATGGCAGAATGCTTCGGACAATCATAAAATCACGGACTAATAAGAGACACAAGACTGTTAGACTAACATTTTTTATTGTGGTGGTGTTTTTTATTGGTTGGGCTCCATATAACATTGTCATGTTCTTAAAATCTTTGACCTTCCATCCATTCACAGTCTGTGAAGTAAGCATAAAACTCGACCATGCTGAATTTTATGCATGCCGAATTTTAGCTGTTACACAGTGTTATGTACACACTGTTGTGTTTTTAGTTTTTGTAGATGGAAGGTTCCGTAATAGTTTATGAGCAATTCCAAGGAGGTTTTGTGTAAAGATTTAAAAGGATAGTTCACCCAAAAATGAAAATTCTTTCATTAATAACCCAGTGTTAAGACCTCAGATTGACATCATCATTGATGTCAAATAACAGGTCCAATATGCAAATAAAACTGACACCAAAAACTTGACATGAGGTTGATTAGAACATCAAACATATTGCCTAAATATACTTTAAACCAGTTTCAGTGTGGGATTTACTTCCTATTTTCACCCAATCACCACTAGAAGACTTTGCCATCAGAAATGAATTTAAAATGATGTTACAGAATCTGGATCAGATCTTCACTAAAATTTGACATCAAATTGATTTCCAAGTGGCTGCTGGGTATAGCAAATGAAGCTGCAAACCAAATGGCTGTGACTTTTGATGGCAAAATTATTTTCTTGGAAAATGTAAGCACACGTGACATCTTGTGAAGCCAGAAGACACATAATGTATGGCATTATTTTTTGTTGGGTAAATTTTTTTTTTTCTAGTTGTATGTATTGGTTAATTCTTGTTTAGAAAATGGTTTAATCAGAGCAGTTACTTCTAAAGAACACAAAGCCACTTCAGCTTCCTCTGAGCATGTGAAAGAGTCTGAGGTTGGATGTATACTTACCCAACATACAAACATCACTTCGAAATTCTCCTATTTTTTAATTAACTGATTGAGTATGTTCTTATAACTCTCAGGTTATTATATACAAGATACATTTCTAGTTTCAGCATTATTTATTCTTCAGACATTTCACTTTAAATATGATCACTATCAGCTGTATGTAAAGTGACCAACATTTGGTTTTCAAGCACTGAAAATAGGTCATATTCAACAATCTGAAAATGGAGCCTCATTGAGCCTCATATCTCTGGGACTGAATGATGCGGGGCCTTGAAAATTAAGATTCCAAAAGAAAAGTTTATTAAGAACTAGAATCTAAAATGACGTTGTGATATCTTTAATACTTCTTGAGTTATATGCACACACACTTTGGAAAAAGAACTCAGACAGGCATGTTTAATGCGGTTGTTTTGACAGAAGAAAAAAAGATACATTTCTAGTTTCAACATTATTTCTTCTTCAGATATTCCTCTTTAAAAGAAAAGAAGCATCTTATTTTTCCAAATTGACCCACATTGGGTTTCTGACCACTGAAAATGAGTACAATTTAATGATTTACCCATGGAGCCTAATTGAAATCCCAATATCTCTGGAACCGAACCGTGTAGGGCCTTAAAAATGAGGATGAAAGGAAAGTTTGTCGGGACTCAACATCTAAAAGGACATTAAGATAACTTCTTGAGTTACAGTCATGCAAACTTTGGAGAAAAATTTGAAAAGTGTTGTTTCCCCATTTCTGAATGGTCACCATTGGCACATAATGCAACAAAGATGGCTGGAGTCAAAATATTTTACTAATAGGTCTACCAAATCTTATGATGCTGCCTTCTTTCTGAAGTCATTTTTAACCCCTTGTAATTTGGCTGATTCTCTGAATCAGAATTGCCATTTTGACCCCCCTCTACAAAACAGTGGATGCCAATGCCAAGTGTAAACACTTTTGGAGCACTTTTTTAACCCTTTTTATAAGGTTCTATAAAGAGCCATGAAAGGGTTATCTAGAAACCTAACAGTGTTATAAAAGATGTTTATGTCCATCATGTACTTTGGTGTAACTGAGTAGGCTATCAGTTTCGCTCTACAGAGGACAAGGTTGTGGGGAGTGACAGCATCTGTCTGGGTAGAAATACACATTTGAGTTTAGAGTCATGGTGCATATCTCACATTTGTTTAAGTAAATCCAATTATGTTTATAAAGGTCAAAAGTAGCTAAATTGACAGTATGTGAGCACTTCACAGTTAAAAGAGAAAGTGTAAAAAAGTTAAAAGGTAGCTTAAATGTTTTTGTGACTGAAATTGATAACTTTGTTCCCTAGCTTTTATCAAGTAAAGGTGACTCCATTTCCCCCCAGTTTAATAGCAAATGATGTTACAAAAACAAATGACTATGACTTTTGATGGCAAAACTTGTTTTCTTGGAAAATTTGAGCACATGTGACTCTATTATGAAGCTTGACATATGATCACACACACATCATTTGGGTCTTTTGCTCATGAGAAAGCAGGTGACTTTCCTATTGTATTGGTTGCCTCTTAGAAGAGCAGTTATAAAGATCACAAAGCCACTTCAGCTTCCTCTTAGCATGTGAGATGAAAGGATTTAGAGTCTGAGGTTTGAAGGAGGATGTATGTTATTTACCTTTATCATACAAACATCTCTCAGAAATCAACAGAAAAATAACGCTGCCCTTTTATGATTCACTGAGATGGTACATTCACACAACCTGCAGTTATCATAGCTGGTTGATCTAAAAAATATAGTTCCTGAAATTCCAGTTCATTTTATACTAGAGATTGTGGTTGTCTGCAGTGATCAGTTAATGAGCTGTTCTGATCATCACTGTGCTCTACAAGATCAAGAATTCAGGTAAGTCATTTATGTATTCATTATAACTTCACTTGTTTCCTTAGAGACTGTATTAATGTTTGCATTAGGATTGTATTAAATCTCTCTATACTTTCAAAAAAATTTTTTTTGAAGTTGTAAGTAAAACAAAGACTACTGGACCATGTTTTACAAGAAATCAGCATAACTTACCGTTTCTTTGTAATTATTTCTAAACTTTACAAGGAAATTCTAAGTGAAACGAACAGCAAAGACCTGGACCGATCTGTTCTGGCTAGTTTGTGACTGCGGAACAACATGACTGAGGAGTATACTGACATTTCCTACTACATCGATGACTATGAAGACCAGTTGTGTCGCAAAGAGGAGGTGGTAAAAGTCGGATCTATTCTCATTCCGCTCTTTTTCACAGCAGTGGTTGCATTGAGCTGCATTGGTAACATCTTCATTCTGGTTTTCCTTGCACTCTACAAAAGCTTCAGATGCCTGACCAATGTCTTCATCCTCAATTTAGCTGTGTCAGATCTGCTGTTCACTTTTGGACTTCCATTTTGGGCATCATACTATATTTCTGGTTGGACATTTGGAGACGTTGGCTGTAAAGCTGTGAAGTTCTTCTTCTATGTGGGCTTTTACAGCAGCGTGTTGTTCTTGACTCTAATGACCGTTCAGCGTTACATGGAAGTGGTTCATCCTCTGTCTGACTGGGACTGGAGCAGAGGCCTTTCTCTGTCTCCTTATATCGTTTGGATCCTGAGTGGAACGGTTGCACTGCTCGGTTCACTTCATAGTGAAGTCATGATAGAATCTGGCAGTAAATACTGTGAATATGGCAGCATTGAATGGAAATCTGGCATTGCTTATTTTCAAAATGCTTTTTTCTTCATTGCATTTGTAATCATGGGTTACTACTATGGCAAAATGCTTCGGACGATCACAAAATCACCGACTAAGAAGAGACACAAGAATGTTAGACTAACATTTTTTATTGTGGTGGTGTTTTTTATCGGTTGGGCTCCATATAACATTGTTATGTTCTTAAAATCTTTGACCTTCCATCCATTCACAGTCTGTGAAGTAAGCATAAGACTTGACTATGCTTATTATGCTTGCCGAATGTTAGCTTTCTCCCACTGTTGCATAAACCCTGCGATTTTAGTTTTTGTAGATACAAAGATTTGTAATACTTTACGAAAATTTTCAAGGAGGATGTTTTGTGTAAAGACTCAAGTATGTGAATAAATATAAATTCGTATTTTTGTTACGCTTGGCAAGATAACAGAGACTTGAGAGAAAAGAGGCTTTAAGTGCTTAAAGGAATAGTTCATCTGAAAAAGAAAATTTGCTGAAAATGTACTCACCCCCAGGCCATCCAAGAAGTAGATTGTAGTTTGTAGTAGAAGTAGTCTGTTTTTTTCATAAAAGCAGATTTGGAGAGTTTTTAGCATCACATCACTTGGTCAACAATGGATGATCTGCAGTGAATGGGTGCCGTAAGAATGAGAGTCCACACAGCTGATAAAAACATCACAATAATCCACACCACTCCAGCCCATCAAAGTGAAAAGTTTCCTCATGAGAAAGAAATCCATCAAGACATTTTTAACTTTAAACTGCTGCTTTCACCTAAAATATGACGACTTTATCAATATTATTATTTTGGCCAGTTGAACAAACCATCCTGTCTGAATCAGGAGAGAAATATTCGCAGATCAAGCACAGTTTAAAAGCAAAAATGATCCAAAGCAATCCTAAACTAATATGTCTGTGGATTTTGATGTGAGAGAAGAACAGGGGATGGACTTTTTCACTTCAAGAAGCGTTATTATGGATTACGGTCGGACGTGATGGTTTAAAGTTAAAACGTCTTAATGGCTTTGTTTCTTACAAACACACAGCCTTTCACTTCATAAGATGTTAATTGATGGACTGGAGTGGTGTGGATAACTTGTGGATTATTGTGATGTTTTTATCAGCTGTCTTGACTCGCATTCTGACGGCACCCATTCACTGCAAAAGGATCCATTTGTGAGCAAGTGATGAAATGCTAAATTTCTCCAAATCTGTTCCATCTCATCTACATCATCTACATCTTGGATGACCCGAGGGTGGGTACATTTTCTGCAATTTCTCATTTTTGGGTGAATTATTAATTTAAAAATGTGTAAGAAAACAAACACTGAAGATTGAAGAATCTGGCTGCACATGGGATCATATTCTTAAACAAATTACAAGGAACACCTGAAACAAAAATGTTCAGTGCTATATATCTGTGAAAAAGCATTTTCTAATTTGAATACACAAAAGAATCAATTCAATATTTCAGGGAAAATATGTTGTGAATGAAGTGTTGTGTACTTCTCAAATACTCCCACTTAAAATTCCTGTAAAATAAACCATGAGAACTGTTTGTGAAAATGCAGATTATGCAGTTTTGTTTTTTGTGCAGTGAAATACGTCAATTGTAGTCATGACTGTAAGTTGACTTTGTTTTCTTTCACGTGACAAAGTATAAATTGTGGTCTGTGGAAGGAAGCACAGCCTCATCATCGACCTACTTAAACAGGAAAATGGAAGATTTGAGATCATACCAAACTTATTTTTGCATATAATTTTTAACAGGTAAATATTAGTATTTCTTTTTTTAAATACATACTGCACACGAGATGCCAAGATCTTATCACTTTTATAAAAGCAACAAACTTTTACAACTTTTTAAATGGTCTTATTTATGAAATAAATAGATGATTGAAAAGCAGTTTCTTCATGTATATTTAATGAGTCTGTCCTACAGTTGATTTTAAACTTGAAACAAAAGCAAGGGCTAGAGCTATGCTGTGTTATTTATTAAGATGAAAATTAAACAAATCATGTGAATACTCTAACGTAAACCAACTCTTTTGAAACTCCCATTAACTGGAAATGACCTTTAAATGTTACTACGGACTTGCCACAACCCTTTAGAGAACAACTACTTCCATTGTGAAAAAGATAGGTAAAGTTTCACTTCTGTAAAGGAAAAGAGAAATGGCCGAGTTTGAGGTAGGTGTCTTTAACCATCCCATTCAACATAAAAACACTCAAATATCCCGTCCAAAACATCCATAACACTACATATTGGCCTCAGTTTGCTGTGGGTTTCAGTTTGCCAATTTTGTGTCATATTAGTACAAACAGAACTGACAAAAAATTAAGGTAAGAATATTCTTCTTTATTATTTATTAATAAATAAAGGTTTTAATTAAATATCTAAAATTAATAAAATACAATAATACATTCTAATGACAAAATTAATATGATTATACAGAGAACATCATGACTGAAGACTATACAGAGTATCCAGAACAAGAAGACCAACTATGTCACAAAGAGGAGGTGATCAAAGTTGGATCCATTGTTATTCCGGTTTTCTTTGGTGTTCTGGTTGTGTGTAGTTGCATTGGTAACCTGCTGGTTTTGGTCATCTTGGTGCTGTATGAGAAGTTTAGATTGCTGATCAACATCCTGATCTTCAATTTAGCTGTGTCAGATCTGCTGTTCACTTTTGGACTTCCATTTTGGGCTTTGTACTTCACCTGGGGTTGGACATTTGGAGAGGCTGGCTGCAAAGCTGTGAAGTTTCTGTTCTATCTCGGTTTTTACAGCAGCGTGTTGTTCTTGACTTTAATGACCGTTCAGCGTTACATAGTAGTGGTTCATTCTCTGTCTGACTGGGAGAGAAGCAGATGCTTTTCAGTTGCTCCCTTTATCATATGGATGTTGAGCGGAACAGCTGCACTGTTAGTCTCCCTTTATAGCCAAGTCTTAGAACATGAAGGGAATCTTTACTGTGAATTTGACAGTATTCAAGTGAGACATGCCGCTGTTTATTTACAGAATGTTTTCTTCTTGATTGCATTTTGCATCATGGGATTTTGTCACGTTAGAATGTTCCAGACAATCACACGATCCCAAACAAAGGGGCGACACAAGACTATCAAACTGATATTCTGCATTGGGCTGGTATTCTTCATTGGATGGGCTCCATACAACATAGTTATGTTCTTGAGAATTCTGCAGGACTATGGTTTGTCTTCATTTCTAGAGTGTAATGTATCCATTCATCTTGATTATGCATTTTACACTTGCCGGCTGTTGGCTTTTTCCCATTGCGGCTTAAACCCAGTGCTTTATGCTCTAATTGGAGAAAAATTTCAGAAACATTTACAAACAATATGGAAGAAAATGTGTTCAAAATAAAACAATTCTGACCTATCCTGAGACAAATGACTTGTTTTTGGTGTGTTTGTTAAATGCAACAAATCTCACAATGCATGCCTTATAGACGACCACTCAAAATGTTGGGGTCATTTTTTCTTTTAATTAATACTCGGCTCAGCAAAGATGCATTAAATTTATCAAAAGTGATCAGTAAAGATATTTATAATGTTACGAATGTTAAGATTTCGATTTAAAAAAAAAAAAAATGCTGTTCTTTTGAACAAATTGTAATAATATTTCACAGTATTGCTGTTTTTACTGTTTTTTTTTTTTTTAATAAATTCAGCCTTTATACAACTTCTTTTAAAAAAAAATCAAAATAACTTACCAACCACAAATTTTTTAAATGATAGCTTACATTATACCATACATCGTTAATAATTATTAATAGATCATATAATAATAATCATATAATTGATTTAATTGATTAAACAGTAAATAATTATATACTGTGTATGTGTGTATGTTTATTATATATATATATTATATATATATATATATATATATATATATTCATTTTTAAGCAAGCATGAACCAAACATACTTCTCCATAGTTGCTTGAAAAATACAGACATAATTTAGTTCCCTAAATGATCTCAGAGAAATATTGTATTGTATTGTATTGAATAAAAGCTTGATTGACAGCATCTGTGGCATCCTGTTGAAGACCACTGAAAATGTTTAGATCCCTGTTCGAAAGAAAATGAAAGCGTGTTACGTTGTTTTCTTAAACATTTAAACCTCAGGGGGGAAAAAAGATGTCAGCTTTACATCGGCACCATATAAACCATGGCTGAATCTTAACATCAAATCGTTTCACATGCAAAAGTTTAATCTAGGCCAGCAAGATGTAAAAAATAAAATAAAAAAAAATAAAAATTGCACAACCACAGCAGTAATTTACTGTGACAACTTCATTTGACACAGACACATGAACAAAGCAGCCTTTGTCGTTTCCAGATAAAAACTTTATTGATTTTCATCATTTGTACATGCATATAGGTCGACTTGGTTGGGAGAAAACGCTTCAGTTTTTTAAAGTGGTATTCAGTGCTGTTCGTTAGGTCAAGGGCACATGGGAGCTTTATCAGAAGTGCTGTTTCTTCACTGAGAAATCGCTCCCTGACGTCTCAGTAAACAAACTTGTTTTAAACCTTCACCCACCCTCTTACAAACAGATTTTGTGCAACATTTATGCATACTTTCTTAGCGTTTGCATATATCAAGATTTACAGTTTCTTGGTTTCAAGATATGTAATTGATCCCTGCTTCTTTTTTTTGCATGGTGTCCATTGACCATCCACCGATACTGACTACAACAAAAACAAACTGAGATGGTCTTTTATAAGATAAATCGCTTTATATGTCATCCTATATAGGATACTTTTGATGGTGGTGTCATATGTTACGAGCTTATTGATGAACAGGATTTTTCAAAAACAAAAAATCAAATCAGCCCTTTAACAACAGCTCTATAAACAAATCTTCAAAACTTCACTTCATCTGATAAGGCAGAGGAAAGACAGGTAGCAGCATTTCAATTTAAAGAGATTCTGCTTGTTTTTTTACTATGTTATGATTACTTTTGAAGGATTTTTAACAATTAGCTTGTATGGGTTCTACCGATGAAACAGACGTCATATTTAATGTAATGAATATAACAGCATAAGTTTCTATAGTACAAGTTGCTTTCGGATGTCTGTGATTAATGCTACTGAAAACAACAGCAGGGTGAATCTCACCAAAACACATCCAGGTCACATTTCATCCCAAAATCTAATGGAAAAAAGGTAATACATTTTTTTTATTTGAATCGGCATTAATTACAGGCAATAGAACAACTGTTTACACAATGTACATACTTCACACTTTACATAATATATAATAATTTTCCCCACAATTACTGTAATAAGAAATGAAAGGGTGTGCTTAATTTAAACGCTAATACTTTTTTCCATTTAATTTTGAGTTAAACATATCATGGATATGTTCCTGAGCAAGTCCGATTCACCCAGTCACATCACAAAAAAATAGGATGACAGTTTTGCTTCGCTCAGACTGCGTAGAGAGCCGTACATTGAGGTGGAGTGAGACGAGGTCTTTGCAAACCATATCAAAATTCATAATTCAAGAGGCAAAAATCTGTTCAAGCTTTGCAAAGAGGGAAACAAATATGTTCTCTTCATTTGAACAATAATTATAAAACTAAGCAGAGAGTTCAGCCACTCACACAATTGCTGGCATAACGAGAGCAAAACTACAAGGTTTTGCCATAAATCTAAGCAAACACAAAAAACATCATTCTCTTGTCACACATTCCTTATGGTTAGCACTTCACAGGAGCCTCCACGACAGCGACGACACTTTTCTTCAAGTATTAGAAAGATGACAGATGTGGTTCCTAAAGCACACCATTTCAGTTTGAGGAGACAGGATCTGATTACAGGAAGTAGAAGCCAAGAGATCTTAATTTAGTAATTTCTCTTTGCTATTTTAGGTGTCTTAGTGTCAAATGAAGGAAAGTGCATTGAGGGGATCTCCCTCCGACTCAGTTTTCTTTCATTCCTGTG
Organism: Cyprinus carpio; assembly: GCF_018340385.1. Classification (NCBI taxonomy): domain Eukaryota; kingdom Metazoa; phylum Chordata; class Actinopteri; order Cypriniformes; family Cyprinidae; genus Cyprinus; species Cyprinus carpio. The sequence continues at coordinate 23,247,696 of NC_056619.1, read as the reverse complement.
TTGCATGTTCCATTTCCACCATTATAAATATTCATACATCTATAATGGGAAAAAATCTAAATAAGGTAAAGGGGCCATCGCATGTCACCCCAAATCCATGTTGTGTCCGGACTGACTGACCTGAACTTTACTGTGCCGGGTTTTCCTCCAGTCCACTCACATTATGCATGCTGCCATTCTCTCTGAAAGCCAATAAGGGAACCTTTCTCTTCTCCTCTTCTTCATTTTCCACCTCCTCTCCATCTCCATCTTGACGGGACAGTTTGGTCCCCACGGGAACCTCTATGACCTCCTCGAAAGCCTCTGTGACAGTGCCATTTTCTCTGAGCTGGACAACCACACTTGAAGTGAAGAAAGGTGTGTTTTTTTATAAAGTTTTTTTTTATCAGGTTTGTGATCTTGTGGCTTAAATGCATGTTCTTGTATTCTCATTTGAAGTCATTTGGGATAAAAGTGTCTACTAAATTAATAAACGGAAACAGTGCTCATACTGTCTGTAAACAAATTATCTAAAGTGCTTACAAAAGAAAAAATAAGTTGGAGTTCCTCCTATCACCAGTAGAGGGCGGGATAGATTCATTTACTACATTACATTGATCCATTTAGCAAACAACTATCTAAAGTGACTTTGAAATGAGGACAAATAAAAGCAATTTAAAAATATGTAAATAATAATAAACAGGGACAGCAAATGTGCAGTAAGTATCCCAATAAAAAATACCCTTTAAAATTATTAACAACTATTTAATCATCTTCATGTATTTATAAAGACAAATAAAAGCAATTTTATGTATATATATATATATATATATATACACACGAACTCTGGTCCCACCTGTGACCTGATGTGGGCAGTATGGGTGTAACGCAGCTGGGCCCTGTGTGTCCATTACTGTCACTGCATACTGTCTCAGAGGTCTCCGGAGCCTGAGGGGCTGACACTGTCACTGAAGGGCTGCTGGATATTGAACTCACTAAGAAAGACAAGAGAGTGGAAAGTTAGAGATGTCAGATTCACAACAGGCATCATAAATTGGAAATGTCATGTCAGAGTAAGGAAACACTGGTGCACATGTAAATGTTAAAATCACAAATCACCTGAATTCTGTCCGCTCTGCTGGCTGACATCGCCATTTCTCTGTGGGGTGGTTTTCCAAAACGTAAATAAATGGAAAAAAGTAAATAAATAGAAAGTGTGTTAGTGAAGAGCCAGCACTTCAAATTAGAGGTAACAATGATAAAAAGAGGAAAGCAATTGCTCACAGACATTACATCTTACCTGATCAGATCGGCGTGTGCGTTTCATAATTTCCTCAAGGCGCTGTGACAGACAAGATTCAGATAATATTTCAACCCTGCCATTACCTTAAAAAGCACTCAAAATGAAATTAGCTTACCTTCTTCCTCTCCATTCTCTCAGCCTCCTCTTTCTGGAAGTGTTTCTCTCTCTCCAGACGCAAACGCTCTGCCTCTTCTCTCTGGCGAGCCTCCTCTTCCTCTTTCTGAACATACAGAGCCACAAAAAACACATTTAGAAACATTGTACATATAAAATCAGCATGCATTTACTTCATGGTTGTCAAACCTAACATGTTATTGAGATTAATTACGTTTAATGCTAGCTAGCACACATATTCTAAAAAGAGGGTTTAAAAAAATGTCTATATCATTAACCATAAGCCTTGATCTATGCCCTATAGTACACAATGAATGCATATATTATGAATATAATATGCATTATATATGTATTTTATAGTAAGACATTAGCAAATTACATAAATATACACGCTACCATTCATGTTTGGGGTTGATAAGATTGTTTAATGTTTTATAAGCCTCTTCTGCTCATCATGGCTGCACTGATTTTATAAAAAATACAATAAATACAGAAATATTGTATAATATTATTACAATTCAAAATAAATGTTTTTTATTTAAGAATATTTATTCCTGTAATTTACTCCTGTGATTCAAAGCTGAATATTTCCATCATTACTCCTGTCTTCTTTGTCTGATTTGCTCAAGCAACATTTCTCATCATCAATGTTAAAAACAGTTGCGCTGCTTAATTTTTTTGTGGAAACCATGATACATTTTTATTCGGGATTCTTTGATAAATAGAAAGTTCAAAACAACAGTCCAAAAGAACTTTAAGTAACTTTGGATAAAAGTTTTTATATGCAAAAAAGGTCTGCATTAAAAAAATTAAATAAATTAAAAATTCAAAAAGTGAAGAAGAAAAAAAAAAAAAAAAAAAAAAAAAAAAGACGTGACATAAAGCCAAAAGGACCATACTCAGAATTTGTGCTCTGCATTAAACACACAGCAGTGCACACACACACACCGTGAAACACACACCGGAGCAGTGGGCAGTGGTATCATTATGCTGTGGCGCCTGGGGAGCAGTTGGGGGTTCGGTGCCTTGCTCAAGGGCACCTCAGTCGTGGTATTGCCGGCCCGAGACTCGAACCCACAACCTTAGGGTTAGGAGTAAAACTCTCTAACCACTAGGCCACAACTTCATATTTATGGCAAGTTTATTTTTTATAAATCCCAATATGTGCGTGGAGTGGTATTGCTTGGGGTTGGGTGTATGAGACGCAAAATTTCTGTGCCCATTTTGTGCATACGCAAACACAGTGAGTGCTGAGCGTTTATTGATCAGTGTGGAGTGATTAATGAAGGAGAATGTTGTGTACACCTGTTTCTGCAGGCGTTCAGCTTCCTCTCTCTCCCTCTGTGCTTTCTCCTCTTCTAAACGCTTCGCCTCCTCCTCTCGTCTCTTCTTCTCTTCAGCCTGCCGCTGTGCCTCCTCCTCTCTCTTCGCCCGCTCCTCTGCCTTCCTGCGGGCCATCTCCTCCCTGCTGCGCCTGCATACACACAGGCACATAATGATTTCAAAATTTCTTTCAAAATAAATGCGTTTGTTACTTTGGTTTGGCTGGGTCTTACACACACCGTTCAGCCTCTTCCTGCTGTCTCTTCTCCTCCTCTTCTCTTTCTCTTTGTTCTCTGGCCTGCCGTCGTTTCTCAGCCAGCAGACGTGATGCCTCCTCAGGATCTGTTGTGCCTGCAGAGGGCCGTGTTGTTGGAGAACTTCCAGAAACTTCTACAAAACCAGAAAAAGGTACAAGAGTAGACTAAATTATGCAAATTTAATTGAATTTGATGGTTCACTAATGTAGGGCCCTATGATTTCCGTGATGCAGAAAACGTGGACGGAATCACAGAATCCAGTCATAAAAATGTAATTTACTGTTTAAAGCGGAATGTCACGGAATTTGTCAAAGTTTGGATTAATTAATCAAAAGTAGGTCATTACATGTAAAATCTCCAGAACTGCTCTGAGACTACTTTATGAGCATTTTACTGTTTCATTTGAGTAAAACTAACAGTTAGCCTCATATATGCACACAGAAATTTAAAGGTATTCACGGCAACCCATAAAAATAAATGTTTTTTTTAACTTGAAGACATTGTGCCAGAATTATATTACTATCATTTAGTAGAATGTACGTAATACTACTACAGTACTACTACTAAAATTATTACAACTTAATTTTTTTAAGGAATAATCACACAATATTTTGATTAGAAATTGGTAACAATAAAACATAAGCTGAGAAAAAAAAATAGAACATTTTATAGGGTCCTAAACATGTAATTTTGGTTAAACTTTCAATAAACTGATGTTGAATTGTATAAGTTTCATGATTTTAATTAATTAGACATGCTTTTGATTAATACATAATAAAAATGAAAATGGAAAAAAACAGAATCCAGAAAAATTTAAACTGAAAAAACTAAATTTGGAAAAAAAATAAAACTGAATTTGAGAAAAAATAAAATGGATTTCATAGGGAACTACTAATGGTTGTGTGGCATTACAGACCAGCAGAAGGCTCTGGTTTGGTTGCAGGAGACTCTGGTTCAATTTTGGGAGGTTCTACATCCTCTTTTTTGGCCCCCTCTCCTTCTGGAGTTGCTCTCAGGCTCTCTGATGTCACTCTGTTAGGCTTGAGATTGCCTGCCGATAAGGACGGGTTACTAGGAGACAGAGGAATTGATGCTGGAGGAGGTGGAGACCTGGACTTGTTAGGGTTAGGTGTCTTCTGAGGGGGTTTAGTAGTAGAGCCCCTGACGAACAGAAAACAACAACAACAACAACAAATCAATCAGTAAGAGAAAAGTAGATTATAAACTATTTTAGTGCAGGTTTTATTATATAGATACTATTTTATTGTTATATATTTTATAGTTTATTGTTATTTATTTTAGTGTAAGTTTTAGCAAATACAATTAAGAAATGAATTTCTAGAATTATTTACTAAGATCACAGATTCCAAAAAAAATATTTGGCAAATCCTGTATGAGGAATTCTAACATCATGAAATGATTTATAAATACATTTACAAAAGAAAATGTATTTTTTTTATTTATATATACACTACTGTTTAAAAGTTTGGAATCAGTACGACCTGTAATGTTTTTTTAAAGAAGTCTCTTATGCTCATCAAGGCTGCATTCAAAAAAAATAGATTTTTAAGTATGAATATTATAAAAAAAAAAAAAAAACAGTAATATTGTGAAATGTTATTACAATTTAAAATTATGGTTTCTATTTTAATATACTTTCAAATATAATTTATTCGTGTGATACAAAGCTGAATTTTCAGCATCGTCACTCTTCAGTGTCACGTGATCCTTCAGATACCATTCTAATATGCTGATTTATTATTAGAATGATCTATATTGGAAACAATTGTGCTGCCAAATATTTTTTTGGAATCTGTGATACTTTTTTTCAGTAGTTCTTTTTTACTTTTTATTCATCAAAGAATCCTGAAAAAAGTATCACAGGTTCCAAAAAAATATGAAGCAGCACAGTTTCTAGCACTGATAATAAATCAGTATATCAGAATGATTTCTGAAGGATCATGTGATACTGAAGACCGGAGTAATGATGCTGAAAATTCAGCTTTACATCACAGGAATACATTAGATTTTAATGTATATTAAAATAAAATAAAAATGCAATTTTCCATTGTAAATATATTTTACAATATTACATTTTTATTTCTGTATTTTTTATCAAATTAACACAGCCTTGATGAGCATAAGATACTTCTTTAAAAAACATAAAAAATCTTACTGATCCCAAACTTTTGAACGGTAGTGGATATATTTCCAGAACTGCTTGACTGAAGATTGGTTCTAACACAAAAGGAAAATCAATGATTATGTAAATGTGAATTTATTTTTGGTTTTTAAATTTACTAAACCTGGTGGGCTGTTTATAAAATAAATACACAAATTTTCTGTCTAAAAAAAGCCCTGTTGATACTTTTATACTTGTATATTATTCTTTACAATCTTGTTTTCATCTTAAAAATGTTATTTATACCTGTTGGGGGATGGATTGCTGACCCTGCTGCGATGGCCGACAGGTGAAAGAGATCTCTTGTGTGTGAACAGGCTCAGATTGGTAGTGGGATATGACAGGTTACTCCATGACTTTCTCACATTATCTTTATCCTTCCTGTCAATCTGCCCAATGAAACACACAAAATACATCCTTTGAGAGACATCCACGCTACTTCCATTCTACATTATACAAAGATCAACACACTTAAATTGGTTTACATAAGTCTGTCTGTCTTTTAAAGCATATGGCACTAGCACAGGCACAAACAAATAACACAATTACTGTACAACAATAACTAATCTTGTGTGTTTACTTACCGGCAAATTCTGGGTGGTCTTTCTAAGAGGGCTGTTGTCCAGAGGGATGAACCCTGCTCTGATTGGTCTCTCAAGATTAAGGCCTGCTTTGATTGGTCGCTCAGCACTGCGTGACTGGATGGACTTGAAGGACATGGAGCTCATTGGATGACAGGAGGCTGAGCGAGGACAAACGGGGGTCACTGTACCACAGGCAAATTTAACCAACCGACCAGGGAGTATTATGGGATAAATAAATTAATTCAATATGGACAAGAGGAGCGACAGGGAGGGCAGAGGCAATGGTGCAAAAGAAAAGGGTTAAAAAGGGGTGAATGAGTGATGAAAAAGTGGAAAGGGAAGAAAAAGAAAGTGTGTATTAGTATCTACAAAGCTCTAGGAAGAAATTAGGCAATATCACCCATCACTCTAGGAGGAGGACAATCTGAAACCTGTTCAGAATGGCATACTAACATACTATTTTTGCAGTATGCATGATGTATACTGTGCTCAATGGGTACATTTACTGTATGAAACTGACAAAATATTACACAGCCAGAACACACGGAGTGGCATATTATATCCTATAATGCAATGCACTAGACATTTTTGGCTTGACAAATGAATAAGAAACAATATAATATGTGATTCTATTATGCATTTAACTAATTATTTGATTTGACTGAAATTGGAATAAAAATGGACATCATTTAGGCCTATTACAATAAAAATAAAATGTAATGAGGTTAACAACATAGCATACTTATTGTTTGAAATATGTATTCACGCTGCAAAGTGTTTCACACATGAGTATAAAAACAGCAGGCAGTAAACAGTGAGGTAGTATTTCATTCTGAACAACACAGACACTTTCATTCCTGAGTCAACGATGAAGCTGTTGCCCATGTTAAAATGTTATTTATTAGATAACAGCATCCCCAACCAGAAACACAAGCCACTGAGAGATTAGCTAAGCATCAGGTCCATTTGTGCGCACACACACGACAGATTAAGATGAAGTTGGCAGCAACTTGGCAAGTCTGTCGCTGAGAGAAAAGTCTGTCTGAAAAGGGTGTTTTGTTTTAGGACTAGGGCCTTGCCAGAAACAGCCCTCACTGTTCTACAATACTCATTCTCTTCTTTCTCTGCTCTCTTTCTTTGTACATACATGTGTTCACAATAACATGTCCTGAAGTTCTGCTACTGTATAAGTATCAAGTTAAAGCTACTTTGAAACTGCAGTCTCAATGTGGCAGAATACCTATAAGATTTCTCAGCTCAACTTAAGTATTTGAAGCACCAACACATGCAAAATTCAATGCATGCATGTTATTTTATACAGCTCAATTGAAATAAAAAAATTTCAATGGTTAATAAAAAAAAGGCACAAAGCTAATTTCCCATCTTATCTATATTAAAGCTTAACCCCACCATGGAATTGAATATTTAAAAAAACCAATAGCTGTGCGTTCATATCTTGCAATTTAGACTTGTTTTTCTTGTTTTATCTCACAATGCAGATTTTTCCTCTAGGAATTACTTGCATCTCCCGATTTTGACTTTTTGTCCCATAATTATGAGAATTATGAGATAAAAAGATGGAATTAACTTTTTTATTTAAGCAATTACCTGCTTCTCCAGACAAAGACATGGCGCTGCGACTCCTGGCCAGGTAGGAGTGTGTTGGTGTCTGTAGTCGACTGATCACTGTATTCTCCCATGCAGTAAGAGGCATGCGACGCATACCTGGACAACGCACATATACATTTTCTCTTATATACTGCCATTGTTATTGAAAGCAAATATTTGGTTGTCCAGGGACAAAATGCTAAAAAGTAGTTTGCACATGCAACAGTAGAGCAACTGACACAGATGCATCACATTTATTCATAATATTATATGCCCAGAATAGGTTACCTATTTGCATCATATGCTGGTGATAAAGAATCATGCATGTTTTATGTAAAGTTCTGTTAAGCGAGACTGACCAATAAAGGAAATACAGGATTTTTTTACCCTAAATGTAACCACTAGCAGAAAGACAACATGAAACTGCAACCCATTTAAAGGAATAGTTTACACAAAAATGAAAATTTGCTGCAGATTTACTTAATCTCAGGCCAACCAAGTTGCACAGTAGAAGAGTTTTTTGTACTGAAACAGAGGACTGTTTTAGCTGGAAGCAACGGTTTTAAACTAAAATGTTTTAATTATGGATTTGTTTCTTGCAAACATGCAGCTTTTCACTTCACAAGATGTTAATTGATGGACTGGAGTCGTATGGATGGACGGCACCCATTCACTGCAGAGGATCCGTTGGTGAGCAAGTGATGAAATGTCAAATCTCCTAAATCTGTTCAGATTAAGAAACAAACTCATTTATGACTTGGATGGCCTGAAGGAGAGCACATTTATTTAGCAAATTTTTCATTTTTGGGAGAAGTATTTCTTTAAGTTAGACAAATAAATAAAATAAAAACAGGGTTTGTTACCATAAACATAACCACTTGTGAAAAGACAACATGAAACTAAAATCACAACCCATTTAATGTGTATGATATTTTTAATTGAGAGAATATTTTTGGACAGGACCTGATGTTATCCATCAGGATTCAACTGGACCATGAAAAGTGAGTTTATGAAATTAATGTTATTTGCTCCATCCTGCATACCCTGTCACAGCAGAAAAGTAATTTCAGTAACAACAGATTGAGTAAATCTATTTTGATTTCATGTTGTCTTTAAAAAAGGTTGCCAACTGCTGAAGGAAAAATGCATACAAGAACCGAATAGCGAAACATGTTAACATTATATAGTCAAATCAAGCATGCAGCATGCACACACAGTAGAACTTTTTCCCATTATTGTTACAGCCAAATTATTGTTTGCAAATGAATAAATCATTTAAAACTTTTATAAACTAACTTATATAAACTAACATGCAATATTTGTAAATACTGGAAGAGATCACATGACTCCAGAGTTGTGTGTAACCAGGGCTCAAGACTGAAAATTACAAATTACAGAAATGTTTGATTACAGACTTATTTTTAAGAAGCACTTGGTCATGCTCACATTGTGTAGATAAAATGGTAATGCCTACACTCAAACAGAATATGCACTTCATTGAGTGCAAAGCTTCTTACTTGAACACGTCACTTCTCATCCAACAGTTACTGTGTACTGTGAAGGAGCAAAATGAATGCATTTTAAAGAAATGCAATATATATTTAACTGAAGTCACATATTGACACAAATGTTCTGCAGTTGATTGTTCTGTGAACTGTTCATTCAGGCTTTGTTTTTTTTTCATTTATGACTATTTTATTTATAGTCTGGAGCCCCGGACAGCACAGGTTTGAACCCAGTAGGAGAGCATCAAGAAAGATTTCTGGATTTCTGAAATCGACCTGCTGGTTTGTCCTGAGGTATCTTCTTTTTGGAGATTTGGGATTTAGATTGTGTTTTTTTAATCAAGCAAGACGACGAGAGAGATGTCTGCTTCTGTAAGGCTGGCGGTACAGCACAATCACACAGCACACAAATACACACACACAAAGACAACATCAATTCAACAAGGTGATTCTTGGTAGACTATTCAAAAAGAAAACAAAAACCTAATTTGGCTATGTGATTGATTTTGTAAAACGTAAAGAGATAGTGTGCGTGTTTACCTCTATCTGGTGAATTCAGCAAGGTGGCTGAGGAAGATGACAGGCGTTTGGAAATGACTGGATCTGTGGGTTTGGACAGATTCATAGTGGAGACTGACCTTCTGTCAGTATCTACAAACACACAGATGCAAGATACAACATCAGATGCACACATTAAAGGCATAATACAGACAAATGCACTAAAAAAGGACTAAAGGGAGATAGAAAATGATGAAGAGGGCATAAGAGGCTTTACTAAGATTTTTTCTACTGTGTGTTTACCTGGAGTTTAGGGACGCTAATTTATAAGTTAGGAAAAGTGCTTAGCTACATATACTAAAGACTACAGTGGATGACGGCACACCCATCTGCTTAATGCTCACAATCTGCCTTCCATCTGTGTGTCCCAGAATGGACAGACACATTGACAAACATAGTTTTTCCATTAAAACTAGCCCCGAATCGTTTGTGTAATGTACATAATGAATTTTTATATTGAGATTTTCCAACGAAACGTTTGTCTTTCTGTGATGTAAGTCTGTATTTTACACAGAGCTTTAAAAATATCTTAACGTTTTGCTCTGTTTTTTAAACACTGAACTTCCATCAGCTTGTGTCCGTTTGGTGAAATGACTGTTTACGAGCGCTGCTCGAGCTGAACGCGACGCGTCTGGAGTGTGTGTGTCATATCAATAATGAACAAATACAGATGGAAAATAAAAAAGACATTACTGTGATTTCAGCGTCTGCTGTACTAAAGAAATCTCTCAGAACTTGTCTTGACTTTTGTTATTTAGCATCAATTCAAACAGAAAAAAGTTCTTTTAGTGATACATCTAATCACACAACATTTCTTCCATGTTTTAATTTTAATAGTAAATCCCCTTTGTTTGCCCAACAAAAAGTTTGCTTAATTTCAGTAAATAAAATACAAATAAAATTAATGTTTCATGCCTTGATTAAATAACAATTAAAATGTAAATAAACACAGAATTTTTGAGGGGGAAAAATCATTAGGCTTCTTTAGAAAAAATAAATAAGTTGTTTTATGCGTTCAAAGTATTAGACATGATAAAACAGAAGTATAAAAAAATATGGAACTTATGTAATTAAACAAAACTACTTATTTAATTAGACTACAGTTAAAAAGGAGTATAAAATGGAAAAAAAAAAAACCATCAAACAGAATTTGGAAATAAATAAAATGGAATTAGGAAAAATTAAACAGACATAGGTCAACATTTACTATTACTATTATATTAATATATTTCATACTAAAACTAATTTTAGTAGTTTTTTAGTATCCATTTTAAAAAAACTATCGGTTAATTAATCGGTATCGGCCAGTGTGGTCCAACCTAGCTATCGGTATCGGCAAATCATATATCGGTCGACCTCTATATAGAATATTCATCTTAACAGTGTAATAGCAAAAAAGAAAAATCTAAATGAAAGAATAAAAACTGATGGACTATAAAGAAAAAAAAGTGACAAAAACATAAATGGCCCCTTTGAAACAGACACTACAAAATAGCTGCAAGTCACATCTTAAATACTACTGGTTAAGCAGTTTGTGTTTCTGGCTCCATGCTAACTGCTGACAGGAAATGTAAAGAAATCTAAATCATTTATGGGTGATGCTACAAGCTTTAGCTAATACTGCTAGTCTGCTGTTCTACACTGATTATTATATTCACATTTCGATCGAAACTGCTGCTGTCGCGCCAAGCTGTAAACACCATGATAGTGCTCCAGCCCAGCTAGATCCAATGAAAAGAGAGCAGAATCCTCAAAACCTGAGAAATAAAGATAGAGAGAAGCAGTGAGAGAGAAGAGAGAAGGATACAGGATACAGAACGCATACAGAGAGAAAGAGAAAGAAAGATATTGATGAAGCAGTAAATAAAGGAAACAAAGGGAGCGTGCGGTGAGCTCATGGCTCTGAGTCAGCACATGTGAGCAGAGCATAAAGAAATATGCTGTACTGCAAAAAATATGAATTTATATTTAAACATTTTAAAAAGCACTAATATTAGGACTTTAAATCCTGAAAAACAGGCTAAAGTGAGCTTGTACTTGGGCTGCGCAATTAATTGAAAAGTCCTGAAAAACAGGCTTGTGTTTGGTTTTAGCAATTAATTGAAAAGCAACTAAAATCGCAATACAATAGAGAAGTTTTAAGGGCTTCCTGGATTATTCCAACTAAATAAATGTTTTACATTTGAAAAGAAATTAAGACAGTCATAAATCTTAGCATTTTCATTTTACAATTCTATCTGCTATATTATTATTCGATTATTATTTTTCTTAAATACATAATTTTTTTAATTACAGAGAAATTACAATAGTAATTTCATATTTAACAGTAATAATAATTAAGTCATGTTTCAAATTGTTACCAAAAATAAAAAAAATTTTTTACAACTTTTGCCTACATTGTGCAGCCCTAGAATGTATCACAGTACATTTTTATATTTTCTGAGTGGCACTTTAAGATGCAAAACTTAATGTTTTGCACAAGCAAGCAACTTACTTGGGTTCAAACAGTCCCAGTATTTGATTTCTGTGTGTGTGTGTGTGTGTGTGTGTGTGTGTGTGTGTGTGTGTCTATTTTATTGTCATCCAGACAAAAGTTGAAACGGGATTATGTTATAGCTCACCTCTATACAACAAGCAACATCATCTGATGTGTGAGTATTTTTAAATTTTCCGGAATCTCTTTATACAGTATACCCACATTGATCATTCTGTGCACGTGTGTGTGTGTTTACCGTTGTTGTGTGAGGTGCTAGCAGGGAGCGTTCCACCCCAGCTCCAGCGGTTTGACTTGGGCCTGGCTCTCTGACTCCTCTCCATGGTCCTCCTGATAACAGCCTCATACCGGGCCTGGAACGCACACAAAGACTTTCTCATTCTGGAGAGCATTTAATTTTATCTTTCAAGAATTTATTCTCTATATCCACCCTCTAACAAACGCACACCACTTTTTACGAAATGTATGGTTCGCCTTTAGTATTTCCTTTACAATAATAAAAATGGTCTCTGTATATATTCAGAGTCTCTCAACCACCTTCTCCTCCTCTAGTTTCTGCCGTCGTTTCTCCTCCACAGCAGCATGTCTCCTCTCCTCCTTCACTCGCTGCTCCTCCAGCTTTTTCCTGCGTTCCTCCAGCTGTCTCTCATGAAACTGTCGGGCTCTTTCCTCTCTTTCCAACCACTTGGAACCCCGTGCAACTGCACATACACAATTCAGTTCAAGTTTATTTCTTTAGTGCTTTTCACAATACATCATTTTTAGAGCACTTTTAAAGAAGAATCTTGTTTCAGTGTTACAATTAGGAAACATCAGCCAAACCTGAATGTATCAAGGTAATCTCCAGGTGTAATATGCAGCTATAAGATAAAGCATTATGCAACACTTTGAATGTGTTCAGCAGAAATTACAGCTTATTCTTGTAATGATTAGGCCATAATATAAGAAAAATATTTGACAGCTTTATATGTCGACCCTAGAGTCTTTGCAAATTTTGGCGTCATCTGAAATCTTCACAAATGAATTTCCTTAATCAAGAAAATTATTATTTTGTTAGCCCTATAACTCTATGGCAACTATAAATTTAGAAATGCCTGCTGGAAAATGGGATCTCTTTTTAATTCAAGTTTTCTTGTGTAAGAAATTCTGGAAATCATTCTATCTATTTGTTAATAAGACCAATAAACATTTAAGTTCAAGGCTTTTTAACTTTTCTCTTAAAAACTTTGTTTTTCAATTGCTGAAAAAGGCTGTTATTGAAGGACGGGGCAGCACAACTATACTAAACTCCACAGTCCTCAAAATTGTTACTCAATTCACAAAAATTAGCTGATTATAACAAGTCTTAAAGGTACAGTTGCAAAAAAAAAATAAATCAGTTTAATGCTACAGCTCAGAAAAAAGGTGGAAAATGGTCATGTGAAAGTGAACCTCGGGGGAATATGATCAAATATGAAGAAAGGCAGATGTTAATAATCAACTAGGCATGGGTCGGTATGAGATTTTGATGGTATGATAACCTTAAGCAAAAATATCACGGTATCATGGTATTGTTGTTACAGCTCTGAAATGTGTTATTTTTAAATAACTGGGTAAAAAAATATAAATATCTGTAATTACAGTTATTTATTTTAGTTCTATAATTCATATATATATAATTTATATAATTTCATATTATTTAGTTATATAACATAATAATAATCATACACATATTTTAATTTTAATAATAACCCAATTTGAAGCAAAAACAGAATGTTCTGACAAGCTTTGTGAATTTATACTACAGGTCTGAACGAAACAAACAGCAGAAGCTCTGAATGAGACGCATATTCACTCTCTGACAGCAGGAGGCGCCTCTGGAACACCAGATACAGACCAGATACAGCGTTTCCTTGGTTACTCTGAAACACTGCTTTAATATGAACTATACAGAGATTAAATGAAAAGAAAATACCACGTAAACTTTTCAGAAGACAGTCAGCTCCCCTCAGAAACACATTCATATTAACCCCCAAATCAATATTGAGGATCTTCTTCCAATAGTTCATGGATCATGAACAGTGAGTGATCTGCCTGCTACAGTATTTTTCTCTGTGCGTCCGTCTTCAGTGTCTCTGGCCTGTGTTAACGGGCGTCAACAGACTTTATATTTTTACATAAATTAAATTTTGGAAAATGATTGCATTGCAACGCAGTTTGTGCAAATTCAGAACAGAGAGTTGCAATAAGGCAAAAAACGGCCAGTTGCCGATCACGTAAACCGTTGGCATTACATTATTTTCGTCATCAAGAGGGCTCGCGGACAGCCTTGCACCCCGTGGTACTGCGCATGTGTTCACACCAACAGGAAGAGGAGGGGTCAATGTTACTCTCTACACTGCACTCAGCCCGAGGGATTCCTACTCTTTCAGTCTCTGAGGAGACATGGAAAACAGTGCATACCACAGGAACGGTATAATGGAAGATATTAGTGGTTTTGAAACTGTGAAATTTTCAAATCGCGGTATACCTTGAAACCAGTAATCGGCCCATGCCTTTAATCAACATTGTGGATCATCAATTTCATTAGCATCCAAGCACTTCAGTAAAGTGAGCATAATTAATCCATCAATCTCTCTCTGGCCTCTCTGTCCGGGCCTCTAACCCCTTACATAAAACTAGGTGTCCTGGTAACCACCTCGCCAAGAGTTTACATAACAACTGCACCTCGCCACAGCAACCTGCCCCATCCAGTTAGTCATGCAGTTACGGACAGAAGAGAACAGACACAAGAAAGAACAAAATGGGTAAAATCAGCAAGAAATGTAACCCTTTACACGGTGAAGAATGTTTGTTTGAACATACAAATTCACACGATTTACTGAATTATACAATACATGAACATCTAACTTTGCTTTTAAGCTTACACTTGTTACCCATTAAGACTCTGATTAGGATTGAGTTAGTCTCTGATCAAAGGTCATATCTAAAGAATTTGTGTGTTTTCATAGTAAACCTCTGAGACTCTTCAAGGCAACATGACATCATGACCAAGCATTTGACCTCAAGTACTTTCTTAATAATCGCCTTTGTTCATATGATGCCTTTAAGTCCCACCAAAAGTATGACATGCGTGAATGCCATTTCACTCGTGCCTGGAAATGTATCAATTAAATATGTAACAAAAGCTAATTCTTGTTATTTATAAGAACTAAATATCAAGCTGTCAATGTGATGTTTCAGCTGTGATTGTTTAGTTTTTAAGATTTTGTGGGTGAAGAATAGCTACAAAAGAACTTCTCATATAGACCCATCATTAGGTCTCGCATGACCAAAATACATTTCCCATCATTCTCTGAGAGAGCGATTAAACACAAGTGATTAAAAACAAAATAGCCTTCAAAAACATACCAAATGTGCATACTTTGCCTGGTTTTGTTGTAGTGCCACTAAGAAAAATCAGTTGAAAGGTTAAAATGAGAAATATGAAATTGCCCAATGTGTCACTTATTTCCTGACCAAAATATAACAAAAATGCATATGACATGGTAATTACAATCAAAACCAAAATAATGTGACAATCAAAACTAAAATCAAGTCTCATTGTACTGAAATTCACACTAAATATACTGCTTGATTCTGAAATATGTCACATTAAGGAAGGTATTTGTGTAGCAAAGGCACTTTCATGTTGTCTTTAATGACAACGCGCGCATGTTTGTCATACCATTCTGCTTCTCTAGCTCCTCCCTTCGTTCACGGGCGAGTCTCTGCCTTTCGTCATTCTTCAGCATGAGAGGCTCTACAAACAAGCACACAAGCGCTGGATGAGCTCTGAAAATAACGTTGGGAGATGTCAGCATACATGTACAGCTAGCAGTATGTGTGTTGTGTCTGACCTGGTCTGGTAACGATGTGTATCTCTGTAGGGCTGGGAATGGTGTACGTGTACTGTCCAGAGGCTGATGAGTCCGGTCGACTCCATGACGACTTGTCATCTGTTCTAGAAAGGTAGTCAGAGCCTGAATGACACAGACAGAGGAGAGAGAAGAGGGAAAACCCAAGCTATTTATTCATCACTATATTGAGAATGAAGAAAAAGAGAAAGTGAAAACACCCAAGACTATTGATAACTATAGTTATCAATTGCATTGGTGGTCTAAATATTAAAATTAAACATGAAACATTAAATATATAATATATGATAATAAATATTAATATAATACAAAACATTATATATGGACAATTTATATATTATGAGGAATGATTTTACAATTTTTACTCTATAGTAAGGCTGTGCGATTAATCGAAATCGTAATAAAAATCACGATTTGAGCGTGCGTGATTTCTAAATCGCTTTACAGCACGATTTTCCGTGGTCCCGACCTCCCGCAGTATGCTATCCGATCCAGTCAGAATGAAGCGCACCTAAGTGGAGCGAGAGAACAGAATAGACCGGTCATATGCCTAACTCCAGATTCACACTCTCTCTGTGATGCGTATTTTTTCCGAGCCCATGTTAATGGATCAGAGCTTCACACTGCACGTGGTAAAAGATGTGAACAGAAAAGGTTAGAAATCGAGAGGTGCGAAAAGAAAGAATATCTAGCGCATGAGCATAGAGAGAGTTGTGAGTGAGTGAGTGAGTGAGAGGAGACAGGTTTTAAGTGCGCGCACTCTCTCCAGGCGAAAGCAGCGTGTATCTGAGCACGCGCGTCTGGTTTTGTGACAAAGCAAAGGAAATCTGCGTGCAAACAGAGAGATTGGCGCTCGTGCATTAATTTAATGTGCTTTCGCGTTACAATAACGCGCTCTCGCTGCTGCTTCTGCATCGCATACACATCGTGTATACGCACTGCAAACGGAGTACGTGTGAACCTCGGCCAATAAATATATTTCAGCACCTGAGGCACCGCTACAGGGAGCTCTATGACCAATGCATGGCAAAAAAAACAAAAACAAAAAAAAGGCTTTTATTTTATTTTATTTTATTTTATTTTATTTTATTTTATTTTATTTATTTTTTGCCATATGTCTAGAGGCATGTTACAACAGTATGTTACTACATACTGTTGATTTCTTCAAAGACCCTCTCACACTCTTTTAGGAAGTGACTGTAAGAAGGTTTATGATCTGATCGACCTCAGCCTGGGCAGTAAACATTTCCTTGAAAACAGGTGCCAGACAGGCTTATGAATCCATCGGTAAACATATAAAGTATATGGCTTGAGAAGGTTTTACCATCTACAGACAGAAAGTGTATTTGTAGTGTTACTATAATCAGGTCTCTGCATCTGCAAGCTTCCTGTGATCAGTAACACGTCAGAATCAGCAAACTTGTTAAATTGTGTTATTGATTCCCCCTCTATAAAACCAATCAACCTCCTAATGTGTGCGTCATCACATGTATCAGTCAATAATAGTTATATATTATCTTGTTGTGCATCATGCTTTTTCATACAAACTTACGAAACAGAAATTGCAGACACAATATCCCTCAATTAACTTGGTTATGTATCTTGTTTCAGAATAATATCCTAAATACAAATGAGGTACAAAGCCATTTCTGTAGCAACTGTAACATTCAAAATTCAAACATGTTATAAGAAGCTTCAACGGCATAAAAAAAAGGAAAACTATAGCCGTCTAGTACATAACACCCACATGCTAGTGTGTATAATAGCTCCCACAAACTGTGATCTTAACTGTGCTACCCATAATTCCACAGTGGGGGAGGAGGGGATGAACAAGCCATGGGCAGATGGTGTGTCTAGACGAGGAGGGAATAGATAAAGGACAAAAACAATCAAAACTAGCAAAGAACATTTTAGCAAAAGTCATTGACGACTCGTGCCAAAAACACAGCATCCTTTTCTTCCTAATAAACTATTGTCCTATGATTTCAATGCAAAAGGAATCCAGTCATAAAACTAAAACTTAATTAAATAGATGAATAAATCAAAAGTAGGGCTGTATAATTAAATTGCAATATGGACTATTTACAAGACACATAAAAAAATGGTTTAAATTGAAGAAATTAACAGAAATATATTAATACTATATAGTAGAATGTTCTAATAACAATAATACAATTTATTAAAACATTATTATTTTAAGAAAAACCACACAATCTTTTTACATCCATGTTTTGATTTAAACTGTAAACCTCTGTAATGCAGCACTGTTTGTGGAAAAAAAGAAAAGAAAAAAGAAACGTTTCCATTTGATTAATTTTTTTATTTCATTTATTGATTACCACATATTTGATACTTTGCATTAAATTATAAAAATTCAGAAATATTTTTTTTTAAATATTTAGGAATTCAGAAAAAAAATGATAGAATATTTTTTTTTCATAATTGTTACAATTTGAATAAACTATTTACTTATTCAGGTTTAATGAATTCAATTAATTAGACATGCTTTTTGATTTTTAACAATAACTATACCATTAAAATTGAATCCAGAAAAGTTAAAGAAAACACAGAATTTGAGGGGAAAAAAAACAGATTGGGGGGGGGGGGTATTTCTTATTTTTTAATGGGGTATTATATATTTTTGTATATCACATAAAATCCCAATTCCTTTATATTCTGATTTCATAGGGCCTAATACATCTTTGAATATCACATAAAATCCCAATTCCTTTTTCATATATCCTAAAGAGGTTCCGTGACTTTAGGTTGCTGTCTACTCAGAAAAATCAAAAAAAAGCAGAACAGAGCTATTGTGATATTATTCAATCTATTTCCGTGTGTGATCCCTAAGGAGATGGAACGGAAACGGCCGTCACTTGCTCTAGATTCCAGGACAATGCTGCTCCTGATTTATCCCAGGCCAAACTCTGTCTGACCCATTTTACCAGCTTTCCAAAACACAAGATATCACCTTTCTGAGACAAACAATGGGCAAGGTCTCAAATGAATGCTAAGGGCAATTTCTGAAATTATACTATTCCAGAAAAAGGAACAAATCTTAATAAGTCATCATTGTTTCACATTTCATTCAGAAAGGATCACCTCAGTTTCTACCAGCTCTGAAAAGAAACACACAGACCTCATTACTACAGTAATCTAACCTGGAGTTATCAGTTCTCCACTGAGACTTATTATGAAGCAGCATACATTTATCATTTACGTTTATCAATCCCTAAGAGGATGTAAAGCCTAAAAATGAGTCTGTATATGTGTGCGTGTGTCAAGGCTTTAGCTCAGTACTTGATGGTAAGGGAGACCCAGTGGTGTTTAACCCAGAAATTACCTGACAGCAAATCTGAAATCGCAAGCTTAAGTGTTACAGACACTTCAAACTCCAAGCTTTATGTGGCTTATAAAACTGCAAAAAATAATCCTAAACATCTGCTACCTCACTGCAACGCAAATGGTTTGATCTTTAGTAAATGTCATTAATGGCAGCCAAGTGTGACTGAAATCATCCAACATATGCACCATCTAAACAAACACCAGGCTATTGTGACTTTAACCTGACACCCGCGGGGCGTGTTTGTGTGAACAACTGATTTTGCCTTCATGTAGCTCGCTAATAAAGGATTTTCATTTGACCCATATATGCCCAAGGGGTGCAAAAACAATCAAAGCTCTGAACGAAGTTAACATCAACTAGTCTATACTTAGGACAAAAGATAGACCTGTTTGCATAGCTACAGTACCATGAAACCTTTCCTCTTGAGATTAGACATAAAATGCATGAACTGAGGCTGTTCTAGCAGGTTTTGAACCCTTTCTCTAGCATTTTCTCTCCATTCCAGCACAGGACATAAAATTCTACCAGCTCATGAACCTTTGCTCTGAGGCCCATGCCTGATTAGCTTACTAATCTGTGTCCTGAATGCTGGGCTGCGCAGGCTGGTTAAGTATGTAGTGACGGCAGAACAGCATAAACACACAGAGTACACAGACACCAACCACCTTCAGCAGCAATCAGTATTATTGAAATCATATTAAGGTAGTTACACAAACTTTAGAATGTTACATTGTTTAGCCAATAAATGAAGTACAGGTGATGAACAGGGCTCAACATATGACAGCATACAGGCTTTGTTTAAAAAAACCCATAGCTAGTTATTAAGTCAAAGTCCAAGAAGTGTTGTTAGTTGACACTGATTCTTATGGAAGCCTGCTTCTAACATGAAAAAACGACTATGTTTCAAAGTAAGCACAGTCAAATTATCCACAAATTCACAGTATGCTGCAGTGAGCACATACTATAAATTATATAAGTCAAGTCAAGTCACGTTTTTATGTCAAAGCACTTTACAGTATAAAAAAGGAAAATAATGTCAATAGGCAAAATGACAATAGTAAACTCAATTTTCAGTTAAAGGCAGTTCTTCATTGAATTCAATAATGTCATCATCCAGCTCAGTTCAAGTTCTTCATTGAATTCAATAATGTCATCATCCAGCTCTATTAAGTGTCCCTAACTAAGCAAGCCAGAGGCGACAGCGGCAAGGAACCAAAACAAGTTAGTTAAGGAGGATTTAAGGAAATACCCTATTTCCGGGCTATCTGATATTCAAGCAAGCACAAACAGATAGTTTAGGCAAACTAAAATACAGACACAGGCACACAGGCAGTGTGACACAGCAGTAGCCCTTTTTATATTTTTTACTGCTGTCGATGTTGTCCATCTTGGCTCTGCTGTGAACGGTTTCCATGCCAGTGTGTGCAGCAAAGAAGAACTGGCGAGGTCCGAAGACAAAACATTGGATAAATGCTATGTAAATCAGGAGCCTGCTTTTGTTACACAAGATAATATATGGAAGAAGGGAGAAGAAAGATACCCGTTAAAACTGAACGCTTGTTTACTAACTTACTAGCCAATTTTGTATGTGCAACAAAATCTACATTTTCACACCATCCATCCAAAATAATATCTGAGATTATGATTAATGCGTCACACATAACATTGGAAAGAGTCTGAATGGTGTCCAGTGGCCTGTAGCACGAAGCCGGTTTCAGGTAAGGTAACTCAGGTAAGATCACGTTTAGTTTGAGCAAACTCGAAATTTTCAGGCTCAAGAAGATGGTTAGGTCTTGAGCGTGCTTAATCACTATGGTAACTGCTCCAGAGCCAGTTTTATTCTGGGTTAGAGATTGCAAACCCAAATCTGACCAATCAGCTGTGAGCAAATTGACATATATCTGGTGCAATGAAGCCACTCCCCCATATCTCTCGCTCCAAATTAAAGCAGTTTACAGTCAAAGAATTTTAGAGACAAAATTGCCGAACTTTTATAGCTACTTATTTATTATATTTATACTATATATTATATATTCATATAATTATTATATGAAGTAGCAATTAATTTTAAGCTCTGTATTTAAATTAAATATAATACACACACACACAGATATATACTATATATATATATATGTGTGTGTGTGTGTGTGTTTGTGTACTAGCTTTAATATATCCAACTTTTAAAATGACTAAACTTATACTATGCTTTTCTTTTGAGCTATGTGTGAAACTATAGGCTATATAATATTTAAATTCAGCTAATTTCTTTGCATAGTCATATTTTCTTTCTGATGCCAAAATTTTAAATTAAATTTTTAATAACGACATTTCTTAATCTTGAACAGAAAAGTGAATTGCACTGACTCTCGCAAGAATTGAATCAAGAATTTGCTGATGCTGTCTAGTGGTGGACCGATATTGGTTTTTTGACACCCGATGCCGATATCTTGGAAAGCAGGGGGAACCGATAGCCGATAAAAAGCCGATATAATTATTATTATTATTTTTATTCATATTTAAGAAATTTGAAATCATTTGACAATGAATTAAAGAAATTGTAAAATAAACATACTTATACTTTAGATGACAAACTATTTTTCACAAATTAATAAATATTTAACAAAAATATAATTAAAAAGGAAGTAAACACTGTAAACAACAGGGCACTCAGTATTCTGGGAAGTTTGTGTGCATTGGGAATCCTATTTTTTTCAAATAAAGCCAACGTAACACTTTAAAATAAAACCATTTTAAATACAGCACACAGAGAAAATTACATGAAAAATGCATAAAGCGCAGCATAATTTGAAATCACGAGTTTAAGGTTTAAAGCATTCAATTTAACACAGACCGACCGCACGGACGAGAACACACGATCATTCTGGATAAAAATACACACTTCACAAAATCTCACAGCTGGATTCGACTAAGTTTGCAAGGTTTATGAAATTAAATGTTCATTAGGCATTCAAAGATTTGTTTAAATGATATAAATGCGTATTTTCTTAATGCTGATGGCAAACGAGAAAGTATTGTAATGTTTTCCTTTCTATTACTAACAATATAAAATCAATCGTTATAATAGTTTTTGTATACATAAACTCCTTTGTTTAACCATTCTATCTGATTATTAGACAGACTTCTATCCATATTAGACAAAACTGTTAACAACGACAGCGAACAAGCAGAAAAACTCGATATTTGAAAAATGCCAAATATCGGCCTTGGCAATATATCGGTCGACCAACAATGCTCTCCACGTTCCATGTGATTGGCTGTTTGATGCACGTCACACTTTCAGGTGCATGCAAGTTAATCACAAACTCCGGTTCAAAACTTGAAAGTTGACAGAGAACATTTATATAAAGCTTTGTGAGCCCGGTAAACCTGATCTAAACCAGGTTGGATTTTTTGGGGTTTGTCAACTCAAAACTTACTCTGCAACTCTTAATTGTTCATCTCACTTTTGTACAGTATAGGGTAGCATCTTCTTTTTCTGTTGGTGTGGTGTGATATGATTTTAGTTTAGGGGGTAAGAATTGAGCCTTGGGTCGCTGACCTTGAGTTCACCTGTTTGTGGGAAGACTGACATATGAAATCAAATGAGACCAATAACATGTCCTTACCCCCTACAGTGCATGCTTTAATCTGGGTAAATGGCAAACATCTTCACGTGGCACAATCACATTTACAATCAGAATCCAGAATCCAACAGGACAGAGCACTTTCTGTTTGATTAATGTGAGCAATTAACATAACTCAACTAAACGGTTAAACTATACTCATGGATACTATCATAGTTCGATTTTGATGAGGAATGGCTCCATTTAGCGCTAAAAATTTAAACCTGAACGACTTCTGTTGACCATCATTGACCTGAAAAAAGGCCTCCAAATAAGGTGTTAGGGGTCCACAAAAAAGCAAGAAATAATAAAATATGCAAATGGTTTAAAAAAAATAACAAATATGAAAGTGGAAAAGCACAATTTTTTCAAAAATTTTAATATGGAGAAAAAAGTATGGAATCCCATTTCTGCCAAGGATTAAAATAAAATAAGATAATTGTGACTTTTTATTTCACAACTCAGACTTCTGAATTCTGAGAAAAAAAAATTCAGAATTGTGAGATAAAAAGTCACAATTAACTTTTTTTTATCGCATGACAGAAACTTGCTTTAAAAAGATACCCTGAAAACTAAATAAAAATGTATTTTGCAAATAATTTTAAAAATGTATTATGTATTATTTAAAAATGTATTTATTACTTAAATAATATTAAGCTTTATCACAATGACAAATTGTTTACTTTTCAAAGCACAACATCTAAAAAAACATCTAAAATGCACATTTGTTCATACACTAAATTAATATTGCACTGCCTTTATATTTTAGGTACCGTTTCCTTGCAAAGAGGATCAAAATATTTGGGGGAACTTGGCATTAAAAAGCTTAAAAACATCTGGTCTAAGAAATGCACACTGACAGCTCTTACCTTGAATCTCACTCATAGTTTTGGAGAATACTGGAAAACCTCATGCAAACCGCTTGTCTACATCACCAAGGAAGCAATCCTAATCCAATACATCAGACACAACCTCATGCATGCACAAAGTCCAAAGGATGCAACATCCATCATAGGCTGATGATTATGTGTGTGCTCATTCATGATCAAATAAAGAGAGGAATATGGAAACATGGATGAGAAAAACTGGACTTTCACCCAACCCCTTAAATCTGAGACTTTTCGAGAGGAGATAGTAGATCCCCCTCTTTGAGCATGTAAATGTGAGATTATAAATCACAATTGTGTGTGATTGCTGTGTGTCCAGTACAGACCAAATACAAGATTAGAGAGAGAGAGGGAGAGAGAGAGAGAGAGAGAGAGAGAGAGAGAGAGAGAGAGAGAGAGAGAGAGAGAGAGAGAGAGAGATCAGCGATTAGAGTGCAATTCTCCACATGGCACCAGGATGTGTGTGTGTGTGTGTGTGTGTGTGTGTGTGTGTGTGTGTGTGTGTGTGTGTGTGTGTGTGTATTGGGGTGGGAAGGCTCAGAGATCTGAGCAGCTTTGCGGCAGCTAATGCTAAGCTTACAGAGAGCAGAAGAGAGAGCAGAGGAGCCTTACCCTCACCAACCAGTATAGGTACAAATCAAACAGGACCCAATTTAACACATTATATTATTCCGGGGTGTGTTAGACAACATCTACAGGATTTTACACCACCTAACATTCAGAGTAATGACTCATCAAAACAATGTGAAATGATAGAAACAAGTATGCAAGTCAATTTGAGTCTGAATTTTCACATGGGGTTCAATAAAGTAGACCTATTGTTTCTTTAACTTAACACCTTTTCCTGAATGCAGTTTTTCTCTCTGCAAGTGATCCAATAAGCAGCTTGGACATATTTAGTGCACTGTCTAGATTTACTGCCCTCCCTCCCCCGTAAAACAATGGAGTGCTAGTTTATCCAATGAGCACTTTGGGAAATGTACAAGAAATAAACCACAGCACAGTAACACAGTATCACAGTACAGACCAAGACTACATTCACATTCAGTATTTGGGGTTGACAACTGCATTTACTAACAGGCGTGACTGTTGAAATGTCCTGTTCGTACAACAGCTAAAAAAAGACCTGCTCAAATACTGAAGGCCCTTTTCAATTAGGACTGGGTAAAAAACTTTTAATCGACTCTCGTGTTTAAAAAATAATATTGATGCTTAAATCCAAAGAATCGATTAGTCTTGACTGTTTTCAGTTAATGAACGGAACATTGTAGCAAGCCTCCCATCAAATAAATCACAATAAACTCGTGCTTTGTTAGTCTCAGATTTCAAATTCTATTTGAAAAATTATATTCTATTCTTGATCAAATTCTATTTGATTTCAAAGTTTATTTTATTACAATTTTCAAACCATCCAAATACCATTTTGGCAATGTTTAATGTTGAGTGACAGATTACTGTAGTGCTTCAGTTCAAGAGAAACGGCAATGCGAAACGCACATGAATTGATCGAGTACAATGGTACTGTATATCTGTATAATGTCTCATGTAATCACTTAATCAGTGGTTTAACCACAGATGCACCATATAAACAAACGTCATTATAACAGCTTGTAAACGATGACACAATTACCTCAGAAAAAAATTAAAAATAAGCATATTCAGCGAGCATAAACTAAGATGACCAGACTTGGCACTTCCCGGGGACACGTTCGGCACATGATTTCTAAATTGCCTAAAATAACCAGGTGTTGGTTGTTTGTGACTGAATCTAAAATCTCTAAATGGCAAACAGCCCATTTCTCCATTTATGAATTACCAGAACCCCACAAAAAAATTTGAACGTAGCCTAAGAGTTTATGTGTTAGGGGTTGAACGACTTCTGTTTTTTTAAAATCAGTGGAAGTCGACTCGTCGCTGATGACGTCATTAATGAACAAATAAGTCTGGAGCTGTGACAAACCCCTTGTGCACAGCTGTGGCATATGAAACAGTGCTGCCCACATGGCTATTGCTCCTATAACAGCTCATTTTCATCAGTTCTTTTGTCTTTGGTTTGTTATATTTCTCACAGATTTCTGCTCGTTCTAAATCACATACAGATAAAGTAGCACAGTAAAGATTACATTCATATAAATGCGTGTGTGAATTAATTCTACCTGGTAGCGTCTCTCTACTAGTAGGGAAGCTATGGGGTTTAGTTATTAAGAAATATACGCTTGAACTTTTCAGTCTCTAAGCTATTTTTTTTTTTTGAGAAATCACAGAACAGTGTTGACAATACACTTCCGCGCTGAACGATTCTGTGCTCACATGATGTACGCGCTACTGTCTGAAGCCTATGTGTGTGCGTTACAGAGCAGCAGTGCATTATATTAGAATAGAGATTAACCGACCTGTACTAATAGCTGTTTTAAACGTGCATTCTCCCGTTTAGTTTCATGCATCCAGTATTATAATCACACATGTCTTGTGGAGCGCTTTCAGAGTCTGCATTTATTTGTCATTTCCTGTTTGGAAACTGAGCGTAAATATGGAAGTCCTTCAGAGATTTCTTATACTGTTGCACCCTCTACTTGACCAGCGACTAGTCGACGTCAAGCTTAAAGCGTCATGGCAGAGCATTAAAGTCGACTAGCCGATTAGTCTGTGCATCCCCTAGTATGTGTGTAATGCCTCCAGCATTAGCTCCAGTAAGGCAGCGGTGTTTTGAGTTCAGAGGGATTTTTGACCCAGCTGAGTATAGTCTTGTGACCCAAATCTGACCATGTGAAAAGCCAAACAGGAGTCAGACATCATAGGCTGAAGCATGTTTGCTTTACATTTTAATGATAGGTGATTTAGGCTAAATGTCATTAGAAAGCTTACATAGAAGTGATTCCTCATAGAAAGAGATCTGTAATTTTAGATCTAGAAATGAAAATACTGAAATGTGAGCATTAACCTACATTCCTAATTCACATGAAAAGCCTTTAGCCACAGTCCAAACAGTCCCATCCACCTCTATGTGGATCTTTCCAGTCAGTTTACAGAGCTGTGCTGCTGTTTACATTCCACTTCCTGGTGGTCATGTGACCCACCCACAGCCCAGGCCATCCTGTCCAACTTGTCAGTCATCTGCCATTGCTGTAGTGACAATGGGTGGGGCAAAACAGCCACTCCCAACCAGTAAAGAGAGCAAAAATCTTTTCCTGCTCAGTAGAAGCGGTGCTAAATTTGACACTCAAGACTGATAAATGTGTTTTGCTCCACTTCAGTGTAATAGATATGATGCTGACGCTCACTCTAGACTCACTGACGTCATTCTCCGTCTGCATGCACAAAACTGCCATTAATACTCATTTAGGCAAACAAATACTAACAAAAAATCAGCTTACGATGATACTCAAAACAAAATGACTGAAACAACCTGATAAGCCAGTAAAATGAACTAATTACCTACAATTATCTAACTGAACATTTATAAACACATTTCTGTATTTTAGGTCTTAGTCAAGAATGAGTGGTTCAGAACTCACAGGGCCTTAAAACTTTGTAAGCTGCCTAACTAGAATGCGCTTTTAAGCATCACACCTATGATGCTCAAAATTGCTGTGTTTTTAAGTTTTAAGACTCAGCCATAGACAAACAAATGTCAGTACATATACTAGGGGTGGGTGCTATAAATTAAATTAAATTTATGCATTTAGCAGATGCTTTTATCCAAAGCGACTTACAGTGCATTCAGGCTATCAATTTTTTTCCTATCATACCGGTATGAAAGTTACTACCGGTATTCTGTTGTTCCATGATATGGATTTTGCTATACCGTGGATACCATTATATATTCATGAATTCAAATTTTGCATTTATATTGTTTTGTTCAATTTGGTACGCTTTGCAAATTTTAACACAAATGACAAAGACAAAAATCTATGTGCAAGGCTTACTAATCAAACATTAGCAGGCATTAGCAATCAAACACATAGAGCATCATAATAGAAGTTAATAGAGCACAAATTGCCTACTTCAGTGGTTCCCAAACTGGTAACTTGAAAATATTTTTCTCTACAAAAGGGGGGGCCGGCAGAAAAAGTTTGGGAACCACTGGCCTACTCAAACACACAATATTTAATTTAATTTAATTCATACAGGCCTACCTCATTTTGGACGTTTGCACTTTTTGAGAAAAACAATGGCACAATAAAAAAACTCTTTTCAGGTCTTTGTCCAACCCCTCACTTTTTCTAGTTATATAAGGTTAAAATATTTCGGCTGTAATTTTTATTTTCATATCTCAATTTTATATCGATATTGCCTGGATAGTATAAAATATTGTGATATGAATTTTAGCACATATCTCCCACCCCTACAGACACAAACCTATAAAAAAACTCAATCTGAAGCTGTTAGCAACTGAGTATTAAAGCCACACTTTCCTTAACGCACATTTAGTTACTGAATCCGGGCTCTAAAATAGGTTGTCCTGAATTCTCACTACGACATTTTAGATAGCTTGTATTTTTGTTTCCACGAAGACTAAAATTTTAATGATTTTATGATGAAAAATCTTTCTTTAGTTTCTTCAGAGTGCAAACCTTTTCTTGCAGTTCCACATAGTGACAAATAATTCTAAAAGATATATTCCATGTAATTTGTCAAAATAATGTTATATTTGTCTTTGTGTATATACATAAACAACATAATATTCTATATTACATATTTAAAAACAGTAACCTTCACACGCACGTCATTAACCCTGCACTGATATGTCGTCATCTGATGGCATACACCAGTTCTGAAACACTTTTACAAAATATAAAACACACAGAAACATTGATCACTTAATAGGCCAGGTGTTGGCTCAGCACCCCTGAGAGCAAAACCCGAGTGTTTTATTTCAGCCTTTTTAATCTTTCCTGACCTCCCACGTACCTCCTCCTTTCCTTCGTCTCTTGCGGCTCCGCTGTCCCTCCTCTTCCTCAGCGATGGTGGAGAGAGATGGGATAGCTGACCTGCAGGCCCCCCTCCTCAACCTGAGGGGGGCCGGCATCCTCCCCTCTTCTCCTGTGCCTCTCTCTCTCAGTACCCAGCACTGCTAACAGTCAGCTAGCACCCCACACATCTCTGAATGATCTCAGATGATACAGCACACAGTAGGAAGAGTAACTGGCACAGTAAGAGCTGGAAAACGCGGCAAACAGATTGAAAGGAAAGAGAGAGGAGTCAAAACTCCTTCCAGTCCAGCCTGGCTTACTGACGTTCCTGTAATCCACAGAAGCGGCTGGCTCTCTTCTTCCTTAAGCCTGAGAGACACGGCTGCTCTAGTTGCTGATGCTGCCACTGTCTCTCTCCAGGTCTGTCTTACTCTCTCTCTCTCTCTCTCTCTCTCTCAGGCCCTTATAGAGAAAGTACCACAGACTGTCAAATGCACTGAAACACTGCCTCACACTCACACAGTTCTCTGTTTCCTTCTGAAATATTCAGTATGAAGACCAGCAAGGCGAGCCAGTGGATTAACAGACACCATGGCAATTACAGGACACAGAATGGTAGGATAAAGCTGACTGGAAAGAGATGAATTATTGCTCATCCAATGTAAAGAGCACTTATTCTCTCTGCTAAAGGTGCAGTCACATTAACAACATTTTTGTATGATTTCAAAAACAAAAACTGAGCAAAAACTTGAATCCACTGTGAGATCTGCAAGAAAAATCTTTTGCCCTCACATGAAATTCCACATTGTGAAAATTCAAAAAACAATGCAATGCTAAATGTCATCGCACATGAAGACAGTCATCCCACATTTTAAATCTATTTAAACACTGACTGTGGCTTCAATGTGCTCAAAAAAACAAATACACAAGGTAGGGATGGGTTAGGACGTTCGCATAGTTATTATGCAGAGGTTGTATGTATGGGTAGGTGAAACTGAATGTGATGAGTCAAAAGGATTGGGTACAACGACATCTTTCCATTGTGTTGCATTTGCTGGCAGTGTGCAAAAACAAAAAGCCTGATTCCAAAACAAGTGAATAATGAGCCAGTTCTTTTAATGAACTGGAAAAAAGTTTGTGTTTGGAATCAGTCTAATGAGATACTGAATCCATCCTCTGAGTTATCAGTTATCGCATGTGTCCATTTACCAGAGCAGTTATCGCCATGTGTATTTACTGTCAGCAAATAAGAGTGAGTGTGTGTGCTTATGAATGAGAAACAGCTGATAGTTCGTTTACAGCCAACGGGTGAATGACACGTAAAGATCAACATATGACCTACTGCAAACTGAAAAGCATTGCATATGTCTCTAGCTCACAAACACAAAACTGATGTAGTAATGAAATACTGTAATTTGATCCC
This sequence comes from Cyprinus carpio, assembly GCF_018340385.1. Classification (NCBI taxonomy): domain Eukaryota; kingdom Metazoa; phylum Chordata; class Actinopteri; order Cypriniformes; family Cyprinidae; genus Cyprinus; species Cyprinus carpio. The sequence continues at coordinate 23,217,701 of NC_056619.1, read as the reverse complement.
CTTTTACATGCAATGCACAGTCAACTAAAACCACTATAACCACCAAATGACTGCAACTGTAAATCCTCCTTTTTAATCCACTATGCCACCAATATAAATGTAAATCCAACACATAATTATTCCCACATATTCTGTTAACAACTCATAGTGTGAGAGTGAGACTAAATCTAATATATGGTCTCTTTAACATATCTGTATAGGAGACTATTAACATGCACTGTAGCCTTAAACTTTGACGCATATTGCATGAATAAGCCAATACCTGATAATCGCATGTGTACTAAATCCATAAAACTGCATAAGCAAACAGACTCTTGTAATGATAACCATCTGTCTTTATTGATAAACATTAAACAGACTATTCAAATGCTGAAAGTCAAGTTAGCAGCCTGTTTAAAAATCATCCGAGGTTGACTATATGAATTGCATGCATTTAAGACATGACATCTGATAACACTGAAAATGCATTTATACGTCTTTTTTTTAATATATTGTTTATTGCTGAGAGCAAGTAAACACAAAAATTTGCATTTAGCACTCATAAATGGAAGGGCAGATTCCTTTAAATAAATACACAAGAAGGGGATCCGATTAGCATAGCTACAATGAAGCCGTCATCAGGGCTTCTCATAAACCTGCTGCAGTCAAATACAAAAACAATTGATTTGCTCCATTCCATTATGCTCGATTACACAATATTTACAAGACATTTACTAAAAACATATGACATATATAACTTTGTAGTATGCATGGTGCATTACACCACGTTTAATAAATAATGTGCCCCCCAAAAATAAAATTTGCTGAAAATTTACTCATTTTCAGGGCTTTCAAGATGTAGAGGAGTTTGTTTCTTCACAGGTACAGATTTGGAGAAATGTAGCATTATATCACTTGCTCATTAATAGATCCTCTGCAGTGAATTGGTGCCGTCAGAATGAGAGTCCAAACAGCTGATAAAAACATCATAATCCACAAATCAGTTAACATCTTGTGAACAAAAACTGTGTGTTTGTAACTAAAACAAGTCCATCAGGTTAACAGAATCTTGTGAATCAGAAAAGCAATCTGGGTTTATAATGAAGCGAAAACACTTTTTGTTCGAAGAAAACAGAAATAAGACTTTATTCAATAATTCCGTTGTCAACAGTCTCCTCTGTCTCTCCATATCACCGTATGCTGTGTATGCTCTTCTGTATCATCCACGCCACAAGGATGCTCTGTTTCTACGTGTATTTAGATTTGATTTGAAAGAAAACAGCACATCCTTGGGGTGCGGAGGACACAGAAGAGCATACACAGCATACAGTGATATGGAGAGACACAGAGGAGACCGTTGACAAAGGAATTATTGAATAAAGTCATTATTTCTGTTTTCTTCGATTACAAAAAGTGTTCCCGTCGCTTCATATAACACAGATTGCACGTCTGATGGCAGATGGGAGTATTCTGACGATGACTTTCATACTTTTTATGGACCTTGACACTGTTATTTACTTGGCAGTCTATGGGACGGTCTCAAGCCTCCCGGTTTTCATCCAAAATATCTTAAATTGTGTTCCGAAGACAAACAGAGCTTTTATGGGTTTAGAACAACATGGTGATTAATGACAAAATTTACATTTTAGGGTGGAGTATCCCTTTAAAGCTTTTCACTTCACAAGATGTTAACTGATGGAGCGAAATAATTTTTATGGATTATTGTGATGTTTTTTATCAGTTGTCATTCTGACGGTGCCCATTAACTGCAGGGGATCCACTGGTGAGCAAGGGATCTGTTCCGAAGTAGAAAAAATCTTGGATTGCCTGAGTGTGGGTAAAGTTTCATCAAAATAAATTTTTTGGGGTGAACTATACCTTTAATACTTATACTAATCAGCAAAGAAAATATGTTTTGAGCTGATGCTGATAATAATCAAGTGTAATCAAAACAATCACTCATCTTCAAATTTATAACAGTATTCAATAATTATATGTATATCGATGCATATAGCAAAAACACACACTATCATGATCATGCACCTACTCTCCATCTATATGCATCTTATTTTTCTCAATTCATAACAGAGGAGACACAGGAATCTGATCTTTGCCCCTCCAGGCCCAAGACAGACAGAAACCTTACACTGTAAGTAAACCAATGCATTGCAGACACAAAACTAGTAATATTTATCATATTTTCCTTCCTTTTCTGACAGGTTTGTCATTTGTCAAACTGCATTTTTTTTTTTTTTTTTTTTTTTTTTTTTGTGATATAGCTTGTTTCAGACATTTTAATCACCAGGATAAAGACAAATAAGACAGTTTGTTAGTGGATAATAAGAGGGATATGAAGATGTCTACATTTAAAGACAACGTAAATCACTCACCAGAATATTTATCAAACAAACAAAACTAATGACAGGATTACCGCACCAGACTTTTTAAAGAGCTAGTTTTGCGATATTTACATGACTGTACAAATAAAACAACAGCACAAGTAAAATACAACAGGTATAAAACTTATCAACATTACATTAGACGTGATCACGCAGAACATGCGCGCGCGCGCGCGTGCACGTAACAGGTGCTCTGCTCAAAACTGCTTCAACGGCATTTAAACGCGTATAAATTAAGCGGCACCAAAACCATATCAAAACATAAACCAATGATTTTCTTCGTAATAATTTATGTAAACACCCGCAGGCAGTGCTCTGGTTTACTGATTTAATCCCTTTCCTCTGACCGGCTCGCGCTGCTTCTGAGGTAAAAGTGTTTTATTTCGTGACAAGTATAACCAACCAGCTTTAAAAAGAGACAAGGGTTTGGTACACTCGTCTGGCAGCTGGACAGTACTTTTGGACAAACTTTACGTTAAATAAATAAACTCTCACCTTGGCTGGAGCTCTGACAGACGTCCCTTCCAGCCCGCTCCGCCATTTCACCGACGTCACATGAGAGGATTATAGAGCGCGCGCGCTACTACAAAAGCGTTACGCGCCTCTAGCGGACAGGTGCAGAATAACAGATAAACACAGACCTGTCCTAGGTGCTTTCCATTAATGTCCAGTTTCAATGATTATTGCTAATTACATTTTTAGTTTTAAGTATTTAATATATCCGTCTGTTTAATTGCAACTGTATGTTTATATAGGCCTAATATTGTATGTCGTTTTTTTAATGTTAATTTATTTTTTGATTATTTATATAATTTTGTATTTTATTAATTTTTTGTATTTTATTGTTAAGATTAATCTTGTATAAAAATATGCATTTATTATTATTTTAAGTACAATATTCTGATATTTTCTATAATCATTAAATCAATTATATTTATTATATTTTAATTATTTTATTTTATAATATAACGATTATTATAAAAAATTAAAATTTTAATAAGATATTTTAATAATTATTAATAATATTTTAAAGACAAATTTGTCTTTGAGTGTTAGCATGCACTCTTACATCATTGTGTTGCCATCTAGTGGTAATGTATTTTCATTTTATGTTTATTCATGGCCCCCTCACTGTAGTCTACACAGTTTTACCTATACATTATATATTTTTTTTTTAAGCGTTTGTGTTTTCCTTGTAATATCATGACATATCCAGAAGATGGCAGCAGTTTACAGTACACATCCACATCTTCAAAATATGCAGCGTACATACCACCTGGACCTCCATGATCTGAACATGAAAATTACATATATAAGAATGTATCATATTTATTATATAAATATAATAAGAATATAAACTGTCCTCATGCACCATGATGTGATGTGATATGTGTGTGTCTGTGTGACTTGTGTGCTAAGCCAGTTGTTTGGGAATGACATCATTCTCTTTCACATACAAACAAATGGATAAAACATCAGAAAAAAATACTTCTGAGAATTGTTTGGTTCAGCTTAACACAGAATGTAAAAAAAACTGAACAATAAGCCGTGTATTTTTGGATTGGATGGTTTAATATTGAATATCCCCGGATAACCTCTAATCCACACGCACCCCATGCTTTTTGTCTACCAATCCATCACCCAGGCTGCTCACATACATCATGCTTCCCACATGGTTATTAAGAAGCATTATAAAGTAGATAAATGAGAACATGAAGGTACCAAATCTCTCTCCCTCAGCCTCTCTTGTTCTCTTTCTAGAGCAGCACTGGTGTTTTGGGACTGGGCCATCTCATTAGTGGGAGTTTCATTACGTTACATAAGCCCTGAACACTTTCTCTCCTCATTGTCCTCTATCACACTGAAGTGCTGACCTCAGCTCCCCTCTAACATACAAGCACACACATCTGTGTCGACGTAACACAGACAAGTCTTTCTCTCAGTAAAAGCACAATATGCATTTCATTTGTAAACTAGGACAAGTTTATCTGGAAGATCATGTGGGTGTCACACGATTTACCTGTTTTCCTTTGTTTATACTTGTTTATACTCCACCTGCATGTGTATTGCATTCTGTGTATTGTGCCTTATCATATTTTGTATTGCATATTGTATTTGACTATACTGTATAGAAGTACAGTTGCCTCCATATATTAATTATTTATCATTATAAAGCAATATATCAACTCAATATCAACCTTTTTTAAAGAATAATAGTAAATACAGTTTTCAAACAAACATTAACCTCTGTGTACTGAAAATTGTATTGTACTGTATTTTACTGTAATGTATTTTGCAATTTATTTTGTATCACATTCTATGTTGTTACTGATGGATTGTAGGATGGTTAGTTGTATCACATTCTATGTTGTTACTGATGGATATTTTGTATCACATTCTATGTTGGACGGACACAAACTAGATAGATAGACATACATAGATAGATAGATATGCGGCGCCCGGGGATAGCTAGATCGGTGCCTAGCTCAAGTCGTTAGATTGACAGTGAAAGTGACATGACATACAGCCAAGTACAATTCCTGTGGCCCCATACTCGGAATCCGTGCTCCTGCTTTTAAACCCATCCAAAGTGCACAGACAGACACAGCAGTGAACACACACACAGACTGTGAACACACAGACCCGACAGAGACAGTGGGCAGCCATTTATGCTGCGGCACCCGGGGAGCAGTTGGGGGTTCGGTGCCTTGCTCAAGTCGTGGTATTGAAGGTGGAGAGAGCACTGTACATTCACTCCCCCCACCTACAATTCCTGCCGGCCCGAGACTCGAACTTGCAACCCTTGGATTGCAAGTCCAACACTCTAACCGTTAGGCCATGACTGCCCCAGACAGACAGACAGACAGACAGACAGACAGACAGACAGACAGACAGACAGACAGACAGACAGACAGACAGACAGACAGACAGACAGACAGACAGACAGACAGACAGACAGACAGACAGACAGACAGAGAGAGAACAGCGACTATGCAAACACTGTGCCTTAAATAGAGGATGAGAAACACTTTCTTCTTGTCTGCCCCAAATACACCACTACAAGGCAAATATTTTTTCCACAATCTGAAGTATTGAATTGTTCATTTTTTTTCTCTGGATGACTCAGTGAAACTACGCTATATACTCTGAGAGGATGTGATGACAGTCAAATTAGCTGCAAAATATCTATAGCATACACCATACACACCATACAAAATGGTTCATTAATGTGCTTTATATGACATTCTTCATTGTATATAATTGTCATTATTACTGACAGACAGACAGAGAGACAGACAGAAAGACAGATAGACGGAAAGACGGACGGACGGACAGACGGACAGACGGAAAGGGACGGATGGACAGACGGACAGGGTAGACGGACGGACGGATAGATAGATAGATAGATAGATAGATAGATAGATAGATAGATAGATAGACAGACAGACAGACCAGTAGATAGATAGACAGACAGACAGACCGATAGATAGATGATAGATAGATAGATCGATAGACGGACAGACAGACAGACAGACAGAAAGATAGATAGATAGATAGATATAGATAGATAGATAGATAGATAGACAGACCAGTAGCTAGACAGACAGACCAGTATATAGATAGACAGACAGACATAGAGATGATAGATAGAGATAGATAGATAGATAGATAGATAGATAGATAGATAGATAGATAGATAGATAGATAGATAGATAGATAGATAGATAGACGGACAGATAGACAGACAGATAGACAGACAGACATAGATAGATAGATAGATAGATAGATAGATAGATAGATAGATAGATAGATAGATAGACAGACCGTAGATAGATAGACAGACAGATAGACAGACCGGATAGATAGATAGATAGATAGATAGATAGATAGATAGATAGATAGATAGATAGATAGATAGATAGATAGATAGATAGATAGATAGATAGATAGATAGATAGATTAATACCATGGTACATGTCAAAATGTCATTGTATTATCATCTCATACTGTACTGTGGTAATGGCACAGCTTGTTCAGGATCTCTGTTGTGTCCAATGAGCGCAGGGGGATTTCCCGCTTCACCAATACTGTGCGCGCTCCGGCACTCACAGCGTTAACGCGAGCGCGCACATTGGCTTGACATTCCCCTCCCACGCGCCGGGCGTCCTTTAAATGCTCGCGCTGCGCTTTAAATAGCAGGTGTGAGAAACTGTGTCCCCGCATACACCCCTCAGACACCACCACCATCATCATCATCGCCATCACCGCCGCAATGTCCACCGCCAGCGCCGAGACCACCGCGCAGCTGCCGCCGTCCGCGGGCAGGGTGTTCTTTCAGCCCGGCGTGAGCTGCGCCAGCTCCGGACCGATGCAGCGCGATGACCCGGTGCAGAAAAAACAGGGCAAAGTCACGGTGAAGTACGACAGAAAAGAGCTGCGGAAGAGACTCATACTGGAGGAGTGGATCATTGAACAGCTGAGCGAACTTTACAACTGCGAGGTAAGACTGGACCCGAACCGGAACGCCATAAAGAGCCTTTTAATTTCGACAATTATTGATCACTAGATTTTTTTTTTTTATTATTTAATTATGTGTTATTTTAGTTTGCTGTGGATAGTTTCAATATTTTGTTATTTTAGATTTAGATTGTAAAATAAATAAAAATAAGATCATTTTTCGATTAATACTATATTATTTTTATTTTTGCATAAAAATACACTAATTTATATCGTAATATATTATGAATAATATTTTATTCGTTTAATTATTACAGTACAGGCAAGTGTTATATTCTACTGTATTTTATACAAAAAAATAAAAAATACAGTTTGGACCTTTTGTATGAATCTGTCTTTTAGAAATACAACCATATAGATTAATAATATCTGCTAACATGTCACTTATCAGCCAGGCAAAATCATTAGTTACTTTCATCTTTTTTACAGTTCATTACTCTTCTTGGAGTAACTTGAGGCTAAGTGTCTTGATCAAGGGCACAATGGTGATGCAGTAGAACATGAATGAGCTCTTGTGGGGTTTTGACCTAAAGGTCACAAACCGGGGTTTTTAACCTCAAAGCTACACCATTCCCTCGGGTTTATAGGTTGATGAATTGGTCTTCTTTGTGTGACCTACATTTAGCTGCATTGTAATGCATGATGCTACAGTCATAGGCATCTTTAAAGTGTGGCATCCTTTGGCATCAGTGCTCGTTTGAAGATGACCAAACGTCATTCTGCGGACCTCTGTGAGGTGTCTTCTTGCTCTGTACAGTGTGCTGGTCTCTTTTGTTCTGTCTCTATCCGTCTCTCTCAGTGTTTCTGTTCTGCAGCAGCTTGCTTTTTTTCTGCTGATGCTGTGTTGGCCCCAGAGAGACAAGAAAGAGAGAAACGGCTAGTTTGGCTTGTGAGGCAGAATAACACTGATCCGGTTAAAAGGATTCTGTATTTCCAAAGAGTAAAAACCGGGAAACTGATATCTATATAAGCACAAATTCCTTGGATCAAAACAAACCTGAAAAAAAATTCTTATTATTTATACAATGTATAAACCTACATTTTATTTGTAAGTGAATATAAATGAATATAAAAATATCTTTATAAAAATTAAGTACTTTTTACTGTATTTTATAATAATTTACGTTAATTTTCTTTTGTGTGAAATGCTATCTTTTAGAAACACAACAGTATTTATTTATAATATGCATATTCTTTATTAAAAATACTATATATTATGTTATAATTCCATTTAAATATTTCTAATTAAATAATTTAGAGATATAAACCTGTCTTTCTACCATTTTGTTACAAAAAAGTTTTCCTCAATGTGGGTGAATACTGTCAGATACAAAAACAATTGCAAGTACTTATTATAGTAGGGAAATCATTTTTAATAAATAGGTAAATGTTTGTTTTTATTGGGTTTGGTATGTTTTATTTAATAAATCACATTAAGTCTGAGAATAGAGGGTAGGGTAGTGATTGTAAGGTTAATGTAACACCATGTTGTTTATTGTATAAACGAGCATATGGTAAATTAACCTTTAACATAGTCTCTCTGGACTTTACACACAATCCCAGCAGCATTTTCTGGGTGTTAAGAATCAGATTTCTGATGGCAGTAGTTCACTGGTAATCATATGCTGAAAGCTGAGCATGTGAGAGGAGTCTCTGCAGTTGCATCCTCATGGTGTTATAGACTGGTGAGTTATATTCACTTTTTTCTTCTATGGTAATTGTCTCTATTACGATAATCCTTCAGATGTCTGTTTTGAGCTTATACACAGCATTTGTGGCACATAAAATGCATTTTATTTGTGCTGTTAACCAAAACATCAAATAGGATGCTGTTTACAAGCTCAAGCATCTAATCAGATTAAACGTGTGAGCTCATAAAGAGGTGTTTTCTCGGGTGTATTTAACGACCCATCACATTTACACTAAACAAGAGGAGGAAGTCACACATGACCTATAACCGTTCACAGCTCAATGTCTGGGCGCCCATTAACACCAGGTTACAATCAAAGGCAACAGACTCCATGTAAAAAAACAGGATTCTGAAGCTGTACTAATGAAAAATAATCTTCAACAAGTGACGTGACATACAGCCAAGTATGGTGACCCTTACTTAGAATTCGTGCTCTGCATTTAACCCATACAAAGTGCACACACACAGCAGTGAACACACACACACCGTGAACACACACCCGGAGCAGTGGGCATCATTTATGCTGCGGCACCCGGGGAGCAGTTGGGGGTTCGGTGCCTTGCTCAAGGGCACCTCAGTTGTGGTATTGTCGGCCCGAGACTCGAACCCACAACCTTAGGGTTAGGAGTCAAACTCTCTAACCACTAGGCCAAGACTTCCCCATATTTGGGCACTAGGCCAAGACTTCCCCAGTGATGAGTTGGGAGATTGTTGAATTTGTTTGTAGTTATGAGTTAGTTTGTGTGATAAGTGTTTTATGCGCACCAAGACTGCATTTATTTGATCAAAAATACAGTAAAAACCATGAAAATGTGAAATATTATTAACATTTTAAATAACTGTTTTCTATTTGAATATATTTTAAAATGTAATTTATTCCTGTGATGCAAAGCTGCATTCTCAGCATCATTACGGCAGTCTGCAGTGTCACATGATCAGAAAACAAATTGCTGATTTGCCTTGTTTGTTTATTCAATATTACTTAAATATGTCTCTCACAATGCTAAATGAGTTCAGGGAAAGTGTTTAGCAGGTTAGCATGTAAACAGACATTTGCGTGCCGCTCACTAACAGCATCCCCTTTGTGCAGTATATGGCCTCTAGGGTTAGTTTTAGACAGACCTGCTTAAGGAAGAGTAGGTCAGTATGGGATTACTTGCAGACAGTGAAGGTTTTCTGCCTCTGGAGAGGTTTGACAGAATTGAACTATTTCTAACTGAACCCTGAGGCCTGAAACGTACTCTCTAGTACATGAATGCACATGCTAGCTGTTTGATTGTAAGCCTTGTCGCATTCCCAAATGGTAAAAGACAATAATGCAATGCAAGTTTGCCGTTAATATTTTAGATTTTAGTGTTAGACTTACTGTCTTGACTTTATTTATAGCTAAAGTTCTGGTAATTTTGTGTTTTTGAAATGTCTATATAGTTAATTTTTTATGTATTCATTTTAGTTGTAGTTTTAGTACTTAGTTGAATTTTAGTTTATTTTATTTTTATTTCAAGTAACATTTTATTCATGGTTTTAGCTTTAGTTATAATAACCCTGACCTTGACAACAAGAGCTGGTTACTCATTTCAGCTCTAACTTCAATTCTACTCATGATTAAATTACGTGCAATTCTGGCATTATGAATTGGTTATAGATTTGTTATATTTGAAAACCTTGTATTGTTCAAAATATGTTTTTTATAAAGTCTGTTAAAGTTAAAGTCTGTTGGTTTTGGGTTTGGAAGTTACAAACTCAAATCATTTTTAGAAAAGAAAAGGAAAAAACAGAAGCATGATATTTAAATCATAATCAGGGTTATAGTTAACTAACTAGCTTTAACTGATTAAAACATTTAATATTTAATTAAAACATTTTTATTTCAGATAGTTAGTGGATGAACTATAATAACTAAAACTGAAATAAAAAATGAAGAATATAAACATTTAATTAATAATATAGACATATTTAAAAAAAAACAATGAAAATGACAAGAATGCACTACAAAATTACTAAAACTTTAACTAAATTTAAAATGAAAACAGAAAATATAAAAATGAAAACCTGAACCATATAATTTGGTTTAATGGTAAACCTTTTGAAGGTTGCTCTATTGCATCCTTGAGTACAAGTATTAAGTATTTAGAGTGCTTGCAATGCATTGGCCAATCATTGAGTCTTTGAGCTTAAACTGGCTTGCTTTATAACATCACGACTATGACTCCGACCTCAGCCCATCAGAATGAGTGACAGCACAGCATGGATTAGATGAATTTCTCATATAGTGAGAGAGTTTATCCAACAGAGCAAAAGTGAGAAAAAATAGTGTAACGTTATCAGGATATTCAGAGGTTAATTTCCGTGACTTCTGGGAGAAGAGGATTGGAGGGAAGGAATTAGAACAGAAGATGAGAGGAAAGTAATGGAAAGGCAGATGATGGACAAATTCAATAGAATTAGAATACAATATGTTTAGCAGATGATAAAACAAAGGAAAAACAGGCAATTTGATGGTGGAAAAATATAGAGATTTTTGGACTGGGAATTGAATCAATTTCTGCTTTGAGTAAAACAGCATGTCATCTCATACCTCATACACACACTCAACAATAAAGATGTGTGTGTGTTTGTGTCTGTCCATTTTCACAGCATGATCTCTGCTTTCTCAGCAGCCTCATCTGTGCTTACAAGGCTTACGGAGAACAAATGTAGGCCGCTTCTTGTTGCGATTTGCATGGATCTGTGTGTCAGAGCTCTGATGGGCTTTGTCTTAGTAAAACAGGTCCATCTGGAGTTCATTAGCGTATTGAACGAAGTGGTTACTTGCAAGCTAATGATGGAGTCCTCAAATCAATGACGGTCACAAACTGCTGCATAAGCTGTTTTCTGCTGAGGATTCTGTCTATTTTGGGCAGCGTGCAGCGGTTTGCAAGCATGCATATTCTCTCTGTGTGATCAAGGATGAATAGTGCTGTGATAGGATGTGAACGCTAATTCATGAATACTGCTGTACTAAAAACTAATCCTAAATATTCAGATTAGCAGGCAATAAACATGCATTTTCCATTTTTATGGATGATTTTTAAACTCTATTATTTCAACTTTAACTGCAATCAATTATACTTATAATTAAATTACTTGCAATGTAAATAAAAAATATTGTATTACGGCTCAGTTTTAGTAATAATAAAAAAAATATATTTTATTTCAGCTAGTTATTTAAATGGATGGACTAAAGTGACAAAAATTTAACTGAAATAAAAAATAAAAAAGCAATACTAATAAAAATGACTACTAATACCTTAACTAAAATTAAATCGAAAACAGAAAATCTAAAAATGAAAACTAATTTAAAATACTAATAAAAGCTATAGACATATTTAAAAAAACAAACTAATAAAAATGACAAGAACACAACAAAATAGCTAAAAGATTCAAATTAAAATGACAAAAATAGAAAAATAAAGACTTTAAAAAATATGAATAAAAACAATAAAAAATGACAAGGCAAAATTACTAAACCTAACTAAAATTAAAATGAGAACAGAACATATAAAAATTAAACCTAATTCAAAATATGAATAAAAACTATAATAATATCGTAGAAATAATTTTTGTACCCATATATAACCCATTAAAATGCAATGGTGATGAGGGACATGATAAATTAATAAAATAAGTGAATATTAATGTATTATTTTAATTTGTAATATTTTCTTTCATTGTGCACTACACAGTGTAATGTCAAATAAAGTGACTTAATTCAGCATCTCGTTAATATGAAAATGGCAGCTAAACACACTCTGCATACAGCATAAAACACAGTGAGATGTGTCCTCTACATTCAGCCTATATGCCCCTGTCTGCAAAAGATAAGCACAACCCCCCTCTCCGCTGTCTTCCTCTGCAGCGAGGGGGGAAGGGGTTCGTGTTTGATGCGGAGCGCTTCAGGGGTCTGTCTGATATCCCAGGCGCTGCTTTTCATTCCTCTTTGACTGTCTGTATTGGTTCAGTGTGTTTGTGTTTTGTATTAGAGATGATCCTGTTGGCATTTGTTTGTGTTTATCTTGGATTTTAACCTCTGTTTGACCTTGTAGCAGAAGCGTCATGGCTTTTTGAACCAAGTTCATTTTAAATGCAAATTTGCAGATTATTTATATCGATGGTTATTATGAAAACACAATTACTGTTCATAAAAAAAAGTATTTGTGACACAAATGACACATTTGCATGCTTACATTTGGTCACACCAATTATAATTGTTTTTATGCTAGATAAGGCTGAATTTATTTGATCAAAAATACAGTAAAAATAGTAATATTATTACAAATTAACAAAATTTGGTATATTTTATTATGTTTTTTTTTCTTGTGATGCAAAGCAAAATTTTCATCATCATTACTCCAGTCTTGAGTGTCACATGATCCTTCAGGAACAAATTATACATTTTAAAATATATTTAAATAGAAAACAGTCATTTTAAATTGTAACAACATTTCACAATATTACTGTTTTTACTGTATTTCAAATCAAATAAATGCAGCCTGGAGAGCATAAGAGACTAATTATAAAAACAAAATAAAAATAAACCCTGATCATAAATCATCCGTGACACACAGAATATGCATGCATGTGCATAGTATTTCATGAGCACATATGTGCGCAGTACAGCACAATCTGCTTGTTTGTGATGGTATTCAATCGTGTTTGAGTGTGTGTGTGTTGTGCGCAGTACAGCTGTGGGTGATTTGTGTGTGTGATTTTTCAGCATTGCCGTTGGCATTTCTGTGTACGTTTCACACTTTCCTGCAAGACATCTCTCACACCAATGCCTGTTTGCTTTTCTGATACGAATCCTCCATGATCTGACCTGTCTGCTGTAAGAGGGAGAGAGAGACGGCTTCCCTCTGCTCTGTGTTTGCAGAAGAGACACCAGTCCACTGCACGATGAGACCCAGTGCACAAATAGGTCAAGTGAAGGTGTCTGTGCTGCTTCTGCAGTCTGGAAGAACTCATTCAACTCTCTGGCCTGACAGCACACACGGTCCCTACCCACAATCCACCTGCAGGGCTTTTCATTCACAGTAGACAGACATTACATGCAAGCCGCTGGAAGGAAAAATTATTTACTAAAATGTTTATTATACTGTAGTGGCCATAAATGATTACACAAATGAAGCATTTATTTAATTATGAAAATATGTGTTTAGTTTATGAATGTGATGAGAAGCCTTTAGAATTTTAAAAATGTATAAAAACAATTTTTTTTTTTTAAACAATAATTTGTAATAAGTATATTATATTATTAATTGTGTGTATATATTGAATTATGTGTTTGTATATATATATATATATAACTAAACAAATGCATAATTTAATATATAACTCTGTATATAAGTGTTTTTATATATATACTATATATATATATATATATAATTATTTATAAAAGATACATATAAAATAACATTATGTAGAACAATATGTTCATTATATATAAAATTTTATATTATATATACATATTTAAAATAAACAATTCAACATACATTATATTATTAATATATTATTACAATTTATTATATTGAAATATATAATTTGTATTGAAACATATATATATAAATTAATGTTTGAAAAATTATTATTACATTTATTGGAAGAAAATGTCAGTTGTGTTGTATTGAACAATTAAAAAATTGAAAAATTATACACACACATTTATTAGAATGTTCTGAGTGTTTTTGGATGTTGTTATGTAGTTTCCAGACTGTCTGCTTGGTGCACCAGTGTGAATGTAGGCTGATGGCCTCTGCGTCAGCTTATCTTGACTTATGTTAGATCAGTCTGTGATTGATTGGTCATGTCTTGGCGGTTGGCTTGACTGATCTGCTGATGGTTGAGCTTGATCTGCTGGAGTCTTTGTGGCTGGTATTGTCTTCATTGCCATTTCCCCTTCAAAGAGAGAACACACACAGACAAAGGTCTGAAGTATTAGTTCTTCTAATGGTGAATGTGTAAACGCATGATGAATGAGCCAATCTGACAGCAGGCAGGCGACTGATTGGATCATTATTTTCAGCTCTAATAAGGTTAAAGGCACCATGCTAGTGCACTAAAAGGCTGATTTGTCAAAGTCTTCACTGAAAGTGCATATGTGAGTGTGTCTGCTTTTGCAGATTTATAGTGTTAATATACATTGTGTATCCATTAGTGTTTGTCTTAAGAGTAAAAGTGTGTCAGAATAGATTTACATGAATTCACAATATCCACAGATATTGAGATATTCTTGAGGAAACTCGTGAAATTAGTCATATTTTTGACGAAATCTCCCTTTTAAAGGTATACAAACATTGTCAGTTTTCCCTCACCATATGAACCGTAGTCTGAATTTTCTTCTCAACCTCCCACGCTTTCTTAACCCACACACACAGAGAGAGACTCATCCTTATTAACTCTGCAGACCGGCACTAATCATTTTAACCTGCTTCTCGCTAAATCTCTCCTTCTTACTGTATTCTCTCTAAAAGGAAGCATGGTTTATTACTGATGCTCATTTGAGCTGCTAGTAAACTCTACATCAATGCGGCTTGAGACAGAGAAATCAGTAACTGGTAGATCTGGGGGGAAGAACTAGAAATCCTGCTGCTTTTTTCAGCTGAACTGTTAAGCGTGGACGATGCGAAGCTGTCATGGGTTGCACAGTTACATGACGTTCACTCGTAGGACAGTTAGAGCTGAGTCTGCCTTTCAGAACATTTTAGAAAAATATATAAGTAGAATGAAATTTTTTTAAAATACATGTTAAGTATTAATAAATAAATACATTTTAAATGCAAATTCTGGAAGATTATTTGTATCGTTGATTATTCAGAAAACACAATTACTGTATGTTAAAAAAAAAAGTATTTGTCTTAAACACCGTGGCACAAATTACACATAAGCATGTTTACATTTGATTTTTTATTTGATCAAAAATACAGTAAAAACCGTAATATTGTGAAATATTATTGCAAATAACTTTTTCTGCTTTTTAAATTGTATTCCTGTGATGCAAAGCTGAATTTTCAGCATCATTATAATAAATCAGTTCCGTTGTACTAAAATATATGAAAATATATGATATATGAAAATATATGAAAAACGACATAATGCAGGGTAACGTGGGGTAAATCTGTACAGCGAGTCCTGGATTTGTCAAGCAGATGCAGAATCAGCTGAAACACTCACAATCCCTGGCACTCACACAGACAAATATGACAAATGTTGTTTCATAATGATTGTGTGTATGGATG
The DNA here is from genome assembly GCF_018340385.1 of Cyprinus carpio. Lineage (NCBI taxonomy): Eukaryota > Metazoa > Chordata > Actinopteri > Cypriniformes > Cyprinidae > Cyprinus > Cyprinus carpio. The sequence goes on along the minus strand of NC_056619.1, from coordinate 23,201,841 downwards.
ATGTGTATTATTCCACCTCTCTCATTTGCCAAACAAGCCAAAACGATTGCTACACGGAAAATACTGCCCTCTCCTTCTCTCTCCTTTAAAGAGGCGAGTGTATTTATAGAGCTCATCTCATCTGTCTGTGTGGCTCTGTCTGTCATCACTGGCACATTCTGGTTAATGACCCTTCAGAGTGTTCCCTGATGTTCTCTAGACAGCTTCTTAAATGGTACTTCTGATGTACATATAATTCAGAATTTCTTGGCTGCTGATTTTATCTAGACTACATCCATCCAATCTGCTAGAATCCTTGCACTAAAGAAGAACAGGACCCAGAGGGGAAATTAATTGCTTGGGGGTTTCTTTTTAATTCTTGGTGGTTTCCGAACTGCAAAATTCATAAAAAAAAAAATAGGCACAAAAGAAATCTAATTTGTGATTTCTCACTGTGTGATGTGTTGTTTTCTTCTAATGTTGTCTGCTTCTTCTGGAGGAGGAGGTGATGGAAGAGGTGGAGATAGACATTGATGATCTCCTGGAGGTGAACAGTGAAGACGAGAGAGCCATAAAACTACAGGTAAACTCCTGTGATGTGTGAGCACGTGTTTGTAAGCATAAAACTACAGGTAAACTCCTGTGATGTGTGAGCACGTGTTTGTAAGATCAATTATTAGTTCACCCAAAAATAAAAATATGCTGAAAAATGCTGAAAAAAGTACTTGCACTCAGGAGTTTGTTTCTTTATCTGAGAAATTTAGTGTTACATCACTTGCTCACCAATGGTTCCTCTGCAGTGAATGGGTGCCGTCAGAATTAGAGTCCAAATAGCTGACAAAACATCCCAGTAATCCACACCACTCCTGTCTATCAATTAACTTCTAGTGAAGTGAAAAGCTGCGTGTTTGTAAGAAGCAAATCCATCATTTTAAGTTTAAACCATTGCTTCTCGACAAATCCATTATCCTTAACACTTCCCTCAGTGTAAAAGTCCATCTCCTGTTGTCCTCTCACATCAAAATTCACCGTCATATTTGTTTAGATCTGTTTTGAACTGTTTTTACTTAAACGCAGCTTGATCTGTGCATACTTCTCTCCTGAATCAGATGATATGATTTTTTTTTTTTACTTGAGAACGCAATATTAAGGATTGTTGACTTGTATTTCGCCAGAAGCAACGGTATGATGTTAACAAGACGTTAACTGATAAACTAGAGTCGTGTGGATTACTTGTGGATTATTGTGTTGTTTTTATCAGCTTTTTGCTCTCATTCTAACGGCACCCATTCACAGCATAGGATCCATTGGTGAGGAGGTGACATAATGCTAAATTTCTCCAAATCTGTTTTGCTGAAGAAACAAACTCATTTACATCATTATGTACATCTACAGCAAATTTTCATTAGGTTTTCATGTTTATAACTAGCTAGCTGAATAATCAGATCTGGTTTAATATCACAGATATTTAAAAGAAGCTGTAGCTCCCCCTTGAGGGTGCACAGTTATGTAACGACACATTTAGCATTAAAAACCAGGACTGCACCACCCTAGCTGAGAATTCACTCTGTGTATGTAGTAGTCTAGTTTAAGTCTGTAAATCCTGAAGCTTCTGAAGTTGTTGGTGTGTGTCTCAGTTGTTTGATATCTCTGTTTTTGTCCCTCAGGAATCACTGTCAGACTGCTACAAGCCCACTGATGTAAGTCATAATGTAAAATATAGGCCACTAACACACAGCTCTGTTCCAAAACCTACTGAACTGCCTACATAGACAATATTTTAAGGCATCATGGATGCACTCACAAAGCAGAAGATTTATAGCCACATTGCGCTGCCTTATATTTTCATATATGTATCTGTGACAAAACAGTAGTCAAATATATAAATAAATACATAGAATTAGTCAAATTTTGGTTGCTCTTCACAAGCAGTGTATGTGGCTCACATGACTCACTGCATGAGTGCTTCGTATCAGTAACTTATGAGGTTGTATTTTTATTACTGCAAATGCACACGCACAGCTTCGGGACATGCTAGTGGATTTCATATAAGTGCATTGACCTGAAAACATGTGTGTGCTCAAAGAACTCATCCAACACTATGAAAAATAATGCATAAGAGCTTCCGTAGACACAATAACCCACTGACCCACACACATGCAGATGCCTTTGCTCTAATTGAAAAACACGTTTAGTTGATTATTGAAATTTGGAAGTACTTCTGTTGTTTTTATTTTTAATTTAATTTTACATTTATAATGTTTTTTTTTTTTTTACATAATACCATTATATTTATACTTTATTTATTTATTTTTAACAAAATTCTTCTAATTTTATTTTATTATTTACACACTATGGTTCAAAAGTTAAGAAAAATTCCTTAAGAATTTTTAAAAGAAGACTCTTATGTTCACTCGAGGCTGCATTTATATGATCAAAAATACAGTAAAAATTTTTATATTGTAAAATATTATTACAATTTAAAATAACCATTTTCTATTTGAATATTTTTTAAATGTATTCTTGTGATGCAAAGTTGAATTTTCAGCATCATTGCTCCAGTCTTCAGTGTCACATGATCCTTCAGAATTCATTCTAATATGCTGATATGCAATATTGAAAACAATGCATTAGTATTTAATATTATATAATATGAATAAATATTGTATAATATAAATGTCTTTACTGTCACTTTTGATCAATCTAATACAATATTAATAATAATATTGTATAAAAATAATATAATAAAATTAATTTCTTTAAAAATAATTTGTAACTTTTACTTTTTTAATAAATAAAAAATAATTTCTACCTTTAGACATCTAAATACACACATAAAACACACTCAGTGTATCCATCATCATCTTATGTTAAATGAAAAGCAAACACACACACACACACACACACACACTTACAATCCTCTCCAATCTAATCACAGACCCTTAAACAGTAACATGTGCTCTTGTTTGAGCATGTGTGCTTGCCGCTGTAAAAACCAACCACACAGTCTGCAAATCAATGACCTTGCAGCATTGTTTCTGACCTACAGCCACAGGCTTTACACTCACACAGACAGCCAATGAGCAGAAGACAATACATACAATCTGTTGTATGCTGTTCTTCTTTTTTTTTCTCTTCTTCACCATTTGTCTTTCTCTCTTCACCAGGACATAAGAGGAATGAGAAAACTCGTGTGCTCCGCAGAAGAAAAGCTTTTAAGTGCTCAACACTGCCACCGACAAAAAACGACAATCCAGCTACCTGGACTACAGGTCCCACAATCCATCACTCAGCGTAGAGGTGACCTCATACACCCCTCAAGGACTCCCTATCCCAGGATTCACGTCTGGCCCAGAATCAATATACTAGAGTTCATGTTCCAAGGACCCTGACTTTGTTCAGTACACCTAAATTGAGTCATCCATTTCCCATAGATCACACAATAACTCCAAGAGTGCAAAGTTCATCCGGGACGCAATCAAACAATCTCAGCAGCAGCCGAGCGGGACAGTCTGATGTTCATGTCCTAAACCTCTCAATGGTCACATTATTATTATTATTATTACAGTGTTTGGTGCTGTTATTACAGCTATTTTTATGAACCACAACTGACTACAAAGCTATTTTATATAGCCTATTGAATGTTTCCCCCCAGATAACTGTCTTTAGTATTTTTCCAATCATCTGATCCTGGATCAGCAGTGATATTCACCAAAATCTGTCTAGTTAAATTTCATAAGTTCGCACAACAGTCATTCTTCACTAGAATCTGTACTTCAGCAAAGCATAATGGAAAATTTGGGGTCATGAACAATAATTGGCCAAAGTACATATCAGTCTATCATATGACTGTCATAATTCTGTTTTTTTTTTTTTCACAACGTTAATCTTTCAAGAATATTGAACTGTTCTTGAAAGATCTTTGGCTAAAATAACTACTTTCATAAAGTGAACATGATTGTGGTATGATAAAAGTTCAAAGATTTTGGGTGAGATGTGATGACAAAGTAAAGAAATAAGGCTATATTCGGAATTAAAGGAATAGTTGACCCAAAAAGGGAAAATTTTCTTAAAATGTACTCATCCTGAGGCCATCCAAGATGTAGATGAGTTTGTTTCTTCATCAGGTTTAGGGAAATCTAGCATTACATCACTTGCTAACCAATGGATCCTCTGCAGTGAATGGGTGCCGTCAGAATGAGAGTCCAAACAGCTGATAAAAACTGTGCTTGTATGATTCTGGCTAAAATACAAGTCCATAATCCATAATCATGTTTGCTATCAGCTGTTTGCAATCTCATTCTGACGGCACCCATTCACTGCAGAGGATCCATTTGTGAGCAAGTGATGTGATGCTCCATTTCTCCACATCTGTTCTGATGAAGAAACAAACTCATCTAAGTGTGAGTAAAATTTCAGCATTTATTTTATTTTTTGGGTGGACTATTCCTTTAAATACTAGTTGAGTGCATTGCATTTTGGAAGTATTCTAAACTATACACTGCATATTTTGGCAAATGCATTCATGTAATGTAGCATACATACTGTATACTCCTGAATTAGTAGCTAAGCGTAGTATACTAGTATTGCGAACATAGCCTGAGTTTTGAATACTTCTGTAAGTCAACAATGGCTGCATGAGAGTGGATCTTATTAACAGATATACTGTGATGATGGTAAGTGTTCGTCTAATGATCGAGCTGGATGAGGTATCTAGTTTGACACAAGCCATTATTGAAAACTCGTAAATCATTCAAATCTAGGCTTTTATCTCCTTTTCCTCATACGATTTTACATGAAGGCTGCCAAAGAATATAAACTGGCTGAATATTAGCATATTATAAAGTGCTATAGGTGTAAATTGGTACATGTATATTATGTTTCGCTATAAACAACATTTAATCTTTGTGTCATTCGGTGTCATGGGTCAGATTCGTGTTTGGTGGTGTAAGTTGCTTAACAAGGAATCCAGGGGGAAACTATGGTGCTGTTTAAACTTTTAACCCTCTACAGCGTGGATGGACGATGTGTTTTGGAGGCCGAGAGAAAAAGGGCAAAAATAAACAGAGATTTGCTCTTGACTCTGGATGAATCTTCTGTTCCGCTATCCATTTCTGTCGGCCTGCATCTAAATATCGTTGTGGATTTTAAGGAGTTTGCGTGTTTTCAACTATGTTTAGACCCTTCTCTCAGAGAAGAACATTCAGGATTTAGGCTGATCTATTTTTTTTTATTTTATTTACTTTTTGTTTCTAAAATGTTAGAGATGTATTTGAGTGTACGGAAGCTTTATTTTTGCATGTTTATTGGCATGATAGGAACGTTTTGGATCGCTTACTTAAGCGATGATTTGTCTTTTTATACATTATTACAAGTATTACTCTTATAAATATTAAATTCACAACTTTTTATTAATTTTTATTGACTGTATAACTGCGTGTTGGGTGTTTTACATTTTTTTTTTTTTTTTTTTTTTTTTTTTTTTTAGATATGTAAAGTGTGGTCTTTTGTGCTGTTCTATTTAAAATAAAGGCAAGATGTCTGAATTGTTATATACACGTTCTTCTGCTTCGCTTAATTTTATTCACACAAATGCACAATAGATCAAACACATCTTCTCATACTACAAACATGCCTATGTAAGGTGTGTGTTATGCAGTCATGCATTGTGAAAAACATGCTTTCTGAGAGCTGTTAGTCACAAATTTGCATCTCATTACTGAACATGTCACATTAATCCTGAAAATGTATTTATCCGCTTACTTGCTACAAGACTCGTTCATCTTGTTGTCCATATTAGGATTCTTATGAATCCTCCCTACATAATGTGGACAGATCTGTCATTTGTCTATAATTCTAATAAGTCATATACAAACATATTTCCTTTCTGTTTTCTAGAATGTATATGACACCAGCTATGCAGTTTCTGAATTAAATTCAGTTCAAGTAAAGCGTCATGTTCGTGCTACACAAGCAGTCAAGGCCAAATATGGGTGATTGCTCAGTTTTACTTTATTTTTACCGAAATATTTGGAAGGTTTTGATTTTTCAAAGTAAAAATGTAAAAACTGTTTTTTTTTTTTAAATGTATTTTATTTCATTTTGTTTAGTTTTAAAGGAATAGTTCACACAAAAAATTAAAATAAGCTGCAAAATTATGTATAGAGAAATTGTATTTTAGCTGGAAGCAATGGTTTTAAGTTAAAAATGTATCATTCTGACGGTACCCATTCACTGCACAGGATTCATTGATGAAGAAATGATGTGATGAACTTGACAAATGTCACGACTTTCACTTTTTTTTTTTAATGCTAAATTTCACCAAACCTGGTCCTAAGAAGAAACAAACTCATGTACATCTTGTGACAGAACAGATACATAAACACTTGAGACTTTATAGCAACGCTTTCCCTTTAAATTTCCTGACCCACTTACTGCATGCGCGTGCATGTGAGGAGAATGTCTAATGACAGGCGCGTGCTCTGGATCTGCGACCTCCAGATCTGCAACACAATCCATTCAAATGCCATTTAACTCAATCAACAATCTAGACTGAAAGGGTATCAGGGTTTCTATGCAAGTAAACGTTAGGTTTGGTTTGATTTTATTGTGTGCTGTTGTGTACTGTTATAGAATAGTATTATGTTGTGATGTGGTGTGGCTGTGGGTGGAGTAGTTTAACTCTGATGTATTCTCTAAATCAAGCACCGGTCAGCAGCTCATCCTCCCCCTTCGTTTTCCGACAGACATCTCTGTTGCTCTTTTCCTGCACTGTTGTCCTCTTTGCATGTCTTTTTCTTTCACCCTGTTCTTGTCTCATTCATTTGTTTCTCTAACTCTCTTATTTCTATCATGCCAATATTAGAGTGTGTGTGCCAGAGGACAGGAGAAGACAGAACCGTAGCATCTGCCATCCAGCAATGCAATCAGTGGTTTGCCATGCGAGGAAGATTAAAAAGCCACATGCAGTGCAGTTTAAAGTATTGTTTCATCTTTGAATTTGTGAGTTACATCATGAGGAAGGATTATTCGTTAATTCATTTGTGCGTTTCTGAAAACTGTCCCAAAGTAACAAAATAATTCATTCAAGCTAAATGTTACATGAATCATTAAAAATGAATCTATTTACAATGAATGAGCTTCTTTGACAGTTTAATGCAGTTTTCAGTTAAATGCTCAGCAAAAATGATTGTGATAATTGTAATATATGATATATAAGTATGATTATAGATAGATAGATAGATAGATAGATAGATAGATAGATAGATAGATAGATAGATAGATAGATAGATAGATAGATAGATAGATAGATACATGTGTCAGTGATTATATACATATCAGAGGTATGTTTATAGATAGATAGATAGATAGTGCTGTTTTGAGACGATTGCCAGGTATAGTTTGATATTTATTTTATTGTGTAAGTGTTTTTATATATATAATGGGTTTTTGAGTGTTTTTTTGATTTTATGTTGCAAGAGTTGTTCAATAAAGAATAGCTATTTGAAAATGTTTTTAGACATTATGTTGCCAGGATAGATAGAGACAACAGGTTATTTTTATAAGTTTTTTAAGCGAATGGTGAGTGTAATTTTTTTAAGTTTTGATGAAACGGTATTTTTAATCAGTGGTTTGAATAAATTTTTCAATTAATTGATTATAAAAAGCCACTCGTTTCGTTAATGGTTCAGTCAGCGTTTTATCTGAAGTTGTACAGTAAACTTTAAATGAAAATATTATCTGTAGTAGTGTTTCAAGATCTAAGCAAGAGACTTAAACTGAATTCAATTAAGTAATTTAAATAGATATTGTGTGACCATTAACTGCAAACTCTAATCATGTTTTATTTTTGAAGAAAATCTTGTAGAGGCCAATAGATTTTGAGCAGCAGATGCAGTCTTGTTTTTTTATTGGTTAATATTTAAACTGCCCAGCATTGACCCAGATCTGTGGAGAAACGCCAGGCCTGAAAGCTCTTCAGGAACATGCATACAATCCCCCTGCTGTCATGTGACTGCGAGCGTCTGTGTGTGTATGGTGTGAGTGTACTGTAATTGGTTTATTTCACTCCAGTAAACACAGTCTGTCTCTAGAGACATGTAAGTACTGGAATACTACTAGTGCTATCAGACTCCATTCACTTTATAGCCATTACAGCAGCCTTCAGTTCCAGCAGCACTACTACACTTGTACTATACTGCTACTGTTATTAGACTATCACTGTAGCACTGAGCTTTCCAGTAAAAAAATTTAATATAGAGTTCTACATTTTTTATTTTCGTTATAGTAAAGTCACATTTTGTTCCTTCTCTCCTTGTCCCAGACTTTCAGTAAACTATGAAAAGCTATTACTGTGAAAAAAAAAAATATTTACATCAGTACTGTTTTATAGATTAAAAACTATGCTGTAATATCTACAAGACAATTTGACCTGTAATAAAGTGTTTTAGCCTTAGCTAGACAAAGGAGACTGGCATTTCATTTTAAAATTATTTCAAAAATGTTTTAAAAATTTAAAATAAGTTCCACCAGGGTTATTATTTTCCACCAGGGTTATGATGTTAACTTAAACTAAAATCATAAAGACTGAATTCTCCTTTGATCGTGTACCATGTCAACAGTTGGACTGTTATTAATAAACAAAAACTAAATTTAGTGGGAACGAAAAAAAATTATTTTCTATTCTCAAAGTCCAAAAGGTCAAAAGTGCACATGAAGAACTTCACACTGGACAGATGACCTTGTGTTTCTGTGGTCTACCAGTTAAACTCCAGGAACTGTTTCTATATAGTCCAATGGACATATATATCAGTGCTATAATAACATGACTATAAAGTGGCAATGAAGAGGGTTTTCTATTCATCTATGATGAAACTATGATAGTTAAGAGGATAAAAATAGACCAAACTGTTCAGTCATAATGGTGTCATTTACTTCAATTATCAAAGCCACACTGAATAGCTGCAATTCAGCTTTGACATTTAACTTGCAAAGACGTTCATGCTAGATCAGAGTACAAAATAGTGTGTCTTAATAAGTGTCTTGCTTTTTGATCATTTAAAATATTTTTAGATATTCATAATATGAAATATTTTTTACTACTTCTCTTACCTTCGTATTGGGTTCAGTCAGGTTGCATATCTCCCTCTTAGAGTGATGCTGAGATTGGACAGCATGAAATGGTTGTGATATGGATGTGTGATGCTGAAATCTGACTGGGCAGAAATTAGTCTCCCTTTTCAAACAGAAATTGGGGGTTAGACATGCTTGTTATCCTCACACTGAAATGTAATTATCGCAAATGAGTTTCTGAGCTCTTCTAACCATCACAGCATGACTGTGTGTGGCCTCAAGGCAGAATCAGTAAACAGTAAAAATAACAGCATGTTTTGACATTTTAACTCTGTTTTCTATAATGTCAGAGATTAATTGCATTTCAGATGTTGTATGTTTCATATCTTTAAAAATCTAATTATAAAACAGTTTGGACTCTCATTCTGACAGCACCCATTCACTGCAGAGGATCCACTGCTGAGCAGGTGATGCAATGCTACATTTCTCCAAATCTGTTTTGATTAAAAAACAAACTCATTTCAATCTTGGATGGCCTGATGGTAAGTCAATTTTCTTACATTTTAGGATGAACTATTCTTCTATGTGCATTTAATGGCATACACTGATCTGATATACAGGTTTATATGCTAGTGTGGTCACAGATGCTACTGTAAAGCAGATTAAGAGCTCTTAAAAACATGCAAGTAAACATACGCCTTTGTGTGTGTGTGAAGCAACAACACTACTGCAGACAGAGTCGAGTCAGTGCATATACCACCCGCCATCTGTTTTGATTATTTCATTTCTGTGAGAAAAACACCATACAGTGACGCAAATGATGTGATTTCCATAATAAAAGCAAAAACAGAACAACAACATTTAATAATGTATTTTGTTTGGATGTTTTTTTTACCATCAGTGGTGTATGACAACATAAATCCTAAGTAAGTAAATAAATATAAGCTTTCATATTGCTAACTGCATATCAGAATGTAGGTTTTCTTTAGTCTCCACAGGGAAATTGTAACCATTTGTAAAAGTGCAGTAATGACAGACCATTTTCATTTTGTGATATGAAATGCACCTCTGGGAAGGACTGTTATTTTTATCTGCTATTATGATTGATATCATTAAATTAACTTTGAGCTCATCATTCAAATGTGAATACATTATAATATCATGGTGAGTGTGTGTGTGAGAGAGATTTTCAAATAAATTAAAAAATGTCATGTCAAGAACACCGTGGCTTTGATATTTGCTTGATTTTTTTCAGTAGCTGCTTTATGGTGGATTTCTCCCAGTCTGAACACATCAGAGAAAAATGAAATATGCCCTAAACCATCTAATAATTCTGTCTGTAATGTGTCATTTACTTTACAGCATGTTGTTTATCCCATGCAGCTATAAGAAAAAAAAAATTCTTTGTTGATTTTGATGCTAAGTATGCTTTAAGAAGATTTAAATGAGACAGCAGCGCCTCCAATATTATTTATTTATTTATTTTTGCATTTCAGAATCAGTAGAGGCCTACTATTTCATTATAAATTAGTTATTTATAATAATTTATGTTTTTATTTTATGTTTTTTATGGGATATGTTATATTAGGATTATGTTATTTTGTTATGATATGTTTTTGTTAGTATCCTAGATATATTATATATATTTAATATGTAAGATATAAGCTATTTAAGCAGTATTAGACAAGCAAGAACAGTTAATCCCTGCTCATATCGAAATTATCTCCACGGGCATGATATTGCTTTTATACAACAGTTCAATAAACATAAAGTTCATATCAAGTAACTTACTTAACAATAAACATAAAGTTCATATCAAGTAACTTACTTAAAAGATATTGTTACTTCGCTCCGCCAGCGAAAATATTTCCAAACAAAGGCACTAAAGAATCCAATCGTTGTTCCAATCCGAGGTGGTGGTGATTCATTCCTGATTGAATCTTTTGAGTTTTTGAATGAGTTTTTTGATATTAAGCCACAGGTGAAATATTTCCAACTCTCAATCCTAACTATATATGTATATTATATAATATATATAATATATATATATATATATATGTGATATAAGTAATTTTCAATACTATTTAGGGCAGACAGGGTGGATAGTATGCACACTGGGACGCAGGGAACGTCTTTGAATGAATCGGTTAAATGAATGATTCAATAAAGACGGTCACTTGAGAACGTACCATGTAACGTGCAGAATTATACTACATTGATTTTTATAAATTTATGATTAATATTAAAACAATATTAAATAATTGATAACTCTAAACTAAGTTTATAATTATTAAAAGTATTACAGATGTATGAATGACTATTGTGTGTGATAATCAAATCGTGCAATAGTGTGTAACTTACTTACATTTTCAGTGGGAGCTGTTTAACATTAACAGAAGGAAGTGAGTCCCTCCCCTTTGAGTGAACTTGAGAGAAACTCCTTCTTTAGACTTCACTCGTCCACCATGGCGGTGTTTTCGTCTCTTACTCCGGTGTTCGTTGCGGTTTTGTGTGTGGTTATCGGGTTTCTCTTCAAAAAGTCCCAGAGGAGACAGACCAGATCAAAGCAGGAGCGTTCAGATCAGACAGCCAAACCATGGGTGGACGAGGATCTGCAGGATGATACAGAAATCAGCAGTAAACACAACGGTACTCTCCACTACACTCACACCATCACTAGTAAAACACACATATTACAGAGTTATTAAGGAGTAAGTGACATTAAGTTGACTTTAGCTTTTACTTTTGCATGCACTGTCCTGTCTATACATGTTTTCTAATTTCATATAAAAAATGTATATATATATATGTTTTCAGTATTAAAAAATATTTTATTTCCCACAAACATCTGCAAAACCCGTCATTAGTCCTCTTATGCATATCTATCTATATCTATATATATATATATATCCTATAATATATATATATATATATATATATATATATATATCAGGCAAAACTATAAACTATACATAATGGTATGCAAATATGATAATAAACTGTATAAAAGTACACCAGGATGTAAAACAGTAAAGCATAAATTTATGGAACAAATGGTTCGAGTCAGTTCAAGAGTGGAATGCAACCGTAACCTCCACACAATAGCATTTATGTGAAGATATCTTTGAGGAGGGCACTAAGTCGAGTGTATTGATGCAGAACTTTTGAAGAGATCTTAAAGTTTGAGCTCTCAAAGAAGGTAAGAACTCTGTGCTGGGAAAAAGTTTTGAACCGAATGCAAAGGTTCAAGTCCAAAAACGTCTTGCTTCAGATGTTGCAACATGCTCTTTTACAGCCCACTTTCAAAATAACCTTTTAATGTCTGTAAAACAATTACGTGCACTGTTTATATACTGCTAATATTTTGTTTAATAATTGCACATATGTGCAACATTCTATTTTAAAGATAACTTTTTAAATATTGTAAAAAAAATTTTCTTATATTAGATTATAATTTTCGTAAATGTTTTCAAAACAGTGTTATTTTTTAGATTTAGTAAAAATTTTTAAAACAGGAAGAAATTAGAACGATTTATCAAAATATTTTTTTCCAAGATGTAGATGAATTTGTTTTACATGGGAATAGATTTAGAGAAATTTAGCACTTGCTCACCGATGGATTCTCTGCAGTGAATGGGTGCCATCAGAATGAGAGTCCAAAAAGCTGATTAAAAACTCATTCTGACGGCACCCATTCACTGCAGAGAATCCAAACTGTTCCTTTAATCCAGAAACTATTCCTTTAAAGACATGAGACATGTCCCGATGTGGAATTGTGTTTCTGTTTATTGGTGTTGGTGACTCAATCGATTGTCTGTGCACAGAGGAGGATGATGATGATTGGCTGGACACAACAGAGGAAGAAAACCTAGCCCATATTCCATACACACCAGCTCAGTACTCTGCTACTGAGATGCTGGAACGATCTGAGAAGTTCTACTCGCTCATGAATCTGAGACGGTCTGTTCGCTTCATCAGTCCAGAACCGGTACCAAAAGAAGTGATTGACAATGTCATACGCACTGCAGGTAATGCAATCACAATCAGGGCTGAATTTGTTGTCTGATTTGGCAGAGGTGGAAAATCCCTATTCAGCTCAAAAGACAAAACAATTCAAAGCCAAACCTTTGTCTCCCGCACTCATTTACTGTCTGTTTGTGTGTGTGTGTTAAAGGCACTGCACCTAGCGGAGCTCACACTGAGCCCTGGACGTTTGTGGTGGTGTCTGATGCAGATGTCAAACACAAGATCAGAGAGATCATTGAGGAGGAGGAGGAGATCAACTACAAGCAAAGGATGGGAGACAAGTGGGTCCAAGACCTGAAGAAACTGAGGTGTGTTTCAAATAGACAAGAGACTACATAATATATAGCTGTATGCATAATTAATTAATTATTAGTTTTTTATTACTGTACTATTACTATGTATTAATGGTTAATTATTTTGTTTTTAGTTTTTTGTTACTTTTATATTTTTATGTATTTGAATATTGTGTTTAATGTGTTGACTAAAATGCATTTAGCTATGATATTAGTTTACTTTTTTATAATTTGATTATATATTTTTGAGACTTTTTTGTTAATTTTTTGATTTTATTTATTTTTTATATGATTGTTTCAAACCGGATGCCAATAATAATAATAATGTAACTATAATATAGACGGAAACACAATCAGATAATAATGTAACTATAATAAATTATGAAACTAATTATTATTGTAAAAATAACAATTATTATTGAATATTATATTATAGGTAAAATAGAATACGCAATCATTTAATAATATTATGTATAAAAATAATAATATGTATAATATGATAAATTGTAATATAATAATAATGATATGATGGCATTATTATTATTATGACACTACTATACAAAGTAATTTAATAGTAATATATTAAATATTATTATTGTTGTTGTTTTTGTTGTAATACTCTATACAGTAATAAACATTTTTTAAATGTAATTTAAATAATTATAAAATTAAATAGCATTGATAATACTACACACTGTAATTACTCTATACAGTAATAAACATTTTTTAAATGTAATTTAAATAATTATAAAATTAAATAGCATTTATTATTTTAAATTATTAGCATTGATAGGTTTTATAAATATTATTTATTGATGGGATTTTTGGTAGGATTTACAGATAAATATAGATGTTACATTTGATAATATAATTATTACATGTGTATAATGTTTTCATAAACTCCTGTGTTACTAGAGCTGCATTGTGATCAGTTTCTTCAATTTTAGTTCTACTATAATTTCATTTGAAGAATTTATATGACTTCATTAAATTACAGAATTCACTAAATAACGATAGAGACTTACAAACAAGTAAACGTCTCTTTCACAGGACAAACTGGGTGAAGGAGTATTTGGATGTGGCTCCGTATCTGATTCTAGTGTTTAAGCAGACATATGGAATTCTGCCCAGCGGCAAGAAAAAGACTCACTATTACAATGAAATCAGCGTGTCCATTTCCTGTGGCATTCTGCTGGCTGCTCTGCAGGTCAGACACACACAAAAAACACAAATCAAACATTTGTTTAAAAAAATGTGGATCTTTGATTTGAATGATGTGTAATATTCCATTGTTCTCTGCATTGTTCTCGTGTTTTGTGTTAGAATGTGGGGCTGGTTACCGTGACAACCACTCCTCTGAACTGCGGCCCACAGCTCAGGTCCCTCCTCCAGCGGCCGGCCAATGAGAAGCTTCTAATGCTGCTTCCTGTTGGCTACCCTGCATCTGACGCCAAAGTGCCTGACCTCAAACGCAAGGACCTTAATGAAATCATGGTGACTGTGTGAGATTATCAGCTGCTATAAACAAATATAGTGCCATGAAAAGACCAACTTACAGACCAGTTTTGGATATATAGAACCAAGTGCTATTCAAATCAGACCAAATGTCCTCATCTTACTGCTTTATTTTTATTATACCTTACCATAAAGGGATGTTACAGTAATAGTTTACATAAGGACACAGTTCCTTTCACATTTTGCATGGCTCTGTTAATGTACGCTTTACATATTCTGAATTTGCTGTGATTTATGCAAAACATTAAGTAAAGTACATGTGTGTACTTTCCCATGCTAATGCTTCATGGTGTTTTCTACACTACTGACATATTTGAAAGGGCTTCATGTTTATTTTACAGTCATTGCAAGATAATGCCATTTGTATTGCAAAAATATTTTTTTTAATAATCATCTCTAAATTACAGTCCACCATAGGGTTATTACTGTAACAAAGCACATATAGTTAAAGATGAAGTGTGTCATTGGTTAGATATCGAAATACCCATCTTTTTATGCAGAGACAACTATGCATAAGCTATTTGTAGGATAATTCAACCGAAAAGTATAAACACTCTGTTCTATAATATTTGTATATATCTAGATATATATATATATATAATATATAATATAATATATACTATGTTCTATAATTTGTATATATATATATATATAATATTAATTATATAATATTAATATATAGTAATATATATATTCAATTAAATGCATAATAGCAAACCGCAAAAATATACAGGTACATATTAATACCTGTATATATATGGAAGAATTGTGGATATTATATATATATATATATATATATGTGTGTGTGTGTATGTGTGTGTGTGTGTGTGTGTGTGTGTGTGTGTGTGTACATCATACAACAAACATACAGCAATCAAAACCAGTAAAAGCAATAAAGTACTGTAAATAGTCCCAGTTAGTCTAACGCAGTACATGTAGCAAGTTTTTTTTTATTTTTTAATAAAAAATAAAAATGTAACAAGTATACAAGTATTACTATTGTTAGAGGGTAATTTTTGGTAATAAACAAAAGGAAAACAAGTAGAATAGAAATAGAAATGCTAGTGTTAGTGGGTCAAGTAGTGTGTGTGTGTGTGTGTGTGTGTGTGTGTGTGTGTGTGTGTGTGTGTGTGTGTATGAATTTTATGATTTTATGATTTTTTTATTTTATGAGTCTTATGATTTTACGACTTTTTTTGCAAATAAAGGTGAATTGTGTCATTTGTTAGATGTTAAACAACTTTCTTCTATCCCATGTTATTATGCAGAGACAACTTATGTAAGACTTTTATTATGATAAATACAAACAGATGTAAGAGAATGACAGTACATCATCAACTTGTGTAAGATATTTGTAGAATATTTCAACAGAAAGTGTAAACACGTCAATATGTGAATTTAAAGCAGCTAAAATATTATATAATAATATAAAAATGTATATATTTTTATTCTATAATATAATAATCATTTTACAAATATAACGTATAAGTTGTTTAAAAAAACGAGTACTTTTATTGGTTTATTATTATTTTTATTTTATTTTATTTTTTTTTAACCCAAACGGGGATTTTATTTTGAAAAGCCGGACGTACAAGGAAACAAAGAAGGAAATCAAAAGAGTTGACGTATTTGTTGACTAATACAGGAAGTTCTTTTACTTAGTTGACAGCTTTCCTTAATCGATTGCCTTACTATATTTGTATTTAGTGATCGATGTAAGGCAGTGAATATGTAATATATCTCAACATCTTTCTAGCTGGAGTGTTGTGCGTCAGGCAGCGGTGTAGTGTGAGTGTTTGTGGAGGTGTTGTTGACTGAAGCCGGTGGAGATGTGCTCGCTGGAGAAGGTGCTGGGGGACGCGCGGACGCTGCTCGAGCGCCTGAAGGAGCACGACACTGCCGCGGAGACTCTCATCGAGCAGTCGAGCGTCCTCAGCCAGAAGATCCACAGCATGAAGGAGGTCGGAAACTCTCTTCCTGACAAGGCATGATATGACATTTCTTACTGACCACCCTACAGAGCACACACATGACCTCTAAGAGCATGCACGGCACAGGTTACAGTTGTGTGCATGTGTTATTGCATGTACATTGCACAATATGAGCTATTTATTGTTGCACAGTATGGGGTTTAGTGGGTAAGATCTGGACTGATGAACCAAAGGCTGTAGGTCGGATGGGTAGATAGCTTAGTTTCATTATTGTCACTGTTTTGCCCTTGATCAAGACACTACACTGCAATAAATAAATAAATAAATAATGGGTAGATAGCTTAGTTTCTCAGTGTTTTTGTATATTTTTATATATATAAATATTCCTAAATTACAAAACATTTACTTCAAAAAGCGAAATTATATTAGATTTTGTTTTCTGCGAAAAATAATCAAGTGTGTACTTAAGACAAAAAAATCTGTCTCAAATGGGTAAGAAAAAAAAACTTAATTTAAGGGGGGGGAAATATTATTTTCGTACTCCATTGACTGTTGACTACCATCTATTTTTCTTGTTTTAACATAAACACATAATTTTGATTTAAAAAAAACTGTAAAACGAGACATTTTTTATATTTTATATCTTGAGTTATTTTCATTCTCTTGTAAATATGTCTTGATTAAAAAAAAAAAACAAGCAAAAAGTAAAAACGAACAACTTGTTTCAACAAACAAATGACAAACAAATTAATTTTATGAAAAACATTTATTAATATTATTTGCATTGTGCTGCATTTTGGACTGAATTTAATTTTATTATAATAATAAATGTAAAAATTGTTTAAAATTAAGAACCCTGCAACTAACAATTATTTTAATTATTGGTTAGTCTGTTGTTTATTTTTTATTTTTTTAAATGATCTGATATTGTTTATATATTCATATGTGTGTTTGTTTGTGTAATTTTTTTAATTAATCTATCATAACATTTTCTTATCATTTACTTTCAATCTTGATTATTGTTGCTTTTATTGATAAAATGTTGCAGCCCTAACTATTATTTTGATAATTGATTATTCAAATTTATTTCATGGATTAATCAGATTTAAAAAAAGAATAAAATCTATAGATGGGCACACTGTGTGCAGTCTGAATGAACTTATAATCAAATTTGTTGTCAATTTAGTTGTAGCAGTTCTAGAACCCTACATATGGTGCGTCTCTAATAACTAATAAATGAAGAATAACCAAGAACTACTCATTATGAATTTCTGTTTGTCCTGTTTTTAGTACACGGAGGAAAGCACAGAGTATCAGGAGCTGTCCAGACACAAACCTCACGTCCTGCTGACCCAGGAGAACACCCAAATCAAAGACCTCCAGCACGAGAACAGAGGCAAGACGGCACGCGTTTCTTTAAAGTGTCTTGCATTTTTTAAAAGGAATCTCTGATTGAACTCTTTGTGCTGTTCACAGAGCTCTGCCTCTCTCTGGAGGAGCACCAGTACGCTTTAGAGCTGATCATGGGCCGATACCGAAAACAGATGCTTCAGCTGATGATGGAAAAGAAAGAGCTGGATACCAAACCTGTGCTCAGCCTTCACCGGGATCATGCCAAGGTGCCACACCGTTGCTTTCTTAAAAGAACAGTTCACACAAAAATGAGAATTAGTTGTGAATGTACTCCAAGATGTAGAGGAGTTTGTTTCTTCATCAGAACAGATTTGGAGAAACGTAGCATTACCTCACTTGCTCACAGATGGTTCCATTGCAGTGAATGGGTGCCGTCAGAATGAGAGTCCAAACAGCTGATAAAAACATCACAATAATCCACACCACTCCAGTCCATCAATTAATGTCTAATGAAGCATAAAGCTGCGTGTTTGTAAGAAACAAATTCATCATTAAAGTGTTTTAAACTTGCTTCTGGCTGAAATATAAATCCATAATCCATGATAATGCTTCCTGTATCCTCCTGTTGTCCTCTCACATCAAAATCCACCAACATGTTTGTTTTGGGCTGTTTTTGCTTGTAAATGATGCTCGATCTGTGCATATTTCTCTACTGCTGCAGACGAGACAACTTTTCACCGAAGAAAACAATATTATGAATACAGGACTCATATTTTAGCTGGAAGCAATGGGTCGAAGTTAAAAACATCTTGATGGATTTGTTTCTTACAAACATGCAGCTTTTCATTTCACAAGGCATTAACTGATGGACTGAAGTGGTGTGGATTACTTGTGGATTATTGGGATGTTTTTATCAGCTCTCTTTCTGACGGCACCCATTCACTCCAGAGGATCCGCTGGTGAGCAAGTGATGTAATGCTACAGTTCTCCAAATCTGTTCACTTGAAGAAAGAAACTCTATAAGCCTTTATTCCAGGAGGTTCAAAGCCAGCTGGAGCGGATCTGTGAGATGGGTCAAGTGATGCGTCAGGCTGTTCAGATGGACGAGCAGCGCTACTGCTCTGTAAAACAGCGACTGGCACAGCTCCAGGTAATGGCTTTATTGTAATTCATCACCTTATCATTTCTGCTGTCACATGCTCATGTAACACATCTTTTTCTTGATGCAGATTGAAAACAAGGAGCTCAGGGGTCTGCTGTCCATCAGCAACAGCTCCGTGAGGCCGCAGCGAGAGGAGACAAACCCAGCAGAGAGCCCAAAGAAACAAGAGCCCTAATAGAGGAAATGTTACTTTCGATGGCAGTTTGTTTATTTGTATGTCTGCTGACGGTAACATCTGTATCGGGTTCTCTAGTGTTGAATTGAACTGGCGGTGGTTTAACTTCCTGCTGCCCGATGATGCACTTTCTGATGTTTGTTATTATTAATGATGCTAATGTTGTTGTTCAGGAAAGACGTATCACCTCTTTAGTTTTTTAATAATAGATGCTTAATAACTTTTATGCAAATGTGCATTATAGATCAGCTCTGGCTTTATTTCTATTTGCATTTTCAAAAAAAGAAGTTTATCTTAAAATGAGGTTTTTCCCTTAAATTAATTTAGAATGAGTATAGGTCTTTTTTTTAGGTCACATGATTCAGTTGTGTTTGGAGTACACTCTATGTATGTGAAAACTATTATTAACAGACCTATTCAGTAACTAGCTATTGAGAAAGTTGTGTGTTTCAGCAGTGTTGCATCTTTCAGCAGTTTGATGTGATAATCTCGTACGTCGTGTCACATGTACACAGTTTTGCGATGAGAATCTTCTTAAAAATGCCTGTAAGCATTTGCCAGTCTTTTTATTGTTAATTGTTGTATTTTCATTTTCATCTCAGGAAAGCTATCATATGTACCGCAGTTGTTATTTTGTATGACACAGTGTGTAAAATAAAATACAAGTATTCAAGTTGGTTGTTGATTCAAGAAGGTTGATGTTTATGTGATAAATGATGAAGTATGATATTGTATGAATGTCTTCCTTGAAACCATCATATGGTGTGACAGTTAATCTCCATAAATATTTAAATATTCAATTTACATGTAAAATAAACTAAAGGGATATTATTATTATTATTTTTTTTTATAATTTGTATTGTCTAATTGTTGAGCTATAATTAATATTTATTGAAAATTTCCATTAAAAATATTTTCAATATATTTGTTTACCCAAAATATCTGAACAGATTAAAATTTTAAATTAGTTCAAAATATTTATTTATTTTAAATTAGATTTTTTTAAAAATAATTTCTAAATATTTAATCTTTCTATCTGCATAAGAAAATATAAAAATACAATCTAATTTAAAATATAAACAATGTTTTGAAATTTTTAGTTTTGGTCTTAGATTTTTTATTTCAATATTTGTAACTTTTGTGATACTTTAAATATTACAATGATGTTTATCCTTTTTTTAAAAATTGTAAATAGTTGGTTATTCGATTCACTAAGTATATAATTATTCTATTTACATTTAAATATATTTTAACATTTTTAAAATGTCTGATTATTAAGCTGAAATTAATATTTAATGAAAATTTCAGTTAAATATAAATTAATATTAAACTTTTAAATATTTAATGAAAATGTACATATATATAAATACCTGTATGTAAAATCCAAAAAGAATATTATTAAAAAAAATTCAAAATATTTGTTTATATGTTAATTTACATTTTGAAATAAAAAGAATATTATTAAAAAAAATTCAAAATATTTGTTTATATGTTAATTTACATTTTGAAATATTTATTTAAATTAAAAAGTTGATTATCAAGCTATAATTAATATACTTGGATTTCGGAGTGCTATTGAATAATGCAAATTTCCATTAAATACTGATGTATTTTCCACTAATAACAAAGTAACAAAAACGTGCACTTTTTCTCCGCCTGTCCAGCTGGTGGCGCCATGCCGCAGGCCCGCGGCGCGTGCACACTCCTCCACTGCCGGGGAAGGAAAGTACTCCACCAAAGTCATCCGCATTATTTTCGCCGTCCGCTGTTATCATGTCTGAGAAAGAGCTCGGCCAAAAGTGGGACCGCTGCCTCGCAGACAGCGCGATTAAACTCGGTAAGAACTCATCTTATTTAATAATCAGTTTTGTTGTAACGCCCGTGTAGGACACGCAGGTCACGCGACGGGTTTGGCTCAAAACACAGTGCACTGTCGACCAAGACGCCTGCGAGGACGCCGATAAATGATGTTTTAAAAGCGCATTAGGAGAACTATGGTTTTATTAATGTGTTATATTAAAAAGGTTAGGCGAGTTACTACTCGGACCCCCTACTGGTTACAGTGGGATTTTAGACATACTATGTTAAATCTGTTTTTTGGACTGTTTTTCTATTATGTAACGTTACCCTGGTAATTATCATGGTATACTTTAAAGCACCATATCTGTATCTGGGGCAGTACCTTTACACCTCTGTTGCTTTTTGGTACTAATTTATACACTTTAGGTATAAAAGTGTACCTTTACTGCGCCTGTGACAGCTTTTGTACCTTTTTTTTCTGAGAGTGTATGATAGTAGTTGGATACAATATAGGATCAAACGGAATAGTTATTATTCTGGATTCATGAACATGCAGCTGTTCTCCAGCATCCAGAGAGACCAGTTATTAAGCTTTGTTTATGTGACCCTGGAGCACAAAACCAGTCATAAATAGCACTAGTATATTTGTAGCAATAGCCAACAATACACTGTATGGGTCAAAATTATCATTTTTTGTTTTGTACCAAAAATCATTAGGATATTAAGTAAAGATCATGTTCCTTGAAGATATTTTGTAAGTTTCCTACCATAAATATATCAAAACTTGACAACTTTATCCAAAATTTTTTTTTTTTTTTTGCACCCTCAGATTTTCAAATAGTTGTATCTCAGCCACTTTTTTCCTATCCTAACAAACCATACATCAATGGAAAGCTTATTTATTCAGATTGTTTCACATATGGGCATGCTGGGTAATTTTGTAATATAATATTTGTTTCTTATAGGGACCGGTCTGGGTCTAGGAATTGTGTTCTCCGTTGTATTCTTCAAGCGTAAGTGTATATTATATTGTATCTTGTGTAAAGCAGATTTATTAGAACGTGTCTTCATCCATGCTAATGTGAAGATTTGTTTGTGCAGGCAGGACATGGCCCATTGCGTTTGGGACAGGACTGGGTCTTGGCATGGCTTATTCCAACTGCCAGAATGACTTGAGGTCACATTATGTGCTGCACAGTAAAGTTGCTAAGGTTTGTGTTTTGATTATAGATATTATATATTATCACGTGTTGTCTTGGTCAGATGTCACCTAGCTGTTCATGTCTGTTTGTTTTGGAGAGCTTGGCCTCATTTATAAAAACATGCATAGAATTATCCAAGGTATCGCTCAATATTTTTATCAATTGTTTATAAATTGTACATACAACAATATGTGGTAGAGTATAATTTAGAGTATTGTATTTTTTGTTTTTAATTCAAATTAGATTTTTTTTAAAGTTTGTATTAGCTTTAATATTTACATTTTCTTTTAATTTTCAAGTTTTAATAATTTTAATTTGTTTTATGAATCAGCTTCATCTGGATGATGTTGTTATCAGCGCTACAATATTTCAGTAAATGTAACAAATGAATTTGGATTGAATTACAATTAGTCCACTCAAATAAAGCTTCATGTTTAATAGAAAAATATAATAATATAAGAAAATCATTATATTATATAATTCAGATTAATTTATTTTTAGTATGTTAGACTGATTATTAATAATGAATTTTACATATTTTATATATGTCTGTGTAGCTATTTCGTTTTAGTACTTCAATTTTGAAATGTTTAGTATTTTAGTACTTAAATGAAATTTTTTTGCATTTGCAGCTAGCTGAAGTAAAATATACAAAATGATTTCACTTAATGTTTATTTCAAGTAATTATGGTTTTAGTTAATTGTAACCCTGACAAAAATGTACTTTTGCCCATCTATATAGTAATTTATGTTCTTCAACAATTAATTTGTTGCAGTGTTTGTTAAATTGTGATTCTTTTGCATATAAATATTAAAACATAGGTCCCAGAACTGCGGACATGCACATATAAAATTAAATCATTGTAATAAATGATAAATTCACTGGAAATAACATGCATTGTTCAGAAAATGTGAAGGGTGGAATTTGATTATTTAGCATATTCAGATTATATCAGAAAAACATTTTAATGATTAATGATTTTAATGATTATGTGATAATATAATTTAATTGTAAATACCTTGTTTATTAAGTTTTGTTACTTGTAAGTTGTGTTTCTTATGAATTGTTTTTTTTATGTATTTTTTTTTTGGTTTGTTCCTTTTCTTTTCTGGATTTGTTTGTGAATTTTAACAGAAGAGCATATTCATGGAATTGCTCTGCCTCAACACATTTGAAGATCAGTGTTTCAGTCCTGACCTGTTTTCTCTGGTCTCTTTCAGGAGCAGTAGAGTCGTATCAGTTATGGATTCTGTCATCTGCCTTGCTTTTCATATTCAAAGCCTGACACAATCAGACTGGTTGTCTTTCTTTCTCCATAACATCCATGTTCTTGTACATGAAAGTCTGTATATATTTAATAAAATATTAAAAAGGAGATTTGAAATTTGCTAAGGATGATTTGAATGTGATCATTATTATTATTTTTTTTTAAATGGCCCTACAATAACGTGTTCCAAAAATCATATTTAAAAATTATAACCCCAGTGATAGCAGCCTACGCTGTCATCTAGCTTTTGACCCAGGCCAAGATGATATTTGGCAACCATGCTAAACTAGTGCACTTACTTTGCTTAAAGCAAAACATTGTGTCCAGAGCCGTGTTGGCATGGTGACAGTGCTGAAGTACAAGCATAATTTTTTTTTTTTTTTAATCTGCCGTGCTTATACATAATTGCACTATTGTAATGTTGCTTTTTACATAAAGGTAGAAGTACATATCGAAGTTCTCATGCATGACCTTGTTGAGAAGTAAGGCTTCAGGGAAGTGTTGCAGGCATGTTGTCTGTAATAATTATACATTTACAAATATTAAATGTATCATCTTTTGCTTTTGACAACTGTACGACAGTTTAGTTCAAATTCTTTCAGTTTGTTTTCATCTTGGAATAAAATTTTATTTCAAAACCCATATTTTCTCAGTTCTAATTCTCAGATGTTCTCAGTATTATAAATGCACAATCGAAAACAAGTGATCATGATCAGTTAAAAAAAAAAACGAACAAAAAATATTCATTCATTTGGACATCAGTGCACAATGACTCAATTTCCACATCTCAGTTTGCAAAAAAACATGTTGACAGAAATGCACTTAAAAGTCAATTGTGCAGCTGTATTGACAACATGAGGTGTGTTTTGACAATCAACCTCAAATTTAAATTTAAAAAAAAATGGTAGAGGTACCAAATGTCAAGTCAAGATGAGGCACAGAGGAAAAAGTGTTCACGCACACACAAACATGTCTTGTAAAATTCCATTTTAATCATTTGTTAACAATCTTGCATACTTTTTTTTACATCTCACACATTTACATAAGCCTTTTGTTAGATGCTAATTGCTTGCCTCAATGAACTCTGAATAATGATTGGCTGTGAATGTGCATGAAGGTGCATTAAGAGTGCGATGCTCAGACACGCTTTATGCCCAGCGGCAGAGTGCGGATCCCGCAGGCACCCTGAAGTGGAAGATACAGGGATTAGAAGGGCGCAGGGAACAGCCAAGATGCCAACACAGTTACCTCTAGTGCACTCGTCCGCTCCCTTTTACTCAATTACAGCCACACAATTACTGAATAAAGAACATTGAGCTCATAAAAATGCATAGAAAGCAAACAGAAATCCACCTTAACGGCAAGAAGCTGACTGAGATAAGTTTTTTTTTAAATTCACTCATCTAAAAATATCTATACGGTAGTCTTACACTTGTAACGCTCCCTCTCTTTCTCTCACACTCTCTCGTACCGAAGCCCACCTCTCAGTTGCCCTCCCCTAAAGAGTGTCATCATGACACGTAGCTTTGAAATACTCTGACAGGCACAGAATTGCTCATACTGGTGCTAAGCATTGAAGAAGCCAGACTAGTGACTAGGAAATGTGTCATTTTATTGCTTTGCTCATCTCACGTTAACAAATGGAGTGATGGCAGCTGAATATCCTTGCACTGATAAAACTGAGGCACAGAGAGGGAGTGAAATCACCAACCTCACCAGAGGAAAGACGGAAAGGATTACTATAAATGGGACATCTTGATCTTGAGGTGGTTCGCATCAGATTTCAGCGAGGTGACCCGCAGATCAACTGTTTCACATTCAGCATCACTCTCTCAATGCATTTGAAAAACGCTGGATGTGTGTTCGCTTCATCGAGACCACAGGAAGCGTACAGTCCTATTCAACTCTCCGATGATGAGTGTCTCACCTATCCCTCGAGTAGAGGCGGCATCAGGTGCGGATGTTCACAGGAGCATCAATGACAGTGGTACTATCGGTGATGGCTGGAGCATTAGTGGCAGTGGTCCCTGGCTTCTCGCAGTCATGCTGTCCCTCATAATTCTGGTGACAGCTTGTGGGAACATTTTGCTGATCGCCTTGGTGTTTGCACATCGGTCGCTGCGCTGCACCTCCAATTGCTTCCTGGTGTCCCTCTTCCTGTCAGACTTGATGGTGGCTTTGGTCGTGATGCCCCCTGCTATGCTCAACGTGCTGTCTGGGACCTGGGTGCTGTCGCCCGGATTCTGCCCCGTCTGGCTGTGCTTCGACGTGATGTGCTGTAGTGCTTCCATCCTCAACTTGTGTGTCATCAGTCTGGACCGCTACCTCCTCATCATCTCTCCGTTGCGATACAAACAGCACATGACCCCGCCTCGTGCCTTGCTTCTGGTGGGTGGGGCTTGGGGGTTGGCAGCCCTCACTTCCTTTCTGCCGATCAAGATGGACTGGCACAGCCTGGGTCGCAGCCAAGACCTTGCCGAGAACGATTCGGCCAATGCCACAGTCTCCCAGTTGAGTTCCTTCTATCCCTCTTCGTACTTCCAGCTTTCCACGTCAGGGACGCCATCCACGCAGTGCCGCCTGCGGGTGACTCTCCCCTTCGCCCTCGTGGCGACCTTTCTCACCTTCTTCTTGCCCTCTACGGCCATCTGTTTCACCTACTGCCGGATCCTGCTGGCGGCCAGAAGACAGGCACGACAGGTGGAGGCTCTTACTCATCCCGCTTACCCACATCACTCACCCGGCGAACCATCTCACCCTCCTTCTCCCAGACACGCCATCCAGGATGGAAATGACTACAGCCAGCAGGAGCCATCCGTGTTGCGGCAAGCTCCGGTGAGAAGTCCAGAGTCAGAGAAAAGATTGGGATAGAAATTCAATTCTTGAAGTGACAGGAACTAGAGTAGAGTTATTAGATAATTGTATTGCTTCATGTATGTGTGTGCGAATACTTCTTAAAACTTGCTGTGAACTCTCGACAAACTAAGCCACTTTGAGTAGAGGTCTTCAAAGGTCCACTTGGATCCAAAAACCTGAGATCTGACTCAAGAGGGTTCAGGTCCAAAACTACTACGAGTGTGTCGGACATGGGTCGGGTTTGGTATTAGCAGCCTCAGGTAATTTCCTGTGCTATTTCCAAATTGACTCAAAAAGACCCAAATTTTTTAAATTATCCTAAAGGCGAACATGTGTGTTCATGTTAAATAAATTTTTGAGAAACGCACGTAGAAAAGGAAGAAAGGTTGTTACCTTGAAATCCATCTTATAGATATGAGATCAGGAATATCCACTTACTTCATTACGCTGCGTGTTCATGCAGGGAGATGAGGTGAATAACATTGTCAAATCCATGATTTATTAGGCTATCAATTTACTTCTTATCAAGCAATCATGTTTATTTTTCAAATCCGGTCACAATTAAAATCCAAACTGAGAAATAACATGTATCCATCAGGCAGGCAAAACTATAGAGTTATATTCAGGTAAGGTATGGATTTTAGGACATGAGAAGACCTCTAACTTGGAGTGCTTGCATTATCAAACTGTTTTGGTCTATTGGTAATTTACGTACCCACTGCTTATGCAAGTGAAGGCTGCGTGATTACAGACACAATGCAGCATGTTGAGAATGTGCAGAGAATTCCCCGCAGCTTAACAAACACAGAAAGAAAGGTGTAAGAGATGTAGTGGAAAATTCAATTTTAAGGACTCAAACAGAAAAAAGGGAGACAAGATGAGGGTGTCGGGGTGCCTATAAGGCATTTGAAGATGAGGAAGGGCGAAATGTGACGGTAGAACTATTCAAGAGAAAAGCAAAGACCTCGTGAGGCACTATCACTTTCAAAAGCTTTCATCTGAGAGAGGGAAAGGCATAAATAATTACCCCAGGCCAAGGTAACATTAATACCCATCTCTCAGCAGGAGAATCACTGTGAAATCTCGATTAATATATTCTTTTCGGTCTCTTCCTCTCAGCTGTCGGTGAACAGTGAGCGCAGACTGGCACACAGGCAAAGGAAGAGAGCTCTGAAAGCCAGTCTTACCCTGGGAGTGCTCCTGGGTCTCTTCTTCAGTGCCTGGCTTCCCTTTTTTATCATCAACATGGCACAGGTCAGTCCAAAAAACAGTTAAAAAACATCAACCTCACTTGTTAATCCTTACCTTGACCTCAACAAGCATGTAAAAAAAGGGGATGGGTGGCAAACTAATTGCAGTATGACAAACCGACATCCTATTTAATTATTCCTTATCCTGCTCTCGAGCTTTCAACGATCCCGTCCCCCATCTGTGTCCCTCACTTTGCTCAGATTTCGAGCTTCTGGGCAAGCCTGTCTCTAGCCCTCCTTCACACACAATATGGTGTGTGAATAGCACTCCGTCTCTGTCTCCTACTCTCCTCTTCTTCATCCGTGGCATCCCAACATCCTCTTCCAACGAACTAGACATCTTTGACCTTTTCCACCTCTTTGGTATTGAGTCTCAGCTACATTATGTATTGACTTTGTGATCTAAGACCTTTTCTTCTGTACATTCAGGCGGTGTGTGAGTGTGTACCACCCTCCTTCTTCGATGCCATCACCTGGTTGGGGTACTGTAACAGCACCATGAATCCAATTATATACCCAATGTTCATGAGGGATTTCAAAAGGGCTTTGGCACGGCTTCTACCCTGCTGTTCTTCATCTCAAGCCCCTCGAAGGCCATCGCTGCCACTTTCCCTTTCTCTACGCAACTCAGGGGAGCCACAACTGCCCACTGAACCCCCCTCCCTCGTGTCCGACCCACCTCAACTACCGGCGACAGCCACAGATGCCGTTAACCTTCTCGACGCGGAAAACGCCGGGATCGACCTGCCTCTGCTGCTGCCCAACCAGGTCGATACATTAGATGATTGACACTCCAACCAAGACAACAAAAGAAGTGCAATATACTGTGAACGGCAAGATGTGAGACTTATAATTACAGGTTTTTGAAAAAATGTGTTGAAACGTACCATGTTAAAAAAATCAATGGTATAAGTGTTAATGGGATAGTTGTGCCTAAACTGGAAGGCTGCATCGCTCCTCAAGGCAGACCACAGAGATTGTACATTTAGAACGGACTTAACACGCATCCCGCTTCATTCATTACCATAACAACCAAAACAACAGATGGATAAAGCAGACGAGAGCGAAAGAAATCTCACTAATACCTCTCACAATGTCAAGTGGTTGTCTGTGGAGCTGTAATTCACATCTTAATTAAACAACAAACCACTTCTAATGAAGGGGGCAAATGGTGTATACAGAATACTGGCAGTTTATCACAAATTATATTTAGCAGTGCTTAAAAAAATTAGATATTATTTAGAGATGATATCCACAAATAACTTATAGATATTATTAGACAATTCCAGAGTGACAAAAAGCCAAGGTTCCTGTTGGTTCTTTAAGTTACATTCTGGGTGGTGTCTAGATGGTAACCCTTATTCTGCAAAAAGTCTTGTGAGATTCACATGTGACATTTAAACACTGTGTTTATTTGAGTCCCACAGCAACCTTACGCCCAACCCTTTATCTTGGTGGCAGCAAATGCGAATCTCAGGAGTTTCTTGGAACGAGGTTTACCATCTGGACCCGACCCACATTTTATGAGTTGTGAATCAAGGAAATGTCATGATTTCATTGCTCTTGGCTCAGAACCAGCAGGTTTGCCATTGACTAACTGTTCCTGTGCTTCAGTTTGCAACAGATAGGTTGTGTTTGTGCTTAAAAAAAAATGATATTAATTTAGGGATGCTCCGATCCACCTTTTTCACCTCCGATACCGATTCCGATACCTAGGGTTCAGTATTGGCCGATACCGATACCGATTTGTCCTCCCAATTTAAATAAATGTAGAATTTATATATCTCTGTGTGTGGAACTGATAATCATTCTTTCACAATCTACTAGATACAGACTACTTCATTATAAAGAAAAATAAAATAAACAATAAATATAAAAAAAAAATATAGGCCTATGTATATTCATAGTCTGGATCCAGAACACCTGAGAAGAGATGATGCCAATCCCTCAGAGGACCTCAGATGATGATAACCCAGAGACAACATACAGAACTACCACATCATTTTGCTATAAGTTTGATTGCAAAATTGCTGTTAATAGTGTTAATCATCTGTTTGTTTACGTCTTTTATTGATTTTTCTGAACATTTCTGCCGTATGCACATAAACTGACAGTGACCACTGATAAGCTACTACTAAATATTGTAGAAACTTAATTTTCTGTAAAGTTGCTTTGCAATGATTTGTATCGTAAAAAGCGCTATACAAATAAACTTGAAATGAATTGAATCTATGACAAAAGTTTCTCAGGAACTAGGTTAGTGGATAATTCGGCAGCAAAAGAAAAGAGTTAGTGTGAACTTTAATGCAAAGACTTAAATATTCATATGTAGCTCACATTAAGCTACAGTATGGCTTCAGAAGTAACACAGAATAATTCACACAATCGAAAAAAAAAAATGAAAAAAATCTCAGGTTTGGATTGGCCTTCTCTGACCGATACCCGATCCGAGAAAAATGGCAGTATCGGAGCTGATACCCAATATGAATATCGGATCGGTGCATCCCTATATTAATTAGAGATGATATACACAAATAATGTTAAGATATTATTAGACAATTCCAGAATGACAAAAAGCCAATTTTCCAGTTAGTTCTAGCTTATACTGATAACTTACACTCTGGGTGGTGTCTAGATGGTAACTCTTCTTCTGCTAAAAGTCTTGTGAGATTCACATGCAACATTCAAACACTGTGTTTATTTGAGTCCCACAGCAACCCTACGCCTAACCCTTAATCTTGGTAGCAGCAAATGCGAATCTCAGGAGTTTCTTGGAACGAGGTTTATCATCTGGACCCGACCCACATTTTAGGAGTTCATTGCTCTCGGCTCAGAACCAGCAGGTTTGCCATTGACTAACCGCTCCTGCGCTTCAGTGTGCGAGTGGTGGGTTGTGTTTGTGCATTCAGTAGTCCAGTTCGTGTCGTCCCAGTCCCAGGACGTGTGCTCACAGTCTGTCTCACTTTCATCTTCTCTGTCTATTTTGCCTTGATCTTGAGATGGTTCAACATGTTTCTTGACTCCGAGAGTGCATAGCGAATGTGCGTTCCCTTGACAGGGACCAGTGACACCCTCACATTCACCGATGGAGTCCAGTAAATCAGATATATCAGGGATATCCCAGCCATTCTCAGAGTCCTTCCTCTCGCACCGTTCCCTGTCTACAGTCTGTGTCTTGTATTTATCTACATTTGCCTCTGTGGTGTCTGAGGTATCATTGTTTGAAATGTCTATGGATGCTTCCCCTTTGACTCTGTTCTGACCAGCTGATTCTGGAGTGCCTGCTTTTTCCTGAGATAAATGTACCAGCTGTAGTTGGCCACCCATGGCTCCAGCTTCTTCCCTGGTAGGAACCCCTACTGCTACTAGGATGGTGTCCATTTGACGCATATAGTCCAGGTGTCCTTTTACCTAAGAGGTGGACAGAACATAGCCAGTATTCATAAAGCAAGTGGAAAATACTATACATTACTTAGCATTCTAATTTTAGTGGTGCTTGTAAACTTTTCAGAAAAATCAAGCTTTGGTGCATAACTCGGGCATGTATTATACCTCAAACCACGAAACGTAGGCTAGTACCTTTTTAAGTGATCAAATTTACATCTTTTTGTGATAAAAGCAGTGAAAAACTCTAATAAAAAGAGAGGCCTGAACTAACATATATCGACTCAGGGGTGGATTTTGGCTAGCAAGTAACCACCAAGCAACAGACTAAAACAACAATGTTTTGCACAGGCAAG
The DNA here is from genome assembly GCF_018340385.1 of Cyprinus carpio. Lineage (NCBI taxonomy): Eukaryota > Metazoa > Chordata > Actinopteri > Cypriniformes > Cyprinidae > Cyprinus > Cyprinus carpio. The sequence continues at coordinate 23,170,219 of NC_056619.1, read as the reverse complement.
AACCAGTGTAAAATGTACATAAGGGTAGATGCCATATTTAATTTTTCACAAATAAAAATATAAAATAGACAAACAGTCTTTTCAAGGGTTTGCAATGTTTTTAACTTTGCGAACTGACACTGGAAAATAAGTCAAATTAAAAATACATATGAAAAACACTTACAATTTTAATCTTAGGTAGCTAAAAATCTAGCTTTATGAACTTGATGCTATTTTTTCCAGACTTAATTTGGAAATCTGCCTTTGATTAATATTCACTGTCTGATGATCATTATGGTATCGCTGCAATATCTGTGTACTGAATTGTGATTGGTCAATTTGAACTGATTTCCACTATAGCTGCTTTGACATTGCAGCACCACATTATGTGACATCTGCTAAGTTTTTATGTCAACAGCAAGATCACAGTTGCTCTGATAAGCCTAATTCGTGCCGTCTTACAAGCACTGGTATTTATTTCAGGAAATGCAAACTGAGTTGCTCATTAACATTTCTTCACATGCCAAACAAAGGTGCAATTCTTCACATGCCTCACATTGCAGTCGCATAACCAGGGATCTTGAACTGATCACCTTGGAAATGAGGTGTGATTTTCTCATTAACATTTCTTAAAAATCATTTTACTGCTTTCACAAAAAAAACAAGACATAACAAAAGATACACAAGCATTTCTTTTTTTGTCCTGGATTAAGGCTGGTGTGATATGTCACATGGATGGCGGGCATGATGACATCTGTGCATTGCATGAAAGACACTTTTTTTTTTTTTAGGTAATTTTGCCTTTTTTATGAGATAGCGCGTGATTTAAGGACTCCACTTGAATATCAACGAGCAACTTCCCGCGACAGTAATTACAGTAATTGTAGTCTTTTGTGGGTGACGATTTAACAATGCCCTTTCTATTCATGGCAGGGGTGTTCCAAAAAAGTAACTTCAGATGACTTCAAATCTTAGCAAGCTGAAAGGAAATTAAACTTTGACTTTGCGATATTATAATGTCATGCCATTGTGTTGAGTAGTTACTATTCCAGCCAGGAAATTGAATCTGAATCTATATGCATCTCACAGACACCAAGAACATTTTAACAAAGAACACCTACTAAGAACAACAGGGACTTGATGCTCATTGCACACATGCACTTGCTTACCACTGATGACAGATCCACATTGATTATTTTGCGATCTTGCGAATTGATTGGCTGGAGCCCAGCAACAGACAGCTGGACTGATGAACTTCTATACAGGAATCCAAGAAGCCAATCCCCTCTAAACCAATAAAAACACATCAAACATGCTAATGTAATAACCAGGACTGTCAATTAAATCAACAACAGTTGTTAAAAAAAAAAAAAAAAAAAAAAATCATAATCTCCAGATTTGTTTGCAGTTAACATGTTGAGACATTCTGTTACTTTTTAATAAATAACTAAATTAATAAAGTGTCATTTCTAATTCTTCATCTGGTGGCCTAAAATCTAATTCGGTGAATGTGTAATTTAAATTTCATTTAAAAAAAAATTGCCCATCATAATCCATTTCAATAAAATGAAATGATCTGTTAATGTGTTACTTCAGCTCTTTTCATTTAGAGGCTCTAAATTATTTCATTTCCATCCAAAGCTCACATAACATTGTTTTTCTCCCATTGATGAAGACATGTGGTCATTTCATTTCCATCTTAACCGATGTCTTTAGATTTACAAGCAGAAAAGCTTAGTGGAGGTTTGTTTCCAAGAACTGTTTGAAAGAAATTGCACAAACATCCAGCTACAGTAACTGTGAACATACACCTCTATTTAAATTTCAGGGTCAGTAAAATAAAATAATAATTAATAATTATTTTATTCATCAAGGATGCATTCAATTGACAAAAGGTAATATTTAAGACATTTATAATGTTAGGAGAGATTTCAATAAACGCTGTTCTAATTTCATCAAAGAATCCAATTAAATGAAGTGATTTTGAAGCAGTTTAAAACACGGTATAAAATTGGGTCAGAAAAGGAATTTGTTGCTCAGGAAGACAAACAAAATACTATATGAGTTATTATCTCTGTTCATTTGAAATTATATTTTTGAAATCCTTTTTCAGAATGCAGTTTAAAACAGATTTATGAGATTGTCCATAAATAACTATGATGAAAACATCAACATTATTTACACACACACATAAAAATATGTATGTATATCAGCTTCTACAAAAAATATTAAGCAACAAAAATGGTCCATCACTGATAATAATAAGAAATATTTCTACAGCAGCAAATCAGTATATTAGAATGATTTCTGAAGATCATGTGACACTGAAGACTGGAGTAATGATGCTGAAAATGCAGCTTTACATCACAGGAATAAATTGCATTTTATTATTAAATATATTCACATAGAAAAAAAAAAAAAAAAAGGAATCTCTAACAACATTACTTTTTTTACTGAGCATAAAAGACTTCTTTCAAATACATTATAAGAAATCTTACCACACCCAAACTTTTAAACAGTAGTGTATAAGAGAAAAAAGAAAGTGAGTTAAATTAACTGTTAAAATGGGCAATTATAATGGCAAATTTCTGAACATACCCCTTACCCTAAGAAAGTGTCTTACCTGCAATATCCATTAACAATCTTCCCAGCCACAACCTTGGACAGTCGCTGCCATGCTTTCTCGGATCCGTCCACAGGGGCCCCCAGCAGCACCACATCCTCCACCACACCTTCACTTCCTGCCCGATAATAAGAGACGAAAGTCTTTCAAACGGCTCCGTGCCATCAGATTCTCATTTACAGCCTCACACCTCTCAGATTCTCATCCAAAGAGAACACGACTCAATCTGGCTCGCAGGAAATTTGGCCATGTCCAGCTCTCTCATGTGGACACTTCTTGAGACACGAGGTCTTAAAGACAAAAGGATGTTCCCTCGTGATCGCCGACTTATTAAAATGAATAAAAAGCGTACCTTGATCATTAGCGAGCTCTTCTAGGCAAAAGTAGATGACACGAGCTCCGAGGCTAAATCCAATTAGACTGACAGGCCGCTTTCCCTGCACAAAGATAGAAGATAATTATACACATATTTAAAAGAAATATTCTGGGTTAAGATTATATAGGCAATTAACTCTACTGTATCATATTTAATACATAATAAGGTCTTTAAATGATCAACATGATGAACACTTTGTTGGAAAACAATCTACTACATGCCTTCTGGCATCTGATTAATAGTTTATTTTTATTTATTTATTTAGCAAATAAAAGGCCTATAACCGTAACTGTAAAAATGTGTTTTTGCTGTGAAATCTTTACTGTTTTTTAAAAAGTAAATATAAGATCAACTTTAGTAATACTGTAGTAACATTTTAAGATAAACTGAAGCAACTTAGGTTTACTTCATCATCCATGCATCATTTTTCAGAATATTCTTGTTAAAATGCATCAAATATGATGCAACAGGATTTTGAGGAACACTAATTTGTTCATCTCTCAAACATGATTGTATTGCATTGCATTAAATGTTTGGAAACTACAAAGCTTGAACATCAAAACTAAGCATTTAAATATCATCTTCAGACATTTGGGAGATATGAAGTAACAACTAATATTCAAATGCATTTGATGTAATGAGTCTGGCATGCTGTTATAAAGATCTAATTTATTTACATTACAAGCTATCAGAATTTCATCTGACTTTCTGGCCGTATAAATATCAGCAACTGAGTCTGTGCCTCTGAATAAAACTGAGGTCTTTTTTTCTCCTTGAGTATGAGCCACAGATTCTGTCATTAGAGCTTTTATGTGACCCGTAACATTCCTCAGATTAGTCATTTCAAGCCACATTGAACTGAAATGGTCTAAGAAGACTAAGGAGAATCTTGAAGAAGTCGATGTCTTGCAGGACTCTGCTCGACTCTGACCTGCTGTTGGCTCCGGAGCACCTGGGCGAGGTGTTTTCCCACCTCGGCTGAGCGACTCAGGCACACTCCCCAGGGGTTGTCGATCACACTGGCCACAGCCAGCAGAGAGGCAGGCCATGTCAGAGCCGTCACTATGCCTGAACACAGATAAGAGAACCAGCAGTGTGGTTATTCTGGAAACCTTAATGCAATGTGTGACAATTAAAACATTCTTTCATGATGCTAAAATTAAATGAAGCCATTTTTAGGCATGGTATAAAATAGAGGCAAAGTCATTTGATGCTCAGGAGGAAAACAAAATACTATACGAGTTGCCTTATTTTCTATTCATTTTAAACTATGTATTTGAAATCCTGTTTTCAAAATGCAGTGATTTGTGGGATTTTCCATAAATAGCTATGACGAAAAACATCTTTAAATAACAATTTTTAACTTAATATGTTTTAAAATGTAATTTATTTCTGTGATGAAAAGCTGAATTTTCAGCATCATTACTCCAGTCTTCAGTGTCACATGATCCTTCAGAAATCATTCTAATATGCTGGCTTAATTCAACTTTTTATGATTCTTTGATGAATCGAATTTTTTTTGCATTTATTTGAATGTATTTAAAATTTAAATCTTTTTAAAATATTCTGTGTTCTAAACATTCAACTTAAAAAAAATTTTTTTTTTGCTTTTTTTTGTTTTTTTTTTTTTTTTTTTTGATTATGTTATGATGGAAAGTGAGATTTGTGAAAGACCAAATTGCGCTTCTAAAGTTGTGTGGGAGAGAATGCCACCGCTGATTTAAGCTTCACCGGCCACTCAGCAAAACATTAAAAATTCCTGCACTGGATCTTCATTTATTATAACACACATCAATAAATGAAACAGAAACTCCAGCTTAACAATTAGAAACACTTCTCCTGTATTAAACACATCACTGCTGGGTCAACTGTCAAAAATGGCCCAATTCAGACTAGATTTAAGATAAAGTGAATCAATATGACTGCACAGTTCAACACAAACATAAATACGGTAAGAATAAAGCACAGGAGATTTTCTGTTTTCTACCTTCTTAATCGTGTACCTGCATTAGTAAAGCAGACATACCTGAGAGCACTGTGTATTTGAGGGCCTCCTGAGCCACGACACTAACAAGCCCATCCCATAATGAATCCAGAATAGAGCCCAGGTCCAATAAATAACGCGACTCCCATTTCAGACAGTACTGCTCGCCACACGCTCCTAGACTGGACCAGGGAGCCTGAAACGAACCTGTGATAGGCAAGAGAATCTGAACCTTAGTGTGAACAGTGTTTCATGGGTATTTTAGGATTACATTAAAGAAATCGGGAAAGAATGAAGATCTGCTAAAAATGTCTTCACTCTCAGGCCATCCAAGATGTAGATGAGTCTGATTGGTCATCAGAACAGATTTGGAAAATTAGCATTGCATCACTCGCTCACAAATGGTTCCTTTGTAGTGAATGGGTGCCGTCAGAATGAGAGTCCAAACAGCTGATAAAAACATCACAATAATCCACACCACTGCAGTTCATCAGTTAATGTCTTGTGAAGAGAAAAACTGCATGTTTGTGAGAAACGAATTTATCTTTAAGACGTTTTAACTTCAAATGCGAGTCCTCTCCAGCGAAAAAGCCATCTAATCTTTATCAGGAGAGAAATATGCACAGATAAAGCACTGTTTATATGCATAATAATTCTTAACAAATATATCTCTGGATTTTGCTGTGAGAGAACAACAGGGGATCAACTTTAATGATGGATTTGTTTCTTGCAAACACGCTTCATTTCACTTAAGAGATAACTGATGGACCGGAGTGGTGTGGATTATTGTGATGTTTTTATCAGCTGTTTGGACTCTCATTCTGACGGTACCCATTCACTGCAGAGGATCCACTGGTGAGCAAATAATGTGATGCTAAGTTTCTCTAAATCTGCTCTGATGAAGAAACAAACTCATCTAAATCTTGGAAATCTGCTCTGATGAAGAAACAAACTCATCTAAATCTTGGAAGCCATTTTCAGGCGAACCATTCCTTTAGTAAATAATATATATTTTAAAAATACAATTTGTAGTACTAACACAAGAGCGATTTAAACAAAATAGTAAAAAATGCTATTTTGATGGAGATTGGAGGGTTATGTGGCACTCACTGTATTTGCCGCTGCACAGCCAGCCTGTCACAGCTATAGTGAGATGAAGATGCTTTCCAGAACTCATCGGAAGAAACTCAAACTCCTCTATAGCGCCGACACGCTTGTTCATTTTATAGCCTGAATAAAAAAAAGTAAATACACTTTTTGGTATTTTCATAAATATCAAATAAATGAACATAAATATAGGTAGGAAACACAGAAAACTTGATCTGCAAACACTAACTTAATTTGAAGAAAAACCAAACAAGTCCAATAACCTTGAGTTCAGTTCACTTTGAATGGAAGCTGGGAATGTGCTATGAAAGCAGGATCATATAAAACTCCATTTGAGCCAGAAAACAGACTGTAACTTTATCATCACTGTCAGTCTGCTAATTCATCTGCTCGTCGATCAGTCCTGTAACAAAGCTAGTGATTTAAGCCTTTTGGTTGCAAGAATTGTGTAAGAAATTCTATAAATCTCTTGCCCTCCAGAAGGAACAGAACCTTAGACACCAACACTGCTTTAAAGTCACGTTAATGTAATAAATGTGACCCTGGACCACAAAACCAGTCATAAGTGTCAAAATAGAGATTTATACATCATCTGAAAGCTGAATAAATAATCTTTCCATTGATGTATGGTTTATTAGGATCGGACAATATTTGGCAGAGATACAACTATTTGAAAATCTGGAATCTGATGGTGCAAAAAAATCTAAATATTGAGAAAATCTCCTTTAAAGTTGTCCAAATGAATTCTCAGCAATGCATATTACTAATCAAAAATTAAGTTTTGATATATTTATGGTAGGAAATTTACAAAATATCTTCATGGAACATGATCTTTACTTAATATCCTAATGATTTTTGGCATAAAAGAAAAATCAATAATTTTGACCCCATACAATGTATTTTTGGCTATTGTTACAAATATACCCCAGCGACTCAAGACTGGTTTTGTGCTCCAGGGTCACAAATAGTCTTTTAAAGAGGCTTTCTAATGATTTCACCATGAACACTACTGATAAATACAAATGATTAAATACACCAAAGTTCAATAAATAGTTCATTTGATAATAACAACTATTATTATCAATTATTTTTTGATTAATTTCAATATAATATTTATTGTTGTTACTATGTTTTTTTAGCCGCATAAACAAGCTTAAGCTAGGTCAGCTAGCTCACCTGTTAGCCCGGCCCCTGCGGCTCCAAACAAGGAGGCTATGATGGCGATGCCCGTGGCTGACCCCAGCACAGCGGCTCCACCCGCTCCCAGCACCGCTCCTGCCCCGGCAGCCACCAGAGGAGCCGCCAGCCCTCCTGTAACACCTGACAAACACACATACATCACCAATGAAACCAAATCTCATGAAACCAGTCCTCAACATGTGCTAGTCATATTTCAGAGAAAGAACAAAGTGTAATCATCTAAAATAATAATGTAAATATTAAAATATAATAATAATAATAATAATTAGTGCTGTCAAACGATTAATCGTAATTAATTGCATCCAAAATAAAATGTTTGTTTACATGATATATATTTGTGTGTACGGTGTATATTTATCATGTATATATAAATACACACATATTCAGCATATATTTTGAAAATATTTACATTTATATTATAAATAAACATAATATGTAAACAACATTTTCATTTAAAATATATACGTGTATGTGTGTGTATTTATATATACATAATAAGTATACACAGTACACACATATATATTATATAAACAAACAAATAATACATATTACAAATAATATATATTATATAAACAAATAATAATTTCAATTAAATAATTGTTTGGCTCAAATATTTTTTTTACATTTTGATTTTTTTTAATTAGAATTAAGCATATTTTCCCTCAAATTATCATTACCATAACACCATTTTTTTTGTATTAATTCAGTAACTAAACCAAATAAATATACTGTATATATATATATATATATATATATATTATATATATATATATATATATATATATATATATATATACACATATACATATGTGTGTATATATATTAGTTATGCTCATAAGTTTACATACCCCTTGCAGAATATGCAAATATGTTAATAAGAGAGCTCATGAAAATTGCATATTATTTTTTATTTGGTACTGTCTATATATATATATATATATGTATGTGTGTGTATTTATATATACATATTATATATTATTAGTGAAAGTATTTATATTATTTTATTTTTTTTTTTTTGTGCTGTCTTATAAAAATATATGATTTTTGTGTAAGGGGTATGTAAACTTATGAGCACACACGACAAATTAAAAATCTGGATGGATTACACTAAGTTTTTAATATAAGTCAAATAAACATCTAGATGTATTATAGTAAAAAATTTTTTTAAAGTATAAACTAAATAAAAATATATTTCATTTAAATAAACACAAGAACAACAATAATAATAGCCACTAATAAAATATTCTCGTACGGTATGCATTATGGTAGGTAAACTGCTTAAAAAACATTACGGTAATTAAATTGTTTTAATAAAAATAAAATTAATATTTTAAATAAATTAATACAGATGCATTACAGTAACGGCAATGTAGTTTTTAATGTCTTCAAACTAAAATAAATTAATAAATAACTAAAAATCCTAAAAAAATAAACAAATAACCAGGTTTTACGCATGTTTTCATTCACCTTGGCCCGTGTAATTTAAAACAAATGTCCCGTGGTATTCAGACTCACCAATTACCGTCCCTCCACCCACAGTGGCAAGTCCGATGAGCAGGTACCGGCGCAATTTACGCCCTCTCTCTTTCTTCTGTCTTCTTGATGACTCTTCTCTGTTGACAGAATATCAATTGGATTCATAATATGCTCACTGGAGCTGATGAAAGCTCAGAGGTCTTGTTCATTGTCAACTGAATTCTATTAGAAACTAAAACTAAAATGAAAGCGCTGAACTGAAAGGAAAAACCTTGACCTAGATTGCATGTTCACAAAATACTCACAGCTGTGCGTGGTCCACATCATCACACGCAGCAGAGAACACATTAAAAGACAGAAATCAGCAAATACATTCAAGTTTGTTCCTCATGTCAAAATTATCACAGCACTGATTTCACAATGATATCGATCGTGCCCCTGTATTGACTTTTCTTTGTGAATCTGCAGATGGCTCTATGTGGGCTTTGTGGAAATAATCTCTTGCAAATGATCCATCCTACAGCGAAAGCAGTGTGTGTTTCTCAGAGACATGTTGATAACCCCCAAAAACCACATAAGTTTCACTCACTCGCTCTCCTCTACTGCCTCTCTCAATTTCTCTCCGAGAGTCTCTTCAAAATCCTCCAGCTGCTGTTGAGTCACACGCAGGAGACAGCTGACATGTCGGATCAGAACTCGAGCCCTGGCATCATAATGTCCTACATGAGAAGAATCAAAAAACGGTCATTACACGGAAAACAAGGCTGGAGGAACAAGCATGTTTCAAAGCAGCTTCACAGTATTAAACAGGAAAGTAAAAGGATCAATGATGCAAATTCCAAATATGAGGCAAATCCCAAAAATTCTTTTGATGAAATAAATAAATCTAAATAACAAATAAATCATCCAGATGCATTACAGTAAGTAGCTTATATATATATATATATATATATATATATATATATTATATATATACACACACACACACACACACACACACATTTTAACATTTATATACTGTATGCATGCATATATAATAAAAATAAAAAAAAATATACGAATTAATGAATGATTAATTAAATGAGATGCATTTTGGTAATGAAAAATTTGGCCTAAAAGCTTAATTTTTTGTTTTTTTATAAATAGGTTTTGAAAATATATAATAAATAAATACATCTCATAAAAATATGCTTTATTTTCTTTGTGCAAGTTTTTGACATTCTACCTTGGTGTGACCAGTGTAGATAAAAACACAGTTAGCTAATGTTTTTTTAGATATTGATTTTTTATTATTTGCAAAAATTTTTAATAGTAGAATTTATAATTTTTTGATTTATTAATTTTTTAATGTATACATTTTTATAATGTTTTGTTTTGTTTTCACTGCAGTAACAAGCACTGGGATGGGAATTTTCTTAACTGTTTAGAAATTAAAAGGACAATGCAAAATATGTTCATTTTCTTCATGCAAAATATAATATAAAACTGACATTTCTTTTGAGAGATTACATTTTATTATCTAATATTTTAAATTGTTTATTTTTATGCATGCTATTGCATAAAAGGCCAGCTAATTAAATGTGAAACATCAGCTCACCATCTTTGACAGAGAAAGACACGAGATCCTGAAAAACAAAAGACAACGTCACAAACACAGAGTTGTGCGAGCATCCATATGTTAATGCTGGGTTCATGTCACACGTGTACCTGAGTGATGGGTAAAGCTCCGGCTCTGAGCAGCGGCTCCGCATGCAAGATGGACAGGAAGGTGTCAGTGCCTTCGAACCCGAGCCCCGCCAGGAACGCTTGCATAACCGGCATGACCGACTCATCGAGATCCAGCCACTGAACAAGACCCTTCAGATATGTCTCACGAAAACGTCTGCATTGAGAAAATTTCAAAGAGAAGTTTCACAACCCCAAACCATTCAAAAAAAAATTTAAGTGTTATTATTCAGAAAAGATACACTGAATCAAAAGTGACAGTTAAGGCATTTTTAATGTTACAAATTTTTTTTTTTCTTTTCTAAAAAAATAAATAAATTTAAAAATGAAAAAAAAAAAAAAAATCAGCAAATCAGCATATTAGTATGATTTCTAAAGGATTATATGAGACTGAAGACTAGAGAAACAGAGAAATGATGCTGAAAATACACTGAAATAAAATACACTTTAAAATGTATTCACACTTATTTTAAATAATAGTAATAATATTTCACAATTTTACTGTTATTACTGTATTTTTTTAATGATGCAGCCTCGGTGTGCATGAGAGACTTTTTTCCCTCACCAACCCAAACCTTCTAATGCAGCTGTATATTAGTAAACAGCACAATAAAGTGTTTTTATTGTTATTGTATATATATTTTTTTACTTTTGCTCAGGTCCTTGAAACAGCTGTCCCAAAGACACGCCACATAACCCAGCGTACGCAAAGCGCCCCGGTTCACTCAGCTGCCGACCAAACACTTTCTCTGCTGGCGACTGATCATGCTTCTGTCCTCCTGGGTCTGGAACAATAAAATGACAAAATGCTAAATCATACAAAAGTGTTCAATAACAGATACACACATAAACTCTAGTCCTCCACATTTTCATTACACGCTTATTACATGGGTCCAGGTATTAAAGTCGATTTTTAAACAATTTTATGACCTTAATTTTCTTGCTTGAAGAAGAAAATTCTTTTGTGTGATTGTGTAAGTTTAATATGAAGAGTTCAGATGCAAAAGCCTCCAAGTGCCAACTGAAATTTTCATCTAAAATGAGCATTTTTATTTGTTTAGGTTCAGTAATTTTACTCGAATGGCAATGTATAGGTCCTTTTCTATGCAACTAAAGTGAAATAACTAAGCCTGTTTAAAAAAAAATGCTCATTTTAGAATTGGAATGTCTAGAAATTTGAATTAAAAAAAAAAAAAAAAAGATAGGTTTTTGCATCTGAGCTCTTCATATGAATATTGAAAAGGGTGTAGCTTCCAGATCCAACATAGTTTGCATGATTTCTGATATTGGAGACCACATAAAACTCTGTTATTAGCACATTCTGCTTTGCATAAGGCATTTCCACAAACATATGACACTATCGCATGATGCTTTAATATTTCAGTATATGTAGAACTCATTGGTCTCGAGGTCATATGCACTGAAAATGCACAGCAAAGGATGGAATGTGTTATTATGTGACACAGTTTCCCTTGTTTAACCAAAACATGATTAAGGCCTCGATCTTGTCCTGCATCTGTGATTAAACCCCAGCTGTTGGACACGCAACGTTATATCTGTTCAAAACCGATCATCAGAAAACAACATTATTATAAATCTCATCATGCAAACGAAATACAATAAAATAGAACTAACAATAAATAATAAATTATCTCTAAAAAAAATAAATTAATTAATTAAAAAAACCCGAAGACTCTTATTTTGTTGTTATCTGCTGGGCAAAACTAAAACCCTTTCAAAAGTTCTTTAAAAAAATCGCACTCTTGGTGAACTCTTTAAATACCTGGAGTTAATTTCGGGTCCCCGTTGTTGTTATTTGTTGATTCCATTGGTTTATCCTCACAGCAAGTTAAAGCAGATTTGTTCTCTCCATGCAGAGAAGTTATACTTTGTTGTCGTGACAGATGAAAGTTCAGCATCGAGTTGTTCTTGTATGCAGCAGCGCCCTCTATCCACGAATAATGGAGGACTGGCTTATGAATATTAACTACGCCACGTCACGCTCGCCCAGCTGGCTCTTCCGATTGGCTGAACTGCAGACGCTGGTAAAGTTGGCGTCGTCAGCTGGCAAATAAGCAAGCTTGGTTTGGCTTATGAATATTAATCACGCAACATGACTGGACAGTATCAGAATGTTACTTTGCAACTCCACGACTTGATTAAAAGCCAAAATTGCAATTTTGCCTCACAATAACGAGGATATCGACTTATTTGAAACGTTCTGAGGAAAGCTTATTATAATTTATGCTATTAAGTGTTGACGTTTTGCCCGAAAAATGACATAAACGTTGCTTTTGTGGTTTTGCTGACTTTAGCCGCTGGCTATAAATATTGTGAAATATTGTGTAATATTGATTAGGTGCGTGACTTGAGGTTTCAAGAAGGTGTAGCAAGTAAATAAATATAAGTAGCAAATAAAAACAACATCACCTAATTAATAATCATAAGCTGAGTCTTCTTAGTAGGATCAATAATTTGAATATATATATAAACTATTTTTAAAAGAGTTTTAAAATAATTTTCAAACATTATATTAGGTTTATTTGATGTTGTGAGGATGATTTATGTTATTAATTGTTCATGTTATGCCTCATTAAATACGTTTTTCGTTAGTGTTGAACAAAAAAAATGAGACCGAATATAAATATATAAACGTGCCCTCTGGAAATATTGTGGTCAGCAGAGGGCATTAGAGACCTATATAAAACTTCTACTATATAAAACCAACCAACAACCTCACAGATAAATTTTATTGTATATATTTATAAGTTTATATATATATATATATATATATATATATATATATATATATATATATATATATATATATGCATATATATAAGTAATCAGTAAATAAATAAATACATAAAATCAGTGGGCCTAAAAGTAAATAATAAATGTGAAACAATAAAGCTAAGTAAATTAATGAATAAATATACTTAATATAATAGTTGGCAAACTGCCCATCTTTTTAAAATTATACATGATTGATTAAAGCAATTTGTCTGAGTTACATAATTTGGATTGCCTTATAACTCTCTTTTTGACACCTCCTGGTTCTTATCGTGTGTGTTATTATTTTGATCGCTCCTGTTCTTATATAAGGTCTGTGAGCTGCTGTATCTTGTTGCTTTTTCCAGTAAAAGCCCATACTTGGGATGATCCAGGAGAACGATTTGTGTAATGCGTGATTACATAATTTTCTAAAACCAAAAAAAGCGTATCTACTGTTTGAGCAACAAGCTCCTCAAAGCAATAATTATATATGAATTTGTTTTTCTTTACAGCTTTACAAGTCTGTACATAGATTCATGGACATGTCTATTCATATTCTTTTCACAATTATCTAACTGGAAAATATGAAAATGATATTCACAACAAGAGTATGTGTGTGCATTTGCATATATCTCCTGTCTTTGTGTGTCATGTCTGTATTTTCTCTCCTGTCTTCCTTTCTTTCTGTGCCTGGTACCATCTCTTTACAGAGGTTATGAGGTCAAGACTGTAAGAAAGGAGAAAAGAAAGAAGAACTAGCAGTCGACGTTACTTAATACAAACCCTGCTGCTTCCGTCATGTAAATAAATGTCAGTGAAGAATCTTACATTTGCGTTTGAGGTCAAAACATGCTGTTTATACACTGGTGTGCATTACAGATATCTTTATTTGTGCTTCTTTCTCCACGTCCACTTGAAAGGATCACCAAGAGAGATACAGAGCACAGAAACATCATCAGCTTTGACAGACTAAGTAAGCAAATTTAATTTTTTCCATTTTCATTTAATGTAAAACCATCTGTGGTGCAACACGCCCAATATTCATAGAAACAGAAAATATAAACAGAAATTCACAAAACTCTCCAAATTAAAAGCATTTGCAGCAGCATAAAAAATATAGATGATGGACTGAATGTCAACAACAACGATAATAATATCTATTAAATATATTATATTGCTAGTAAATAATAATAATTATAATTTAATTTATTCAATTTATAATCAATATTTTATTATTTTTAACTAGTTTTATGATGTACAACTGAAATAAATAACTATTTAGATAAAGAAATAAAAACAGCTGCTTTGTATGAATTCTTTATAAATCAACTGTATACATATATAATATTGGTCGGCTTTATGTAAAATTAATCGTAATGAAAAAGTCAAACACTTTCGGGTTTTATGTCAAATCTTATGGAAAAACTATAAATATATACAAAGCTGTATTGTTTTATGATGTTTAACCGAATAAAAAATAATATTTGAACAAACTTGTCAATAAATAATTATGTAAATAAATAAATACAATTGTAATAGTAAATAATATTTAAACACTTTCTGGTTTCATGGAAAATCTTATTAAATAACTATCATATATAAAGCTGTATTGTGTCATGACGTTAAACTGAACAATAAATAAATAAATAGTAACTATAAACATTATTTGAACCCTTTTAGTTTCAATTCAAATCTTATGGAAAGACTGTATAAATGTTTTTTTAGCTGTATTGTTTTATGTTAAACAGCAATGTATGAATGAGTGAGTGAATGAATGAATGAATGAGTGAGTGAAAGAATGAAAGCATGAATGAGTGAATGAATGAGTGAATGAATGAATTAGTGAATGAAAGAGTGAATGAATGAAAGAGTGAATGAATGAAAGCGTGAATAAATGAGTGAATTAATGAAAGAGTGAATGAATGAAAGCGTGAATGAGTGAGTGAATGAATGAGTGAATGAATGAAAGCGTGAATGAGTAAATGAATGAATGAAAGAGTGATTGAAAGTGTGAATGAATGAATGAATGAATGAATGAAAGAGTGAATGAAAGGAGTGAATGAATGAATGAGTTTAATTTAATTAATGAGTGAATGAATGAAAGAGTGAATGAGTGAATGAAAGAAGGAGTGAATGAAGGAATGAGTAAATTAATTAATTTATGAGTGAATGAGTGAGTGAGTGAGTGAGTGAGTGAGTGAGTGAGTGAATGAGTGAGTGAATGAATGAATGACAGATATCAGAACACTTTTCCAGTCAAGTCTTATGGAAAATGTCCAGTTATTTTCATGCTTCTGTAGAGTCTTATCTTTTGGCTTAGTTTGACATTGTTAGTTTATCTTAGCTTAGTGTTTATTTGAGCTTAAAGTTAAGTGAAATCCTTTTCTTTTTTCAGATTTTCAAATGTAACTGTTTAGTCACCTACTCCATCTCATCTCCATCCCATCAGCCTGATACAACGCCAACAACACGCTCGGTCGCACTTGCATTTAACCTAGAGAACAGAAAAGCAAAGGCAAACAGAAGAAAGGTGCTGAAGCTGTTTGTTCAAAGCTAAAAGTACATTGGGTTTACCGTCATCTCCCTGTCATCAAGAGCTCCTCACATCTGTTGAGAGATAACAGAGCAGAGGTTTTCCACCTACCGACACACTTATAAAGATCTGTCCTATAGCAATCATTGTTCTACAATAATTGTGTGTCTTCAGCACATCCACAGCTAAATCTGTCGAGACAGGCCCTCGCAGCAAAGGGGGATTCTTGGAGAATTTGGCGCCCAATCAAAGGCTATATAAACTAAATACACCCTCTTGACATCCGCTTAGTCAGATAAAGTAAACACAATAACACTAACACACTAAACACATTTTGCTCTCAAAATAATTACCGGCCTTGTACCAACACCAAAGCAGCATATATCAAGCCATAAGACCCGTTTGGCCTCCTTACACACGTGTAGAAAGCCGATACGGAAGGGGTTTTGTGTGTGATTGTGTATACATGTGTTTCTATGGAAAAAAAGGCAGCTGGACAGTCTTTTGGGAATGATGGGGGTGGGGAGTGGAAGAATAGGTCATAATACGTCTAAGGAGAGATATAAAAGAAAACCACAGCTGTATAAGACTGTGGCCAAGATGAGGAAAATGCAAAAATGCATTGAAACGCATGACAACATGTGAGGAACTAATGATGACTTCGGGGAATGGGAAAAATGCAGAGTGAAAAAGGGGTTCCCATCATAAATGAGACATCTTAAATGTTTGTTCATGACAGATCAGTGAGATTGAATGGAGACTTTGCTGTACAGTATATTTGAGTAAAAGACATTATTTGTGCCCAAATATGCAAGAAACCTGCAATCAAATACCAGCAATCTCAATATTAACTTAACACTTGTCATCAAATTTGTCCATGAAAAAATGATTTGAGCTGCTATCCACAGCTACTATATATGAGATATGATATACTTTGTCAACTGATATACTCTGAATTAGGCTCAATCAGCAGCACTTGTTGAATAATGTTGATAACTGCATTTCTACATGTCCCTGTTTTTCTAAAATATAGGCAAAAATCTGTTACAGTGAGGCACTTACAATGGAAACAAATGTAGCTGATCCGAACATGTTCAAATAGTCAAAAATATATAGCCATAAAACCTTTTTGTGACAAATTTATACAATTTTATTGTCTTGTCAGATGAATTAACATAAATGTTTTCATGAAATTAAATTTAAATTTCTGCTTTTAAATTTGGTCCAATTTACATTTTAAAATATTTAAATATTTAAAATATGTGCATAAGTTTTGTTATATGCTAGGTAACACAGATGCATATTTATGCATATTATACAAAAAACAACCCTTAACATTAACTATATAATCTGGCCTTAGATAAAAAACAAACAAACAAAAAAACAGTTTCTTTCATTAATCACAAATGTGGTGTTAAGCATATTTTTTTTTATAATCTAATTATATTATATAATAATCTAATAATTAATAATTATTATATATACACTGTGTGTGTGTGTGTGTGTGTGTGTATATATATATATATATATATATATATATATAAGCAGTTCTTCTTATGTTTTTTTTTTGTGTGTGTTTGTTTTTTGATTAAATTGCATTGAACCAAGACTATTTTTAAAACAAAACACAGCATCACAGAAAACACCATTAAGATAATGCCATTATTAATTTATTTTAAATTTAAAATAATGCCATTATAGCTCAGAGAAATATAATTCATCTGGTTGCACTGTAAGTGTTCAGGACATCCTTGTGCATGTGTGTGGATTTATAAACATCCCTCTGTATCATGATCCTCTTTTCAACGTCTGCTGCTGCTTCTTCTCATGGGAAAATAAGTTGTCACCCATTGACATTAAGTCAGTACAGTAAGTCCGCCCATGCAGTGCCCTTTATCCAGGCTTACTCACACGACAGATGACTAAATGTGAGCTGAATGAAAAAGATTGTGGGAGCTTTACTAGTTTTAACCCCAGACATTATGTGGTTTCCATTCAAAACGATCAGTTCTAGCACAAACACGCTCTAAATAAAGGATCCTTTAGCAGACACCAGAAGAGGACACAAGGGCCTCATTGTATTTGTCTGTGAATATAATAGCCTTTTTTTCCCTCTTCCAGTGAGGAGTTCTTTCCGAGGTTTTGGAATGCCATAAAAACATCAGGAACCCTCGTTCACGGTTAGTAGCTGTACGAATGTTGTCGCAATCTGCACTGGATGTGGTGGATTGGTTTCTCAAGATGCGACGCTACAGCTGGCAGGGAGACACGATGTGGGAGAGCAGCATGGAAAAGTTGTAAAGTGGGTGTTGGCGCTATAAAATTGGTAATTGTGATGAAACAGCTGCTTTTTTTCCCTAAACCTATAGGAATGGAAAAAGCTTTCCATTATGCATAATGCCCATGATGAGCGAATGATTGCTATAGATACAAAACATGTACATGTGGGTGAAGAAACACAGATTACAAGCCCTTTACAGGCAAAGACACATATCGAGAAAATGGGGCCCATATGGGAAGCCATAAAATGTGCACAATCAACAAACCTTGAGCATGGAAAGGAGTGGAAGTCAGGACATTCAGACACACAGAGGGACGTCAAAGTGACGCAAGTACTGAAGAGTCACTTTTAGAGTCAGGAAGGAAGATCTTTACAAATATGTGATGGGAAACTCCTGAGTATTGTTGGTTTTTGCATGGAAGCTCATTATTTATGTCTTCTGTCTGGTCCTCATTAGTGAACAGGCCTCACGGGCTCCTTGTATCAAGTGCTTCTGATTATAGTCACTGCGTTTAACGCTCTCAACCTGCTTTGCCTGCATTTCTGCACACAGATAACAGAAATCAGATAACAGCTTTGTTTATTCTCATACTTGTGATAACCAAGCTGCTTTTGACTTGAAGTCTTCGTCTTACAGCTGAGAGAATTACAGAGCGATTTTGAGTGCAGAACTGAAACGGCAGATTTTGATTGACTAAAGAACTAGAATTATCTAAAATTACATACTGAAAACTCTTTCTGAGGGCGTTTAAGAGCTGCTTACTGTTAGTGTAACCAGTTTGAGCTAGTATGAATTCACTGGTGGTCCAGCCTGGTTTTTGCAAGTCATTTTAAGACCCTTTAAAACCAAAAGCAAGACTAGAAACCCTTGAAAACCAGATTCAGAACTAGCTTGTTAGTTGTAATCTGAAAATTATTGAAGCATTAGCCTCCTCCAAATGGTATAAATCCTGCACAGACTGAGGTAATCTTCATCTGTACTGTTCTGGAAATAGAATAGAAATTATAAATGGAAATCGAGTTTTTAAGTAGTGTGGAGTGGAACCACAATCGTTTCTGAGGAACTACATTGTTTGGCAGAAGAATAATGTTTCTATTAATATCATTACATTTTATTTGCTTTGTTTTATTTTCTGAAACCTTGCTACATATATGGAATAACCATTTTATAAAAGCAATAAGCCCCGTGAAGCCGTGGTTTACAGTGAATTTATAACAGCTAAGGGGCGTTGTTAGTCAAGACACGAAGCGGGCTTATTGCTTTATTTTACCATATATTTTGAGAAAATATATCATCATATCATATACGAATAGAAACTTGAAGGTCTTCACAGCAACCCATCAAAATGAAAGTTCGCTTTAACTTGAAGAAACTGTGACAGAAATATATTACTTAATGGAATGATAGTACTACTAATACTAATAAAATTATTATTAAAACATATATTTAATGAATATTTACCAGAAAAAAAAAAATATTTACCAGAATTTATTTACCAGAAAAATTTAAATACACAACACAAGTTTTTCTGAAAGAAAAAATAAATAAATAAAACAATAAATAATTTTTTTTAATAAAATCAATTAATTGGAGATATTTTTGATTGCTTAAATTTAATGAAACCATTAAAATGGAATCCAGAAAATTAATGGAAAACATAATTTGGTTAAAACAATTTTTGAGAAATAATAAAAAATATTGCATAGAGCCTTAAAATGTCATTTTTGTTCAACTTTTGTTAAACTAAGTTTTATAATAAAGTGAAATAATTATGAAACAAATTTAAGTTTCATGATTTGAATTGATTATTTTGATTAATAAAATTTTATTTAACCATTAAAACAGAGTCTAGAAAAATGAAAACATAAAAAACATAATCCAGAAAAAAAAAAACTGATTTTGGGAAAAATCACAGGGCCCTACTATAGCAACACCCCACAACATCTTAACAACTGCCTAGCCTAGCAACACCATAGCAACCACCCAGAACACCCTAAAAACTGCACAGCAGCTCTCTAAAAACAACCAGAATGCCCTAGAAACAACATTGCAACTGCCTTGCAATCACATATCTACACCAAAGCAACCATCCACAATGTGCTAGCAACTGCCTAGGATCCGCAAAGCAATACCCTAGCAACTGCCTAGCAACCATCAACAGCATTTAAGCAACCGCCTTGTTTCTTTCTTCTATTAACACAAAAAAAATATATTTTGAAGAATGTTGGTACCCAAACAGTTGATAGTAGCCATTGACTTCCATAGTAATTTCTTCCATATTATGGAAGTAAATGTTTACTTTTTAATTTTTGTGTCAATGGGAGTCAATGGCTACCAGCAACTGTTTTTTTGTTTGTATTAAGAAAGAACCTGATATAGGCTAAGTTTGAGACAACGAGGGTGAGTAAATAATGACCCATTTTAGATTGAACTATCCCTTTAACTGAGAAAGCTGAGCTGTCTCAGGAGCTCTACTCCACTATTTCTGAGAGCTATGTCTGTACCCGTCTCTCATATCCACTCACATCCAATGACTCGCAATCCAGTGCATATAAACCCTGGCGAGATCATGTGACCATGCAATTCCCAGACCATGCTCACTTGAACAGCTATTAGCCACTTTGGCCGAGAACTCAGTCACCTATTTCTGTTTTCATCAACCCTTTGAAATCCAACACAAGTGGAAAGTCCACGCTCTGTCTTTTTGACTTGGTCCTTGATTAACAACTGTTCTGCAGTGCTATTTGATATTCAAATCACTCTCTTCCCACTTTATTTCCACTCTCGACACTCTCTGGAATGATATTACCTCACTTTCAATGAGCATAACAGAGTACAGCACCATTTGCTTTGTGGGTGAATACAAAAGCTGTTCGCACACATTCCAGAACAAATTTTTCCAGGTGCACAGATGCACCTGATTTATTAGATGAATGATTCTGCTGGATACTGTACAGATGATGACAGTCATATGAGGGTTGGGGCTGCATGTCTAGACTGGTTGGGCGCAGTAAAGCACAACAACACTGTCCCGACACTGTGTTGTATGATCACGTTTATATATGAACTGCAATATCCAGCCATTCATTTTACAATCTCTGCAAAGGTTTTGAACTCTCCACGGGGTTTGCCCAGGGATAGTTCAAAGAATTGCGGTTAAGTTACTGAAAGTCAATTCAACGCTGTCATATCACATCTGTTTGCTTAGTAGGTGTGTAAAGGTGAGCACTGCTTTAGGGATCTTTTACCACTGTATGGGAAATATGGTTCATTAATAAGTGTTTGTCCGAAAGCTGCCCTTACTACTTGCTTATATACTGAAACTCTGTGTAAGACTTTATCTCATCTACTCACGTGACTGAAGTGACTCACATGTGTGTCTGTTATTAGGCGCGTCTGTCCTTATACCTGTAAGGCACAATAAAATTAAACCATGTGCATAAGTAGCGGTTATTATTAAGATCATAAATAAAAATAACAAAAATATGCATCTGTACCAGAAAGACACTGAAAATATCAGTTTAAGCATGTATTTATTTAAAAGTGTTGGGTGTAATGCATAACTAAGTAATTAATGACAGTAATTGAATTACTTTTCCCCATTTTAAAAATAAAGTAAGGGATTACTCTTACTATTTTTTTATTTACTTCTGATGTAACTGATATAATACTCTATACTGACTAAAGAACAATTCGATATAAAACGATAACGAATTTAACATCTAATGTTAAAATGTACATTTTTTTAGTGTAACATTTTCCCTTTAAATACTTTGGACAGTTCAGGAATAATTTATGCAATTTAATATTGTTTATTTGAATTGTTAGTTGTTTTAAATTGGGTCACACTTTATTTTAAGGTTCAATTTTCTCCATTAATAAACCATTAACTATGACTTTTGTCTCAATAAACTCCTAATTTGCTGCTTTTTAATATAGTTAGACAGTTGTTAAATTTAGGTGTTGGGTGGGATTAGGGATATAGAATATGGTCGTGCAGAATATATGCTTTATAAGTACTAATAAACAGCCAATATGTTAATAATAGGCATGCTATTAAGCAACTAGTTATTAGTGAAAATTGGTCTGTTTACTATAGTGTTAGCTTAAAGTGTAATAATATCCCACAATATTACTGTTTTGCAATTTTGATCAAATAAATGCATCCCTGGTGGTTCTATATACTGTTGACACACATGCATGACCACAAAACATAATATTACCATGGTGTATGTAAAAGTATTACCATGGTACCATGGGTAAAAAAAACAGTGTCAACACTGACCTCCAAGTGTTTCCTGACCCAAGTGGCCAGTTCTAGTTACCCATAATGATACATATTATATGCTCATTCCCAGAGGTGGAAAGTAACGAATTACATTTACTCACGTTACTGTAATTGAGTAGCTTTTTTGTGTACTTCTACTTTTTAAAGTAATTTTTTAAATCTGTAATTTTACTTTTACTTAAGTATGTTTTGTTTGAAGTATTGTACTTCGCTACATTTTTAAAACGCATTAATTACTGAGTAAAAAAAAAATTAATCGCTGAAAATGAAACCCCGTCATATTCTGAAGTTGAACTCGAAGGAAATGAAGTGAACCCCTGGCTCTATTATGCAGTGTAAACTGTGATTAGGGAGACCAAACTAGCAGCTTATAAAATCTCGACAAGACATTAACCCCTCGCAAGCATGTAGAGGTAAGCAGGGGCGTCGGACTGGGGGTAAAACCAGTACTGATTACCAGGGCCCCAAAGGAAGAGAGGGCCCTTGAAAAGTCTGGAATATATTTTATTTTACCTGGATATTTTCATGGGGGGAGGGGTTTATGGGGGCCCATCAGGACTGCCTATGCATAGGGCCCGGGATCTTGTGCAATGCCCCTGAAGGTTGTATAGTTATTGTATATTTTTGTTTGTTTTTATTGTTGGTTTTTATGATTTTAGCAAGAGGTTTTGCACAAATTAGCCAAAAAGACAGTGGTGTGGAGTGTGCGATATATATCGTCTGCGATAATATCATAATTGTTGTTTTAATGATGTGCATGCGCATTTATAGTGCGTTCTTTCACTGTGTGATTCAGTCTGCTAAAATGCATTTAGAATGATGACAAAATTTAAGATAAAGGGGCAGAAAATTTACATATTTATATCATTTCATATAGTAAATCAAAATCACACAAAGAATGCCGTCTTTTCCTCCAAAAATCATCATGATTACATGATGATCGTCATGATTTCATTCCTGAATGAATCAACTGTTTAAATGATTCGGTTCAATCGCAATGACTAACTTATTAACAGTGACTTGCTGACACATACTGGCCATTTTAATTTCACATTTAAAGTATCTTTTTTTTTTAAATAATTAATTTCTAATCACTTCAAATCAGTATTCAACATTTTATGTCTTGTATATAAAACATTATTCATGCATTTGTAACTGCAGGTTAAATGCATTCTTGTCCTGCACTAAAGAGTGTGTAAATACATCTAAATGCCACTTCCGATGAAGCTTCTGCATTTCGTCTGCATTGAAAAGATGAGTTTGTTGATACTGATTTGCCTGGTAACAGCCCTAATGTCTTATTATTCTAAATAACTGATTCCTTTCATTATAAACAACTAGTTTGAGATTAATAGGCCTGTCCCAGGGGTGTCAAACTCAGTTTGGGAGGGAGAGTTTAGTTCTAACCCTGCTCCAGCACACATATCGTGTAGTTTTCAGATAAGCCTTAATGATTAGATTAGCTGGATCAGGTGTATTTAATTAGGGTTATATCTAAACTGTGCAGGACTGTAGCCCTCCAGGAACTGAGTTTGACACCATTGGCCTGTCCCATTTTTGCCTCCCTCCCACTGTTAAAAAGTAATTTTTACTCTGAGTAAATTTTAAATGAGCTACTTTTTACTTGAGTAGATTTTTAGACTGGTACTAAAATTTCATTAATGTAATGGTACTTTTACTTGAGTTGAATATTTTTGTACTCTTTCCACCTCTGCCCATTGCCTAGCAAGAAAATAACTGACATAAAGATGAGAAGCACCAGAATCCGGGCACAGGTTCAAGCTGGTGACGCTGGTCCCCTTCTAAAGCAATGGAGGAGGAGTGCGCTGCGCTGCGCAGAGAGGAGAAGGAGGGAACCTGCTGCATTCAGTAGCCCAGGGACAGTTTATTCCGTAACGGGTTTTGATCAACACTGTGCAGTTTATGGGAGAGCGAAAGATTACGTGTTTATTTCGTTCTCAGCGCGTAAATTATATAGAATAACCGCGCAGGTGCGATTTCATTGCGGTTATAGCTATATATATATAAAAAGCTCCGGTGACTGCCTGCATTGTGTTCGAGTTTGAAAGTGAACCGTAGGGGTCTTAGAAAAGCAATTTGAATAGAAACTGTGCTAGGCGATGTAGACGCGTTAAAACGTCCAGAACTGACTGTAATTTTGGATTAAAGTCCACCATGGAGGTCCGTACAGCGCTCACGTGTGTTTTGCTCGGCGTGTGTCTGTTGGCAGGAGACGCTCAGCACTCAGTACCTGATTCAGGTGAGTCGTTTCATATACTTTTATT
The DNA here is from genome assembly GCF_018340385.1 of Cyprinus carpio. Taxonomy (NCBI): domain Eukaryota; kingdom Metazoa; phylum Chordata; class Actinopteri; order Cypriniformes; family Cyprinidae; genus Cyprinus; species Cyprinus carpio. The sequence goes on along the minus strand of NC_056619.1, from coordinate 23,145,586 downwards.
CAGGACTCGGTACATAATTTACGCGAGTCACATGTTTTAATTCGGAACTCGGTGTCTGATTCAGCGGAGTCATTTGAGTCAGGACTCAAAACCAGAATAACAGGCTATGTTTTGCTTCAAACCTCAGTATGTGATTTTGGTGAACTATATTAGACTATATTGAAACCCACTGTTATGTCATTTAGGTGAACCCATGTCATTTACAGTTCTCTATACCTGATTCAGATGAATCACATGATGATTTGAAGTGAGTCATGTCTCAGGACAGGTGATTCATGTGGGTTAGTACCTGATTTAAAAGAGCAGGTAATCTTTTTAGCAAAACAAAGAAACGTAGCTACATAGTTATTTCATGTTAGCGAACAGCGATTGCATATTAACACATGTTAACATGTAGAGCCTTATTAAAGTGAAAAGTGTTAACAATTTATTAAATAATCATTGCTAATGTGAATCATTGACCAATGCAGTTAAAGTTAACCTTAGTACGGAATTCTATTCTATTTAGTTCTAGTCTTGGGTAGATAAAGAACTTAAAGCCTTTTAAACAATAATGCAAATGAAAGAAGGAATATGGAGATGATTTCTGATAAACATGACTGAGGGAGCAGCAGAATATATAGGCCTACATTACAAACATGTGTAAACGCTTTTTGCTTCATGCAAAGTGTGTCAAGAGATTCTTGTCCTCTAAAGCACATAGCCCTAGTTTGAGTGACCGGAGCAAAAGAAAAATTTAAAATAGCCAAATATTTGATAAGAATCGGTTCCATTCGTAAATGTTTTAAGTTGCAGTAAAGCATTTTGGGGGTCATCTTATATATTTTGTAGTGTTAAAAAAAATTCTGTAACTGAATTGCCTGCATTAAATTTTCAGATCTCACAAATGACAGTGAGTATTAGCTGTATGAATAGAACTGCAATAACATGCTGTCAGCACATCGCTGACATACATATTGAGTGAGGCGAGCGAATTAAAGGACTCTTCCTGTCAGTCACTAATGTTAGGCTACCAACTGCTCTAGGGTTATGAGAAACCTATTAAATGCCAGAAAATGGAGCTATTGTATACATTTCGCCTCTGCTGATGTCTGTCATGACATCCCACTGAAATCATGAAACGCTTGATAGAAGATAAGCAACAGAGGAATTTAGGCATGCACTGTATGCAAAAGCACTCCCTATTCACTACATAGTGGAAGTCACATACAGTAGTTATATGAGGAACGAGAGAGCCAAAATTATCATATATGACCACCGCTCCATACAAGATTGTGCACGATTTTAATCACTTCATGATTTTAATCAGATTGCATGCAGACTGCCAATGGTTCAGATTAGGTTTCTTGATTTTCTCCTAGGCAGACTACAAATCCAAACAGATTTGAGTCAGATATGACACCCCCCCCCCCCTAAAAAAAAAAAGCCTAAATTTAGTCAGATTTCAAGGTGGATTTGCATATGGATTTGTAAAATCAATCTTCGTGTGTTTAATATGGATGCTTGTTTTTGCGGAGCGAAGGATGTGAAAAATGTAGAACTTTTTATTTCACAATTCAGGCTTTTTCCTTTGCAATTCTGAGTTTATATCCCACATTTTTTTTTCTACACAATTCTTAAAAGAAATCAGAACTTACCAAAATGCAAACATAGAATTGTGAGGCACAAATACAGAACCGTAAGATATAAAAACAATTCTGAGAGAAAGTTAAGAGATTAGGTTGCAATTGTGAGACATAAACTCATAATTGCAAGAAAAATAGTCAGAATTGTGAGATAAAAAGTCAGTAACCTTTTTTTATTCCATGGCGAAAAAAAAAAAAAAAAAAAATGTTAGATGTAAACTCAGAATTCATTGTAGGAAAGTCAGAATGGAAAAACATAGACAGAATTCTGAGAAACAAAATGTCAGAATAAAAAAATGTTTATACATCGCAATTCTGCATGTATTTCTTGTAATTCTGTAAAAAAAAAAAAATCAGAATAGTGAGATGAAAAGTCGCAATTACCTTGCTTCCATAATTTACTGCTGTTCAGACTATAAAAAAGAAATCAGATAAAAATCTGATATGCCAAATTTGCTGCCTGTTTGAACAAACCATAGACACACCAACAGTGACTCACAGAGAGTAATTCTGGAAGAGCCTTGAGCATTCTGGCTTTGACTACAGGAGTTTCTGTGCAAAGTGCCACCGCACCCTGCTTCCAAGCGGTCTGGCAAAGGTCAATTATTTAGCAGTCACGGGTTCAAGTGACCCGATGGGCAAAGAAAACTATGCAAAGTATGCACACCGTTTTAGATTTCATCCGAATTCATTGGAAAAACAGGACTCTTGTCACCAAAACATGCAAAAACAGGACTTTTGTCACCAAAACATGCAAAAACAGGGCTACAAATATTTTTGCAATCGTGCAAAATGCTTGAGATTCACAAGATTCTCTTATAATTTGATTCAAATTGGTTCGGACGCCTCCAGATCTTGTCATTAGACTTGGGTGGGCGACTTCGGATTGTCTTATAGGTGGCAAACGCTTGGCTCTCTGAGGCCTCCCGCCCACTCGCTCTCTCTTGCTCTTTTCTGCACACTCGTTTTCTTCCTCTTCAGGGGCTTCTGGAAAATCCTCTGCATTCCTTCTTTTACTTCATATGGAACAGCCAATTCTCACCTCCCCCCTTTTTCTCCATGCCCGCCCGCCCGCCTGCCTCCCGCTTGTAACATCCAGTAGCAGGGCTGTTCCTTCCCCAATCTGTTTATGTTTATCGTGCAGCTCCAGGTTAGAGGTCTCCTCTGCCAGGAAATTCCTCTAACGGCCAAATCAAATGTTCCATCTCCTGAAATATTGTAAAGCTCCCAGTTCTCCCTTATGCTAATAACTACGGTTTTCTTATCCTTATTTTTAGCATCTATCTTTCAAGGCCACTTCCTTCGCAAATGACTAATTTCCTCACTCGATTTCACACTTGTCTCCATTTGGCCGTTCTTTCTCAGAGTTTCTTCTGATTATGTGTTTTTCTCTATTGTGTTTTATAAAGTTTTTTGTCTGGTTTGTTGCGTGTACACAGCATCCGAACTTGTTAAAACTTGTGTCAACTTCCATAGTAAACATCTGAAGCTGTGAAACTGAATTAATAAGACTGAAGGTCTGCACAATTTGTTGGGGAAAATCTGATAAAATTTTTAATAAAAGTTGTGGTTGCAATTTAAAATGAGTTTTAAAAAAAAACTCCAGGTTTCTTGTGCTTGTCTGCACAATTTGGCCAAAATTGCACTGATTATATATCAATATGAATATACAATAATGACAAGATTTTTATTATTATTATTATTACAAAATAATATATTAGTGTTTAAAAAAATATTTAGTAAATATTACTTACAAAATAAGAAATATTAAATATTCACTTTTTACAAAAATGCATTCACAACAAAAAATTAATTATTGTTATTAATTCAATATTAAAACTTAATAAATATATACATATGTTTAATTGAATTAATAGTAATAATTTATTTTGTTGCAAATTAATGCAGTTTTTTTTTTTTAATACTTCTTCTTCTTTGTTATTAATTATATAATATAAATGTATATATATATATATATATATATATATATATATATATATATATATATATATATATATATATATATTTATTATTATTATTATTATTATTATTATTATTATATAAATGTATATATTATATAATATTTCTATTTGTAAGTTTCAACGCCCAAAAAAAAGACAGTTTTTCAGTTTTTTACTCACCCCCATATCATTCAGAACCTTTGTGACTGTTTTGTGCTCTCAGTGTTTTTTTTTTTTCTCTCTCTCCATACAATGAAAATCAATGTTGTTCAAAACCCAAAAACAGCTCAAACATTCTTTCCAGTGTCCTGAAGGTGAGTTAATGATAACAGAAGTTTAATATCTGGTTGATCCAGGCCTTTAAATATTAAACTTTGGGGCTTGTTTGCAATGTGGCTTTTCTTCACCAATCAAACTTACAATTTAAAATGGGCAAAAGTCTTTTTTAAATTAAGCTTTCAGTTGTGGGTTTTTGCAGTGATGCTATAGAAAAAAAAAACATCTTTGGTTCCTTAAAAAACCTTTCAGTAAACAGTTCTTAAAAGAACCATTTTTACTTTGTGTGAAGAACATTTGAATAATCTAAAGCGCACTTTTCCACTACAAAGGAATGAAAAGGTTAGATTTATGTTTAAGGTTCTTCATGGAACCATAGATGCCAATAAAGAACCTTTATTTTTAAGAGTGTACAACCAGAGCTTGTATATGTACTCATACAGAGTTCTCCTCATGCCTTGGAAAGTCTGGAGTGTTTTAGTGCTGCTATGTGCTAAATAAACATTCATCTCTCCCCTCTTGAAATGTTAAAGCATAGATCATTTCCTTAAATGTCTACTGTTGTTTTTCACCTACAGTTTTAAACTGCTGCGAGGGCGATGTCCTCTTCCTCCTGGACTCCTCTGGTAGCGTGGCCTCCTACGAGTTCTTCCGTATGGTGGACTTCCTCAAGGAGCTCCTGCTGCCTTTCTCGCTGGGGCCGGATCAGGTGAGGGTGGGACTGCTGCAGGTTGGGACTGAACCCCATCTGGAGTTCAGCTTTGACACCTACAGCTCCCAGGACGGACTGCAGGCGGCCCTGGGGAGGTCTAAACAGCTGAAGGGCAACACAAACACGGTGGATGCTCTCCTGATGGCTAGGAACCAGGTTTTGAAGCAGGGCGTGCCGGGAGGTGCCAGACCAGATCTGCCCAGGGTTCTGGTTTGGCTCACGGATGGAGTGGACCCCGGCGAGGTGCAGGAACCAATGGCGAGGCTGCGGGAAGAGGGCGTGGCCGTCCTGGTGGTCTCCACCGGTCACGGGAACTATCAGGTGCTGAGAGAGGTTGTGAGTCCACCCGCTGAGGAGCACCTGTTTTTTGTGGACATTGATGATATCAACATCATCAGCGAAGACTTGAGGAACGCAATTATTGGTGAGGTTTTTTTTTTTTTTTTTTTTAATTTCATAAACCATACTTGTAGAAATTAGAAGTTTGGAATGAAATGAGGGTAAGTAATGACAAATTATTGCTTTTATCTTAAGGCTGATGATACACTGGGCAACTTTTCGAGCAATGTTGGGCAACCAGTTGAAACACAGAGCCCACGACTGAACTAAAATATCCAAACAGAAATTTGTTGACCATTCCCAATGGGAAAGTGCCCAAGCAACGTTGCTCAAAAAGTTACCCCGTGTATCATCAAATCACATGAAAACACAAAATCCTTGACACTTTACAGACAGACCCTGCTATCATATTTCATTCAAAGTCAATCTTATAAGAACGTTTTTTTAAACAGGGAAAGTGATCTCATGTGAGTACGCCCCAGTGTGCCGAAGGAATCTCGAACGCCAGTCAACTCCGACACAAATAGCTTGAGACAGCTCAAAGAGAAAAGGGCCTGGAGGAAACAGGGATAGAACCGGCAGCCACTGTAATGGGAGATGAGGGCTATTTATACAGAAATTATTTCGGCCTTTTTGGACCCCCAGCAAAGTCCCCTGGAGCGCTAGACATTGCTATTATTAGTGGGCATTCTTCTGTACATATATAAGGCGTTACATATGTGCAACTTCCAGACACTTACATAAACAAACACATAGATTGCACGCAGTAATTCAGAGCAGGTGGTGTTGTGTCCTTTTAGAAACTGCCCTAGGCATGGATTTAGTGACTTGAGTCACTCATTTAATTTCAGCCATCTCTTATTTCTCTCAAATCAAATGCAGGTATTATTACGGAAATTATGCTTTGCATAATGAAAATGATTTTTATGACCATTGCTTTTTTTGTTGTTGTTGTGTCTTTAACAGTTAATTTTTGCTTGTAAGAATTATAGTATTATTATTAATTAGCATTAAATATGAACATTAAATGTATTATTATTAGTATTACTTGCATTAATTAGATATATTTTAAATAGGATTATTATATTAACTAATATTTGTAATAATTAGTTTTATTATTAGCATTAAATATCATTCATTAAATGAACATTAAATGTATTAATAATAAACATAATAATAATAAACTAAGTAACTACACTTCACATAATTAAACAGATTTTTGACTATTACTTTCTATGTTGAGTCTTAAACGTTTAATTTAATGCTTAGAATAAATATTATTGGTATTATTATTTATTAAATATGATCATTAAATGTAGTATTTTAATAATAATAATAAAACTATTATTATAAGCATTAAATATGATCATTAAATGTATTTATTATTATTATTATTATTATTACTATTATTATTATTATTACTATTATTATTATTTATTAGTTTTTAGAATATTACCATTAGCATTAAATAGCATTCATTAAATGAACATTAAATATACTAACAATCATAATAAAAATAAGAAAAAAAGAAAAAAAGTACACTTCGCATAATGAAAATAATTTTTTATGGCCATTACTTTTTTTTGTGATTTTAGCGTTTAATTTGTGCTAATAATAATAATAATTAGTAGTAATGTATTTAATCATTAGTGTTAATTAAATATGAACATCAAATGTGTTATTATTATTATTATTATTATTATTATTATTATTACTAGCATTATTTAGATACCATTAATTAAAAATTCATATTATATTTATTATTTAAAAACACTTAACACATAAAAACTGCATCGCTCGCATGCAGTAATTCAGACCAGGTGTTGCCCTAGGCATGGATTTAGTGACTCAAGTGATTAATTTAATTTCTGCCATCTCTTATTCTCTTTCTCTCTGATCAAACGCAGAGATTATCCGGGCCGAGAGGCTACAGGTGAATTCGGTCACCAGCACTACTGCTCAGCTGGAATGGAGGCCTGTGTTGGCCGGCACCGGCTACTATGATATCCAGTTTGGTCCCATCCGATCAGGGCAGACCGGAGGGCCGGTATCTCCAGGCACAAGTCCTGGCACTGGTTTGGGTCCTTTTCAGAGGATCACGCGGCCCGGAGATGCCAGCTCTGCGAAGCTGTCTGGCCTGCGTCCAGACACCACGTACACAGTCACGCTCACACCGAAGGCCAACCTGGAGTTCCTCAACTCTCTTCACACCACCTTCACTACCCAGCCAGGTGCAGAACCATCAATCTCTCAATAATATATCCAGATCAGATTTCATCCAAAAATCAAAAGAAGAAAAAATTATATTATACATAATGAAAATATTTTTTATCACAATTACTTTTTTGATGCACCTTGTTTCAATTATACTTGCAATAATAATAAAGAAATTATACTTCACATAAGGAAAGTGATTATGACTTTTACTTTAATAATAAATTTATTATTATTATTATTATTATTATTAGTATTATTATTATTATTATTATTAGCATTAATTGTCTAAGTAAATATGAATGTTGTTGTTATTATTATTATTATTATTATTATTATTAATATGTGTATGTGTATATATGTGTGTGTGTGTGTGTGTGTGTTATTTTTTTTATTATTATTATTTTTTTAATAGGAATGTGTGCATATTATCCCTGTTTTATTAGTAAAACGGGCAGTTGACTTTACACATGCCAAGGGATACAGAAGGCATATAAACTTAAGTAGAACTAAATAAAACCCTTGTTCAAACATTGAGATGTTCTCCTCTCTCATGCCAGTGAATCCTCCTCAGCCGGAGGTGCAGACTCTGTCCACAGTGACCGTGTCAGAGTCCAGCACTAACAGTGTTCGATTGAGCTGGGGTCCGCTGCTGCCTCACCTCATCCAGGGATACCAGCTGGAGTATTCAGCGCTTCCTACAGGCCCGCTGCGGGTCGTCAGTGTCAGTAACAGACAGAACTCCACAGTCCTGACCGGCCTCCAGCCTGACACACAGTACCTGGTCACCGTGAGCGCGAGACAGGCCTCCGGCAGAGAGAGAGCCATGACGGTTAAAGTCTGCACACAGGAGGGTAAGAACCAACAGATTATTGTCTCATTATCACTCACTGATGAATTCATTTGGTTTCTGCAGACTGCTCATTAATTTTTTTGTAGGCCAACCTAGAAGTTAAAATCACTTTTTGGTTCCCTCGACAAAATACCAATAGTTAAATAAGCTCTGTGACCAACAAAAGATTATAATTCTTACAAGTTTTGTTAAGATAATCTTTACAAATTAACCCTTTTATGAATTTTGATTAATTTTATGAGTAAGGCTATAAACAGGCTGTAATATTTTTTTTTAATGTTTTTGGAAGAAGTCTCTTTTGCTCACCAGAGTAAAAACAGTTAAAATGTGAAACATTATGATAATTTCAATTAACTGTTTTCTATTATTTTAAAATGTAATTTATTCCTGTGATATGTTATGCGATCCTTCAGAAATCATCCTAATATGCTGATTTGCTGCTCAAGAAATGTTTCTTATTATCAATCACTGTTAAAAACCATTGTGCTGCCTAATATTTTTGTGGGAGCATGATACATTTTTTCTTTGGGATTCTTTGATGAATACAAAGTTCAAAAGAGCAGCATTTATTTGAAATAGAAGTCTTTTGTAACATAAATGCCTTTACTGTCACTTTTGATCAATTTAGTGCATTCTTTCTGAATAAAAGCACAAGCTTCTTTTTAAAAATTGAACTAACCCCAAACTAATTATTTATTAACAAAATGGTAGTATTCATTAGAAGCATTTGGAATGAGATGCTTTCCAATGGGACCACCCTATTTTAATGTTCCTGCCAATATCATTCCCACATCCCGTCCCTCTAATTCCCAGAAAGAAGTGGGAAGCCTGACCTCTCTCTCTGTTTCTCTCAGAGTTGCCAGCTCTCTCAGATCTGCAGCTGACCACAGTGGGCAATGAGTCAGTGCAGCTCCGCTGGAAGGGGAGTTACGATGGTCTCCGTGGTTACTGGGTCACATGGGAGCGAGGTCAGAGTCAGCGCTCCACCCTGTATCTACCACCCAACCGGCTCTCCACCACCCTTAACCATGTGCCCTCCAGGGCCCGTGTCTGCGTCTCTCCAGTGTACCGGACGGCCCGTGGGGAGGGACTCTGCTGCACTGCTTAAATGGGCTCCGGTGAGGCGCCTGTCAGGGAAACATGGGGATTATGGGTTATTTTATATCATTAAATAAGTTGCAGTATTTAATTTTTTGAATAAACGAAAGCAAAAAAATATATATAAATACCTTAATATGATCGTTTCTCTGAAAAACACACTACAGCTAGTAATTCCACTTTGAAATGTGTGTTCTGTGTCAGAATATCTGTTTTTATTTTCCGTCCACTGCCAACTTAAAGGGATTGTTCACCCAAAAATGTAATGAAAATTCTGTCATTGATTACTTGCCCTCATATCGTCCCAAACCCATAAGACCTTCGTTCATCTTCGGAACACAAATTAATGGTGCACTAAGCGAATTTTCCCAGACGATGTTGACATTTGAAAGCACCAAAACAAACACGCTTGTGCCCCAACAGGACCTCGCCCCTAATTTGATAGCTCATTTCTCAAGATTCTTGACTTGATTTTTAGTTGTTTGACCCCTAGAGTCAAGCTATGCATTCACCTTGAGAACTTCATCTTTGTTTCCGAATGCAGTGACTTTCTCCTTAATTAACTGAAGAAAGTTCTGGCACATCCAACTATTAATTTCATCAATGCATTGGCAGAGGGCGTCAATGGGGCTGTAGTCATTTGGCGATAAGGCTAGGTAAATCTGAGTATCATCAGCATAGCTGTGATAGGCAATTTGGTTCTTTCTCATTATTTGACTTAGTGGGAGCATATACAGGCTAAACAAGAGTGGTGCAAGAATTGAGCCTTGTGGGACTCCACATGTCATGGACGTCCACTTAGACTTATATGCTCTCCTATGTTCATAATAACCTCTCCCTTCCAAGTATGACCTGAACCACTTGAGTACCATTCTACCCGAACTAAAAAGCCTCTGCAATCAACTGTTTTTTTTTTTATGTTCATAATAAAACGTGGATAAATCAACTCATCAACTTACAGTATAAGGCTTGTTGCAATCGTTCCTGTTGCGTGTCGTCAATCTGGCAACCCAAAAGAGTACAGTATAAGGCTTGTTGCAATCGTTCCTGTTGCGTGTCGTCAATCTACATTTCAACTGCTAGCTGTCAATATAACATACTGCACCTTTGTTGCGTGTCGTCAATGTGGTAAGAAATAATAGGAAAAAAATGTTAAAAATTATATACAAAGAGTTTGTATGTATGACATAAGATTTATTAGAAAAAAAGTCTTGAGAAGTCTATTTGATAAGTTTTTATTGGTAATCGTTTATAGTTATGGGGAGGTTTTTATTCTTGGTAATAGTGTTATAATTATTTTTTATAAAAAATAGTAGTTATTTTAAAGCTGAAGGTGACGTGAACCACAACCTGAAGGTGGACTTTCTTACAGTGATATTTTTTTTTACTTGCAAAAAAAAGTATAAACATGTTAGCAAAGTTTTGACATTAATAATTTTGAGAAATTTTCGTATCAAATACAATACTGTAGACATTTTAGGGGTTAAAGATGAAGTGAGGAATTTTACCACAGAATTCCATGACATATGTTGGATGTACAAACAAAAAGCAAATTAAGCTTTTTACCTTGCATTAATTTCTAAACAAACATTTATTATAATAAGCACCTTCTGTTTGTATTACCGTACAGCTGCATTGACCTGGAACTGTGGAGCACCGTTCTGCCAAATACGAAAGATGGTGGAATGAACAACACCAAAAACTTTCCACAGATGGGAGGACAGGAGAGTCCAGGACGCTGTAGCTGTTTGAAAACTCATCACCCATAGATGGTGATCTTTAAACACACCCACACAACATGCACTGACAAACAAGCTCCAATCCATGCTTCTAACACAGAGACTTAATGCGTCTGAACTCAAAAGTGACCTTCTGAAGAATCGGATGTTTAAAGGAATGTTTCGGGTTCACGTTCAGTGCTATTGACGGCTGAGATCTGTGGCTTGCTTTGCATTACCGCAGACCAGAGTTTATATCTCACAATTCATACTTTGTTTGTTGCAATTTTTAGGGAAAAAAGTAAGAATTGCATGAAATAAACTCACAATTCTTTTTTTTTCTCACATTTCTGAGTTTAAATCTGTTTTTTTTTTTCCTCAGATTTATTTTTTTTGCCACTGATTAAAAAATAAAAATTGTGAATTTTTCTTGCTTTTGCAAGCTTTTATCTCACAATTCAGACTTTGTTTTTTTTATTATTATTATGAAGCTATAAACAGAATTTCAAGATAAAAATGCTTTCTTTTTTTTCTCAAAGCTCAATTTTCACTTTGTGTTTCTCAGAATTCTGAGTTTACTTCTCGCAATTGTTTTTTTTTTTCCTCTATGGAATAAAAAATAAAGTTAATTGCGACTTTTTCTTGCAAATTTATATCTCACAATTAAACCTTTTGCGAGTTCATATCTGACAATTTCGAGTTTATATCACACAATTTGGACTTTGTTTCTTAATTCTGAGGGGGAAAAAAGTAAGAATTGCAAGATATGAACAGAATTGCTTGATATAAACTCACAATTCTTTTTTGACACAATTCTCAGTGTATCATTAGATATTTTTTTTTTTCTTTTTTTTAGTTTTTATGTGTTTACATTTTTTTTTTTTTTTTGTTTACACCACAGAAAAACGTTAATTGAAAGCTTTTTTTCTTGCAATTGCAAGCTTATTTTTTACAATTCAGACACTGTTTCTCACAATTCTCAGTTTATATCCCGCAACTCTGAGAAAAGTCTTAATTATGAGGGGAAAAGTTGTAAATACCCTTTCATTACAGCAATGCACTTATAATAGAAGTCTATGGGACAAGACATTAAACAGTCTGTTGTTAGTATCCTTGTGCATTTTGAGTGAAAGTTACAGGGTTTACAAACTTCATATGGTCATGAGAGAAAGACTGATTATTACTTTGACAAAATTTGCTATTATATCATGCAGCTATATGAGTATTTTAACATTTATGTGCAGTTTCTTTTACCACGTCTTCCAAATGAACCCATGATATTCCTTTAAATTGTCAGAATGTTTACGTATTAGAAATGTACGTTTTTATTAAGAGTTATATCTCCAAAGCAATGGTATGTAAATATCCTACTAATGCTTTTTGAGTTATATTTATCAGAGATATAGTTGGTTACTGTATATTCTAGATTTCTCCGTACAGTTGGAAATGGGAACAATAAGACGGTTTTAAGGGGAATCTGAATTACATCATCACTGGTTTTTCTTTAAGGTCAATGCAGATATTGTGACCCTGCTTGAGTTACACGTTACCATAACTACAGATTTTGTTAGCAGTTAAACTCTGAAAATCTGGCACGGATTTTAATCACTGTGGCTAAGTATTAAGACTTTGCAGATGTCAGTTGCAGAAAAGTGACTCTTTCAGTGGGTCAGGTTTTTCCCTGTGCATGCATACTGTAGACTGGATTCATCATTCATAGGAGAATGTTTTTCTCTGTAGTTGTGTCTTAACAGGCAAACATACTGTATGTTCGCAGGCTGGATCAGGGTCTTAAAATAGGGTTTAAGAATAGATCATTTCATTCATAAAGTCTTTAATGGTTTTCAACCCATTTCAGTGTCATTATGCAGGAATTTGTAGCTATTCAGAAAAATCAGCATCTGATATTTTGTTTCTGTTTGTTGCAACATAATGACAAGTTGGGCTTTCTGTATTATGAAAAGGTGCTTGTTCATTCCCAGCTTGGCTGCATGTCTTACACATCACTGTTTTCAAAAAGATTTTAGTTATTAAATAACAACAAAAAAAATCAATTTCAATCCATGTCTGCTTTTGTTTCTTAACCTATGCGTAATGCGTATTATTTACGCTTCTACTAAATAAGAATGAAATTCTTTATTTTTTTGCAATTACCACTATTTGTCATTAGATTCACATTACAAAAACACACAACTCATTTTTCTATTACTGTAATACAGTAATTTATGATGTTATCGTTAAAGATGTAAACATTCTTAATGATAAAAGGGCTTAGCTTTCATAAAATGCGAATTCTGAAATGGTCCTAAAATAGCTTATTTTCTCCTTTTTATTTATTAATAAATGCTTTATATGATTTAAGCAAAATATAACTTCTGTTTTGAGATGAAAAAGGACCTGTTCATGACCAATTTCACCCTTTTAGAGAATAATGGTACACAATTTAAATCCCATTTGAAAAGTTTATTTGTAGAATTCCACTGAAGAATATGATGTTGCCCAACTGTTTGTAAATGAAACGCTAAATTAAAACAATGATTCAAATGCAGAAACTGAATGTAGAACCAGAACCGAAAGTGTTTTAAACAAGCGAATCAAACACCCCGACAGGCTTAAACAGTGGTCCATAATTAATCTTAATTTCTTTCTCCTCTCAGTATTTTGATTCCCTTTCCAAGTGTTCTTTGGCTGAGCTCAGATGAGTCAACTGAAATTAAAGAGGGATAATGTTTGTCTATGTCTGGTACAAAAAATGCAGCCGCTAGCAATCTCACGCATCTTGATATCATCTCACGCTAAAGAACGCACCCTCAGTCATACAACACATTCCCTGTACATTTAAATTATACATTTCTGGATCATTCCACAGTGTACGGACCACCTAAAACGGTTTCCCATGTTTGCTCTAGATGCTCAGGGTGTTGAGCGCTGGCACAAGAGTGACGGCTTCAGGTACATTCTGATCATGTGACCCTCTGCCCTGTAAAACCTTCTGTCTGTGTCTCTCCTCCTGACGCTTCTTCTTTTCTAGGCGCTGTTGCTCTTTCCTTTGTTTATTAGAGAGCTAAAAAGCAAAAAAAATAAAAAAAAAAAATTCCAAGAAATCTTTATTATATTAGTTCTTTTCACCCAGGGTTATTATAGTTAACTAAAACTAGTAAAAAAAAGTTTTCATTACTCGAAATAAAATACTTAAAAATATAAAAACAAACTTTTCATTTAGTTTAAACTGATATACTAAAATAACTAAAACTGAAATAAAAATCAATTAAAACTATATAGAAATAATTAAAAATATATATATAATAAATGAATGGTTACACTTTATTTTAAGGTGTCCTTGTTACAGTGTAATTATGGATTTAAGTAATGAGTAATATTAATTAACTAAATGTACTTACTATATGGTTAGGGTAGGATTAGAGTTTGGGTTTCTTCGCAAGACTTTGGGTTACTTGCATGTATATATGCATAAGTAATTGTTATTATAATAGTAAGTACATTTAATATGTGTAACAAGGACACTTTAAATTTTCAGTTAAAATTTAAGTTGTCATTAATTTTTATATTTTAATTTTGCTTTTTTTTTTTTTTTTTTTTTTTGTTTGTTGTAGTTGCAACATTTCACATTTTTATTTAGTTTAACTATACGCAAACGTACTATGATGTAATAAAATAACTAAAACTGAAATAATAAAAACTACATGCATTCTTAAACAAAGGTATCTAATGAAAACTAATTAAAATAAATACAAAATGATTAAAACTTTAAAATTACAATAAAAACACTATATAAATCAAAATCAAAATATTATTAAAAACTATAATGGTATCTAAATAATACTAAAAGAACATTGTTTCCATCTGAGATGTTTAAATATAACATTTTATAATTTAAAACTTTCTCAATCACCTTGGGTTTATGTGAGATGCTGCCCTCTGTTGACGACGTGTTTTCACTACATTCAGCCTGCATGCCTTGACATAAAGGGTGTGTCCCTGAAGCACAATCTCTCTGTGATGATTGGTTGTTTTGTTCAGACTCCAGCCAATCACTGTGGCACGTCTGTGATGTGGCACTTGATTGACACAGATTGTCTGATTGACCTGCAGACACAAAACAGTGGTGAGAGGAGCACATTGAGAGCCAAGGAAACAGAATTAAAACAGTGATTTAAAGATTGACTGACTGTCGGCACAGAGAATGCTCAAGATCAGCTCTTCATCTTCAGAGAGAGAGCGTGAGGGAGAGGCACCTCTCGTCTTTTCCTTCTGACCGTCTCCAAATCGTCTGGAGTTATTCAGACTCTATCCAAAGAAAAAAACCACTTGCCTTCAGAAAATGTCAGACTGTGCTTCATGTATGTGACTGATGTTTGTTTAGCCGGACAGACCTCTATACGCAGATGTGCCGGACTCTCAGAGTTGTCTCCAATCTTACGGACGCTGTCATAATGGTCTCCATAGCGATATGCGATGTGTAGCTCACGGCATGAAGGCTTCTCCGTACCATTTATCTGTATGTAAAAAAAAATAATGTATTAAACCATTAATAGAAACACATTAGAATGAAATGAATCAAAGAAATAATTGCTCCATCACCTCCCACAAAGGAGCGTTCAGCTGATGAATAACCACTTTCAATTGCTGGCTGCGAGCAAATGCCACGATGGCATCGTTACCGGCAAACGTGCCCGGCTGTGAGAGGTTTGACACTGAGAAACAAAAACAACAAAGACTTAGAATAACCAGATAACAGGACACACACAAAAAAAAAAAAAAAAAACACACACACACACACAGAAACAAAAATATATATATTTAAGGTGTAAAGTTTGGAAATTTTGGTGTTTTTTAATGTTTTTGAAAGAAGTCTCTTCTGCTCATCAAGCCTGCACTTATTTGATCAAAAATACAGAAAAAACAGTAATATTGTGAAATATTATTACAACTTAAAATAATAGTTTTCTATTTGAATATACTTTAAAAAAATAATTTATTCCTGTGATGCAAAGCTGAATTTCAGCATCATTACTCCAGCCTTCAGTGTCACATGTAACATCCAGTCTATCACATGATCATTTAGAAATCATTCTAATATTCTGATTTATTATGAGTGTTGGAAACAGTTCTGCTGTCTAATATATTTGATGAATAAAAGGTTTAAAAGAACTGCATTTATTAAAAAAAAAAAAAAAAAATCTAATAATATATATTCTAATAATATATTTTCTTTACTATCACTTTTTATCAATTTAACACATCCTTGCTGAATAAAAGTATTGATTTTATTTAAAAAAAAAAGAAAGAAAATTACTGACCCCAAATTACTGACCAGTAGTGTATATTGTTATTACAAAATATTTATATTTTAAAAAACATAGCTTTTTTTTTTTTTTTTTTTTTTTTTTACTTTTTATTCATCAAAGCATCCTAAAAAAGTATCACATGTTCTGAAAAAAATATTAAGAAGCAGAACTGTTTCCAACTTTGATAATGAATCATCATATTAGAATGATTTCTAAAGGATCATGTGATAATGATCCTAAAAATTCAGCTTTGCATCACAGAATTAAATGATAATTTAAAGTATAATAAATTTAAAAACAATTATTTTAAGTTGTAATAATATATCACAATATTACATTTTTTTTCTGTATTTTTGATCAAATAAATGCAGGCTTGATGAAGCAGAAGAAACTTCTTTCAAAAACATTAAAAATAGTAATGTTTCCAAACTTTTGACCTGTACTGTATATATACACACACACACACACTCTCATACACACTTTTATTTACTTAATTTATATTTGTTTGTTTTACAAAGATAAATATATATAATTTTATAGCTAGATTTTTTTTTCCCCATTTTAACATGGTTTTATATATTTTATATTTTCTCTGGTTGTTTACTGGTTCCAGTATTACTGTATTATCATTAATACAGTATTTAATTACTGATGTCATATTTCATGTCTATTTAGTTTTTTAAATATATTTTTATTTTAATCTTAGTTTAAGGTTTATTAGTTTAAAAAATATGTGTCCATTACATTAATTGTCCAGTTTAGTTATTAGTGTGTTTCTATTTAGTTATTTTTTTATTTCAGTTTTAGTTTTATTATTTTCAACTTAAACTTTAACTGAAACTAAACAAAAATGAAAAACGCTGCCTTGGAAACAAACAGAAATAAAACAGCTTGAGTTTATTTATTTATTTTTATTTGATTTATATTTATTTTTGTATTTTTACTGCAAGTTCTAACTAAATTTTTTAATTTATATTTTTTTTCTGGTTGTTTATAGGCTGCCTTGGGAACTAACCAAAATAAAATATTTGTAGGTTTTTTTTTTTTTGTTTGCTTGTTTTTTTTTATTTATTTATTTTATTAATTTTATATTTTTTGCTGCAAGTTCTAAACTATATATATATATATATATATATATATATATATATACATATATATATACACATTTTATATTTTTCCAGTTGTTTATAGGCTCTAGTGTTATTGTAGTATCATTAATACAGTACTGATGTCATATTTTGCATTTTGTTTTGTTTGTTTTATAGTCCTATCATTTTTATGTTAACCTTTACGTTTTAGTTCTTTTGATGTGTGTTTTTGTCAGTTTTTGGTTTTGCTTTATATTCGACTAAAACATCAACTGAAACTAAAAAATGAGAAATGGTGCCTTGGAAACGAACGGAAAATAAAATACTCGTATTTAATTTCAATAACCTAAATATTTCAGTTAACAATAAAACATGTCAAACCTTGCCCCCTCCAAGTTAAAAATATAAATATGAGCAATATTTATAGTGATGCTTGACTAAGCAAACACTACTAATTAACAGTCATTTACAAGGTTAATGTGAGTTGCAATGCAATCTGATTTAAGTTTCAGTTTATTTTGGATTTATGGCCACGGCCACACACACACACACACACACACTTCTCTTACAATGTTGTGTGAATGGCACATCATCTTCAACGAAGGGCTCGAAGTCCTGGCTGTGCGTCATCATGTACTGTACCGTCTCCTGCCGCAAACGCAGGTGATCTTGCGAATGTCCCTCCAGCTGATCTCCAAGAGCCCGGAACAAACAGTTCCTGCGGGAGAACATGAGAAACAGAAGCTCAACTCCTTAAAGATCTCATACTCTATATCAGCGTTTCTCAACTGTCGGGTCACGACCCAGAAGTGGGCTGCAACACCGTTCTGAGTGAGTAAAGTCAAAGAAACAGTGCTCCACACATACCCGTCTCCAGGCACCTCTCGCAGTTTGAGCCCCAGAGCCTGAAGCTGGTTGGAGAAGCTGACAAACTCCTCTCCATCGTCTCCTCCTGGAGGTCTGTTCTTCTTGTCTTTGGCCAGAGCCCGCCGGGCCGCCCTCTCGTCTCTCTTCCTCTCTAACTCATACTTCCTGTTTGCCTTTATGGGCTTCCCTGACTGTTTCCTTGACATGATGGAGCTGCTGTACTACACCCGGTGAGGACACACGTTCATCTATCACACACGCAAAACTGTAACCTGAAAGAATCACAACATCGTGCAAACAGTTACAACAATTCGATACGACACACAAACATAAAAAAAGTGTGATATACAATGCATAAGCCTAACAGAAATGATCAGTATACAGTCAGCATTACTATTTCTTCAAACATTATTGTAATATTCATAACAGATAAATACAGAATCACGTTCAAAGAGTGTAAAAGCTTTCTGTTTTTCTATGCCATTTTTCTTTTTTGATGTACTTGGTGAAAAAAAAAATAACTTAAATATAATAATCATAATAATGTTACAAGAGCAGTATAACAAAGCAACAATAATAATAATGCTATGTTTTCTATATTTATACAGATTTTCATTATTTACCAATAATCATTTTGTCCCCCAGATTTAATACTAATACTTAACAGTAAGCATGCGTATCCACTTTTATTCATCCTAGCAGCAATTTATTATGGTAATCGTAGTTTCTTTTAGAATATCTCAAGTTTTAAAGTTACTACGACTGTAAAATCGTAATGAATGAACATGTAAACATTTTACTGTAAAATCACTAATGAATATCTCATCCAAATGACGCAAGTAGCTTTCAATTTCTTTTCCTTTCCATTTCTTTTTAATGACAGTCATGGCAAATACCACCATAATAAAAATACTCTGTTTGTATGATTAATTGTTTACATTCATACCGATTTCTCAGGTATGATCTGAGACCACATCGAAAGTCTTAAATCAAGGCCTTTTCAATATGTACGTATGAAGAGATAGATACATGTGTAACAAATCCACCACATACAATTTTAAAATTAAGCAACGTTACTATACGTAGATGTGTATAAATTTGTAAATATTCAATTTTATAATTTTTTAAAATTAAGCAACGTTACTATAAATATGTGGTCTGATGTGGGTGGGGGGAGTGCATGTAAGTTCTCTCTCCCCTTCAATACCACGACTTAGGTGCCCCTTGAGCAAGGCATCGAACCCCCAACTGCTCCCCGGGCGCCGCAGCATTAAAATGGCTGCCCACTATCAGGTGTGTGTTCCAAGTGTGTGTGTGTGTTCACTGCTCTGCACTTCGGATGGGTTAAAATGCAGAGCAGCGTGAGTATGGGTCACCAGAAATGACACGTCACTTATAATATGTGGTCTTAGGAACAGCAGCGTGTCAGCAGCGTGATGCGTCAGAAATGACGCGTAATTGACGTCTCTTAGCAGCGTTTAAACGACAGAACGAGGAAGTTTGTTGAAGAGAAAAGCAATTAAAGTGTGTCACACGACTGTACTCACATTATCAGATGACAGTAAGAAACACGGACAATGAACGACAATCTCAACACTAACTCCAGTAAATCCCACTCTGAGCTGCCCAGGGTTTGTTTACTTCCTAAAGAACCCGGGCCTCAATTCCGGTTCCGGCTTTGCTTTCAAAATAAAAGACACGACCTCAAGAAGTCATAAACAGTTTCAAATTAGAATATTTCTCTTAAAAATATTATTTCTGGATTCTAAATGCATACAGGATCATCTTTAAACAACGTCATAAGCTTTCGAAATCTTTCTTATTTTAAATTTTTAATGGGTGTCTTTTTACATAAATAAATAAATAAATAAATAAATAAATAAACAAATAAATAAACATAGTTATTGTTGTTTGCAATTTAAAAGCAATCTACTGAATTAAGATATATAATAATTAATAGTAATCTTTTATATACTAATGCATTTTGTGTAGATTATTTAAAGAATAAACACTTTTTTTCTATCACTAGCTAAATTCTGAATCTTAGTCCAGCTATACTTAGTTTATAATAAGATTTTTAAACTTCTGTCTTTTACCTGCTCAGATGAGAAACTGTTTTTCCTTTTCTCAGCGCATTTGTAGTGTACTTCAATCACCATCACTTCACAATTTTTATTTATTTTTTATTTATTTTATTTCAGAAACAAAGTAAACAAAGAACATTTCATTTACTAGATTTGTCTTAATGTGAAAATCAATTCCACATAAGCACAAATGAATAAAGACTCTGAACATATGACATGAATATGCATCATAATATCATCTACAACGGAGTGACCGAGATTGAGCAAATATGTATTTATTTTATGGCAGTAAAAGAGAGCACACTCTACACATGACTTTTATACATCCTTTATAAATAGTTATCATCTGATAAAAAAAAAAAAAAATCATTACACCATCTAAACAGACATACGTAACAGTCGTAAACTATCAAGTCGTTATTCCCCTCTCCCAGCTGCTCTGCAGCTCTCAGTACAATAACTGTGTCCCTCAGTGCACAAGCAGAACCTCATTTTGGCTCAACTTTCTTCACGTAGCATTAACAGCAGCAGGGCACGAGCCTTATGAAGCGTGAGCTCTGAAACTCATCCGCCTCTGTCTGTTCACCGACAGCTCCTTAGCCTTGGCCTCCATCACCTCGTCCATCTCGTCGTCTTCAGGGATGCTGGTTTGTGGCTCCTGGACCTGCTCCTTCACCGGTATGAGCTCCCGCACCTTCAGCATCTCAAAGTCAGGCTCCTCGTGGTCAGGGAAAAAGGAAGAGGCCACCTGGACCACACCGCTCAACAATCCCAGGACGGCGAACGTGCCGCCCACTAGATACACCTTCAGAGAGCCCTTGGAGGGACCGGCACTCAGCATTTCCTTAGCAAAAGGGATGAGCTCATGCATAGTGTCCATTTTAGTCTGTGAAAGAAAAGCAAAATCAAAGGTCAGGATAAGAAAACTTGACAATTAAATAAATTATTGTTGCAAAAAGTGCTGATAATAAGTCTCATCCTAAGAACCGACATAAAATGCTGTTCATAAATCACTTTATTTCCATATTTCAGTGGGGTATTTAATTCCAATATTTTTCAAATTATGCATGATGAAGCTGAGATAAATATTAGGGTTGCTATAGCTAACTAAAACTGAAACTATAATCAAAACCATAAAAATTATGTGATAAAGCTATATGCGTAAAATAAATGTGGTTTATAGTGAATTTATAACAGCTAAGGGGCATTGTTAGGCACTCAGCTTTTATGTTTTAAATTTAATGTAAGGCTTGACTTGGATTGTTTCTTTTATATAACGGTTATTCCATATACGTAGTAAGGTTTCACAGAATAAAACAGAGCACATAAAGTGATATTAATGAAAACAGTATTCTTCCACCAAACAATATAGTTCCTCAGAAACAGTTGTGGTTGCAACAAAATAAACAAAGGTGTATGTTTGTAGTGTAATTTACAACAGCTTCGAATGTGGCTCAACCAATCAGAATCAAGGATCCGTTTCATAAAATAAAATAAATGTTGACTGAAATAAGGTAAAATAAATAACCTTTCCAAAACAACATTTCTTAGTTTAATGTAGTTGAACTTGATTTAGTAAAATGATTCAAACTAAACCCCAAATAAAAATGAATAAAAACGATTTACATAAAATATGGAATTATATTTAAATATTACATATTAGATATAATCTAAAATTATATCTAGACTATTTTTTAAAAACAAAATGACAACAGAAAATATAAAAACTGATTTAAAATATTACAAAAAAAACTAGTATCTCAAATATGATAAAAGTAAATATGGTAAATATTAATTAATCTAATAAATATTAATATATAGAAGGTTCAACCTTAGTTATTAATTTAACAGCATGTGTATTGTGTGATTTTATTTTATCAGGTTTTTTATTTTAAATTGTGTGATGTGTCTTTTTATTTTTTAATTGTTTTTCACCATATAGAATAAAGGAAATTATTGTTAAATAAATAAATAAATAAATAAATAAATAACTGGTTAATAGTCTCTTAAAGTTTAAATTTGAATAATTTTTAAAGTGTACGTTAAATTTTACAGCATCTAAGCAAAAAAAAAAAAAAACATTAATAAGCAAAACATCTACTCACTTGTAATTGTTGCAGAACCCGCTCAGATGATAAGTCCTTGTTAAGGTTTATCCTCAGAGTTTCTTTTGGTGGGTGCTGGAGGTACAGATGCTCTGTCTATTTAAGGCCAGCGGTCGCCTGTCGACGCCCACTTCACCTGAATATTCATGAGGCTGGAGAGGAGATGCAACTTTTGTCCAAGTTGCTTCATGTGAGTGGTGAATGACTGCATGGGCTGCTGGAGAAACGAGGAAGCTTGTCTGCCAAATTTCACAAAGACAGTGAGGAAACCTGTAAAAACACCATAAAGCACGCTGTACGTGACGAGCATGTATCAACAGACTGAAGCGGTTTTATTAGTAGGTACAGAGGACTTGATGACCCAGCTGTGATGGTTAATACTAAATCTACAGCTTCAAAGTTCACGGATCAGTTTTATGGTATGATGAGGAGCAGTAAAACACTTTTAACAACAAATGCTGCAAATGATAGGATACGTAAACACGCACATGTAAGCAATATCAAATTATTCCACTGGAAAAATGCACTGTACTTTTATATATACCATTATAATGAACATGTACTTCATTCATAAACCACAATTAGTTATGTTAATTCAGGATACTTTAAAGAATAGAATAGCATTGTACTTCCATAGTATTTCCATAGTATGTGCAGTTAAAAATAGCATTACTGTTGAACCTTAGTAAGTAAAGGGAAATAAAAATGCATGTGATTTACTGTCAGAAAACATTAAGGGTAAGTTCCTATTGTTTTCAGACAGGAAATTAGACATTGATAAGAGCCGCCACATCATTGGCTGTAATGACCTTTCCTCCACTGCCCTCTGCTCATGCTCTTATATTAACAAATGGAGGGAACCAATAATATTACAATAAAGTTTATTGTACACTAAAGCAGTCCTTCTGAATGCTTCAAAAGTAAACAAAAATGTCCTTCAAATGAAGAAGTTAAATATTATTATTGCCCTGAGCTGCACTGTTTTTAAAATATAAATATATTTTATATAAAACATATTTGAAAGTTTTATTCTTTTTTACTTTTATATATTTTTAATTGTATTTTTTATATTTATCACAAAAACCTTTCCAGAAAGTTCTGAATTATTAAGAACTATTAAGAAAGTTCTGTAATGTATTATTATTACAATGTACTGCATTTTTAAATGTAATAAATTTCAATATAATTACATTTTGTATTAAATATATTTTAATATGTGTTTTATTCTTTATATTTTTATTATCTTTATTTTTACTTATAATGCTGTATTTATGCTATTTTAACTGTTTTATTTAAAAAAAAACTTTTA
This sequence comes from Cyprinus carpio, assembly GCF_018340385.1. Lineage (NCBI taxonomy): Eukaryota > Metazoa > Chordata > Actinopteri > Cypriniformes > Cyprinidae > Cyprinus > Cyprinus carpio. The sequence continues at coordinate 23,122,028 of NC_056619.1, read as the reverse complement.
TATTTTAATAAAATTTCTAAATAATAACATTTTATATAAAATAGATTTCAAAATATGTTTTATTCTTACTATTTATTATTATATTTATTTTTCATTTTATTTGTAATTTTTATATTTATCACAAATTAAAATGAACCTTAAGACTGCAGTGGTATAATGCTGTATTATTTATTGAACTCTTTGTTGTGCAAAGTTATCAGCAGTGCAAAACATGCCCTTTATGCCAAAATGAATGATATTAGTCAATGGTTTTGCATTAGGAAGGTTCTTAAGTGCTTCAAAAGTAAACAAAAATGTATTTTTTAAATATAATATGGAATGCAATAATGTTATCTTAAACTGCATTTATTTTCTCTATTTTAAATGTTTACATAATTAAGTATGAACATTAAGGACATGCAATTATGCGTTTTCTTTGTTATGACAGTATGTTATGACAGTATGCATTTGTGCCAATAGGAATCATTTAGGTTACTGCGATAGCTTTTTCAGTGATTTGGCATTAAAATGATTTTGCACTTGTAAACAGCAAACACGCTGACCTTTCACTTTCAGTAACATCCCAACTCCAGCACCTCCTTAAAACGGAGTAAAAATCATCAATGCTGTGCCTCTGGGGAGGCTGCTTGCGTATGAGGTGACAGGGCATGCTGGGTAACAGGACTCACTCTATGCATGCTGTAGTGGTTGTGACTCCGAGGACACGGCTGCATCAGATACTTTTGACCCGTTTCGCTGTGATATGTGCCATGCTTTCTTCCCTAGATGCACAGACAGTGTTGGGAAAGCACGTCTAACACGCGCAGCCCGTGCTGAGCAGCAGACGTGACGGTTCAAACTGTACACAGGAAGAAACTCATTAACAATCACATGACTCATCTGAGATCACAATGTTCTTATGTTACTGATGAGAGCGTTTTAGTAGTCTGATGTTTATATACAAAGTGTAAACAACATATAGGCTAGGGGTCAGAATTTTTTTTTAAGAAATTGATATGCTACTTTTATTCAGCAAGGATGCGTTAAATTGATCCAAAGTGAAAGTAAAGACTTTTAAAATGTTACAAAATGTTTCTATTTCAAATAAATGATAATTTGAACTTTTTTCAGCAAGAAAAAAGTATCACAGATTCCACAAAAATATGAAGCATGTTTTCAACATCGATTATAATCAGAAATGTATGCAAATCAACATATATGAATGATTTCTGAAGGATCATGTGACACTGAAGACTTGAGTAATGATGCTGAAAATGCAGGAATAAATTACATTTTACAATATATTCAAATAAAACACTGTTATTTTATGTTGTAATAACATTCCACAATATTACTGTACTTTTGATCCAATATTTGCAGCCTTGGTGAGAGACTTCTTTCATTAAAAATCTTACTGACCCCACACTTTTAAATAAAATATTCAAATATGCCTATTAAACTGCTGTTGAATTCAACACTCAAATATGCACAATGGTGCCAAAAATAGTCAAATATTTAAAAAAAAAAGGCAAATATTTTATTTAATTTTTATATATTTACCACATCAGTAAACAGATGGCAGTAAATGTCAGTTAAGACCGATCATACCATCAGCTGTCCTTCACACACTCAGCTGTAAGATGACAGTGATGATGACTAAACAGTTTGCTGCTAATCTGAGCTCAGGTAAGTGAGCTGCATGTCTGCAGGTCGGCCGCAGTATTGAGGTCAGTCTGAATTTGTTTACTGGGACCATCCCAATATGTTAAAGGGGTCATGACATGGATTTTTATTTATTTATTTATTTTATTTAATAGGTTCCTTGAGGTTCACATTTTCAGAGCTAAAGTGTGATTATTTTTGGGTTTGTAGTTTTTCAGTTCAGATTTACATTTCATGAAATTGAAAAGTCTAATATTAATACACTCAATGACACAATTTTTTTTTATATTTAAATACAAGTCATTTTTTATTTCGGTTTTCAGCCAAGTGTATCCTGAATTTTCGGCCCAGAATTTTCATTTCGGTGCATCCCTAATCCTATATGCAACATCCTATATACTCAAATTAACACACATCTAAAGTGATACATACATATATATATATATATATATATATATATATATACATACACACACACACACACACACACACACACACACACACACACACACACACACACACACAATTATATATATATATATATACACACACACATTTTTAAAATATAACATATGCAACAAATTAACAAAAAAGTATTAAAATTAAAGATAAACAAATAATTATATAAAACAAATTAAAGATCTTAATTTTTTTTTTTTTAAATTGCCTATTTTCATAAGTACAGGGTAAAATAAATACAAGGAATTAATAAATGTTTGAAGGGAGATTAAAAATTAAGACACACCAGATGTCAGAAATCAGATTAATTTACATATTGGAAAATAAAACAATTAGATGATTAGATGAAACAAAAAGTCTATTTTCATGCCAATCACTATGGAAGAGGATAAGGCATAATAATAAAAAACAAATAAATAAATGAATAAAACCATCTTGAGATTTAAGAAATTTCAAGAAAAAAGTTGAGATAAAATGTTGAGATTAAACTCATTGAATTTCGAGAATAAAGTCGTTATGTTTCGAAAAAAAGTAGAAATAAAATGTTTAGAATCAACTCATTAAATTATGAGAAAAAGTGTCAAATAAAATGTTGAGAATAATATCATTAAATTATGAGAAAAAAACTCGAGAGTGGGTTAGAGCCAGTAAATTTTTGTGTATGTATGTGAAATTTAGCCAAATTAATAAGGTAATATTTTTCTACATTCTCTTTTGAGTACTCAAACAAATCCAGAGAAAACATCTTTATGGCAGAAAGAAAGGTCACTTAAAAAATAAGATTGGGTGAACAATGTAAAAAATCTGACCAAAATTTCTGTGTGGGTACATTGCCAAAACAAGTGAATGACATCTTCCTCAGAAGAGTGACAAAAGCAGAGTGATGTGTGAGGGTTTATTGGTATTGCATATTGCACAAAGAATAAACAGTAGTAGCTTACACAAACATAAACCTTTTCTGTAGTTTAGAGGACACTTAATTATAATCTCTTACAAGATAATTAGTAACAATATACAGTATTTCTAACAGTAAAGTTCATGTCTGTCAGGAACAGTAGTGTATTATAGTGCACAAAACAAGGGCTAGGCTTACTATGGTGGTGGGAAAAGGCGTTAAATCATTTTTATCTGTTTTATTATGACAAAAATATATAATGGATAAACATAAACATAATTTCTGCATTAGAAAAATAAACATTCACTCTAGTTAAATTACACACACACACGCAAAAAAACTATTGAATAAATAAAGAAAAGCTGGAATCTTATTTCTTTATAATCAATAATAATTACGGCTTACAGTGAAGCAAAAGAGTTTTACACACGTGAATTGCTACAGGATTGCACATTACAAACTAGCCATGCATCACATGGTACATGTACAAAACTCCCAATACTCCTTACACAAGTGTCCAGTAACACGGACCCCCGCTCCAAATGTTTTAATACAGAGAGATTAATTGACCTTGATAATGTATATCCGTTTTTCAAGGGAAAATACAAAGTCTGAGGTTCAGCACCTAACATGTAATCATTTCTGCTTTTACAGGGATACTGTGTCATTTGCGAGTGTGTGACAGGCTGGATTTGTGCTCTGTGTGTGTGTGTGTGTTTGCTGGTTTGGAGATACTCCCCTAAATTTCAGTATTTCAGAACAGTGCGGGCCGGTGGCCAGCTGTCTGGCCAACACTCTTGAGCGGGACAGAGCAGCAGGACCTGCCCACAGAAAGCAGCCAGTGGTTGAGTGAAAGGTCACAGACCTGGAGCAAGCATGAGAAATAAGGGCATTTAGCATTTTCATGTCAACATACATTTATAACAAGCAGTGAAAAATTTAAGCAGTCATATTTACCTGTCAAAATCATGCAATGCCAAAGCAGCCAATCACATGACAGAGCAAACGCCAGTCTGAAGGTTCTGCCCGTTACGACTGGAGCTTCTTTTTGCGTACCTGAAGAATTTTAAGTAACTAATTAGAGCATGTATGGAAAGAAAATCAATACTCAATTTATAAAATCAAATCATGTCCCACATTAGTTTAAATACTTAAAAATATGCAGATTAGGGAAGTAAAATAGGCTGTGTTCTTTTATTAATATTTACTAAATTTTTGAATTAGCTTTTTTAGTTTTCATTTAAATTTTAGTATAAGTTTAAGTAATTTTGTTATGTGCTTATGTCATATATTTCTTTTCAAATATTTCTTTTTGGTTTTAATTTATTTTATTTCAGTTTTAGTACTTAAGCTTATTTCAATTAGTTGCCAAGGCAACACTTCAAATTTTTGTTTAAATTTAAAAATCTAATATTTTTTTTATTTTATTCTGGCTTTATTTCAACTAATGATTAAAAAACTTTTAATAACAACAATAAAAAAAAGTGTTATGTGCTTTTGTAATTTTTATTTGTTTTTTATTTTGGTGGTGGTGGTGGGGGGTATATTTTTATTTCTATTTAGCTTTAATTTATTCTTATTTCAGTTTTAGTTTTTAGTTTTAGCAATTTTGCTACTTAACCTTAAAAAACTTTAATGAAAATTAGAAGTATCACCAACTAAGTGAAATACCTTTAAGATTCATCTAAAAAATTGTGGTTATTTTAAGTTTCAGCTAACAATAACAACACTGAAAATAGGCTTTAAATAGCACATCACCTGTAAACTTTGTTTTTGGTAAACTAAAACACTCACAATGTCCACTAATAATGTTAGTTAAGATTTCTTGCACTTAAAACATCATAATTTAGTCTTACATCACCATTATCCACCTTCTCCCTAACCAGTCTTTCTGCTCTATTTCTGCTCTATTTCTCCTCTATTATGATTGGCTAGCCTTCTCGAATGTGAAATGAGTAACAAGGTCACCGCTAAGTTGCTGGAAGCTGTTCTCAGTTGGTCTCCCAGAGTGGTCAGACTGGTCTGTTGGTTAGTTTTACAGCACCTTGGCCAGATTGGAAGACCAGTTTAAACCAGTTTAGGCTGTTTTAAGCATTTTCTTTTCTTTCTTTGTTTTTTTTTCACAAGGTATGTACAGTAAATGTAGAAGGTCATATGTTAATGCTGCTTATATTAAAATGGTGGCCTCTGTATAAAACATTTTTCACAGCATTTTTCAAACATACTTATCAAACTCAGAGTTTTAGTTCAAATGATCAAACAAAGCTCATGTTTTCCATAATTTACACACAAATACATACCCATTTAGGTCCGCTGGCTGCGAGTGATACACATGTTTGCTCTTCTCTGTAATGGTGAGGGTCCCTACATGGGTGGTCTCGCTGTGACTGACCCGGACCGGGTGGTACTGACTCTTTGAGTCGGTGGAGCCGGAGGGCACACTCATCTGATTGCTGGGAACGCTGCCGTTTGGTTCGGGGGTCTCAGCGAACAGCTTCTTGCGGACGGATTCAGGTGTGGATGTTGCGATGACCTTGATCTCAGGCACAGGCGTCTGTTTCAGACGGAGACAGGCCTCAGAGTGGGCCTGCTGCAGTTTCTTCATGTGATGAATGGCCACTGTAGCGTTGAAGGCTTGCTGGAGTGACGAGATCATGATTTCAGACAGTCAGTAGAGTGCAGGAAACACCTAAACAAGCTGTTTCATTTTATCACCTAAACCTAGTGAACCATGAAGTAAAATTACAAACTATCAATGCATTTTAATGGTGAACAAAAAGTGAAATGTTTGGCTATGTAAGCAAAGTATGCAAATTCAACAGTTTTTATAAAATACCTACTTTTGCCCTAATTTGCAGTACACAAAAAGAGCTTACTGCATCGTCTCTCATAATGAAGTGCAATTAAATTACATAAGTAGTATTTTTGTGTGCTAATAATCGATCTGTTCCAAATATATTGGCTATTAAAAATATTTATAAATGCTATGCAATATATGCTGCTGTTCAGATATTTTTAGAATTGTAATGTTTTTGAAAAAAAGTCTCTTATGCTCATGAAAGGTGCCTTTATATGAAATACAGTAAAAAAAAAAACAGTAAAACTCCAATATTGTGAAATATTATTACAAATGTTTTTATATGAATATATTATAAAATGTAATTTATTTCTTTGATGCAAAGCTGAATCTTCAGTGTCACATGATCGTTCAGAAATCATTCTAATATACTGATTTACTGCTCAAGAAACATTTCTGATTATTATCAATGTTGAAAACAACTGCTTTTATTAAACTATTTTTGGAGAAACTGATACTACTTTTATTCAGGATTTTTGATGAATAGAAAGATTAAAAGAACATTGGTTTGAAAAATTGTAACAATTTAAATGTTTTTACTGTCACTATTGATCAATTTAATTCAGGTTTGCAAAAAAAAAATCATTTTTTAAAAAAAAAATTAAATTATTTTTTGTAAAAGAGAAAGCATAAATGTTTTAAGAGTATGCTTTTATTCTCACTTGACCTCATCAAGTTCATGTTTAATTAAAAATGCAACATGTTTGAAATAAAAAAATATTTTTTGTGTTCAAATGTGTTAAGATTTGGTAGCTTATATCACTTTTGGATGTAGTAGTAGAAGTTCAAACATAGTGTGTTGGAGACTGACTGATGCACAACATCACAAGTTCACATTCTCTGGAAAAATGTCAGAGTTTGACTTAATTTCCTCTCAGCATGGTAGCCACCATAAGAAGGAGACCCATTTTTATGTCAAATAAATCTGGGAGCTGATTTGATTACTTCAGCGCTGCTCTAAATGTCTCAAAGTATAAATCAGATTTCTGAAACTGGTCTGTTCCAGATATTCACACAGATGGAGCAATTATAGGCAAGACGGGTGACCAAATCAGCCACTCATATTTAAAGCTGAATTGTGTAATCAGTCCAGAGATCATCTGAAAAAGCCAAATGAGACTAAACCACAGGAGACACACTCTAACCCGAGAATGCACAGAGTTATGAAACATGACCTTACCTTCCATTTGGACTTGGCAAAGTTCTTCTGGATCTGCTCGCTGACGGAGTGATAGATGTCCTGACTCCGGGCCGTCTTTCCTATAATCCTGCAGGACAAAGCTGGATTTAAAACCAGAGCTGGTGGAAAACAGAAGGATTTTGTTTCCTGTTTTAAACAATCCCTAAGACAGAAATAAGTTTAGTTAATCTTAACAGTTCTTGACTGTGGGAAACTCTGGTTGTTTCTCCTGCACAGCAATAAGATTAAATAAAGAGCAAATGGAGACTTTTGCTTAAGTCTGAGAGAAAAAAAAGACCCAAATAACCTCATATGCATCTCATCTAAATTTTCAGAAGAGATCTTAAAATTGTCTCAGACTCAGTGTCTCTCATTAAATTAAGACTGAATTATGAGTGTTATTTTAGTATTAGTATTTAGTTTAGTATTATAGTATTAATATTGAATAAGCATTTATTTGTTTAATATTTCATTTTAATTTAAGTTTTAGTCATTTTGTTATATTTTTGTTTATTTTATATATATATATATATATATATATATATATTATATATATATATATATGTGTGTGTGTGTGTGTGTGTGTATTTTATATTATATATATACACACACATTTTATTATATATTTTAGCAATAGTAACTTATTTTATTTCAGTTAGTTGCAAGTTTTCCATCTTATATTCATTTTTAATTTTATTTCTGCTTTATTTCAATTACCAAAAACATTTTTTTTGATAATTGTAAGTTTAAACAATGTTTTTATCTGATATTTTATTTCATTTTATTTTTTTGCTTCATTTCAATTACTGAAAATATTTTCCACAAATTTCTAAAAGCTTTTTTTAAATCTAATATTTATATTTTATTTTTGCTTCATTTCAATCACAATTTTTTTAATAATTTAGTTTTTTAAGCTGAAATTTTTCTTTTTTTTCTTTTATTTTTTTTGTTTTTTTTTTTCTTTTTTATTTCATTTTTATATTGTTTTTTTTTTTATTTTTTTCATCTAATATTCATATTTTATTTTATTTCCGCTTAATTTTATGTTTAATAGTTTTAGTTAGTAATAATGACACTGCAAATGAGCTGCGCTCCTATGCATGATTTAATTATACACTTATTCAGTGTCAAAAATGTATCATAATTTGTTCTGTATTTCTGACATGTCTGATCCATAAATGAAACATAACAGAGGTCTCCACTAAGGCTCACAAGCTTGAAAAGAGCAGTCAATCTGTCCTGCGGTCGCTCACCAGGGGTGTCTGAGAGCCTGTTCTGTGTCATAACGCATCTTAGGATTCTTCTGCATCATGTTGCGGATGAAGTCCTTTGCTAGAGAGATAATAAATATACATGAGATTAAAGGTGTGTTTTACAGAATCTCATGAGATGATTTAGCAGTAGGGAAGAATAGGATGCTAACCAGACTCTGAGATATCATCCCAGAAGGGCGAGTCAAACTCATACTGTGCCTTCATGATTTTAGAAAACAGACGAGTCTCGGTTTCTTCATAGAAAGGAGGATAGCCACAGAGACTGTAAAGATACAGCAAAGTAAATAAATGCAAACTTCCAGCAGGGGGCGCAGTGTATCTCAGAGACCTACACAGTTAGCTCTCTGAATGGAGTTATACAGCACTGCTAAAGGTCTTTGGTGAACCAGTGACTCTGATTTAAACTTCTAATCTGTCAGGGGTTTTTTTCAAACACAAGCTTTAGGTTTCTAAATTAAGAACTAGCATCCGTTTATCACTCTCTGTAAACAGCAGTGCTGATTAAAGTCCAACTCACTCGTGGAGCAAATATAGTACAAAAATCAGTTTCTTAGAAATGACATCCCTACTAGGAAGGGACTTACAGGATGTAGGTGATGACTCCAATAGACCAGCAGTCAACGGCTTTGCTGTAAGGTTTCTGGGCCAATACTTCAGGGGCTGTGAGGAAATACAGATTATTAGAGACAACATGGTTTTAAATAGACCTTGTTTATTGACTAAAATGCCTTTGGATTTATTGTGCAAGATCATCAGTGCTTGTTATTTTAAAAAAAAAAAAAAAAAAAAAAAAAAATTGTACATAAAAATAAACAAAAAATGATGGGTTTTAATCAGTTTTAAGTAAAGCTGAAATATATATATATATATATTATATATATATATAGATATATATATATATATTATATATATATATATATATATATATATGTGTGTGTGTATGTGTGTGTATAGGGCTATATATAGACTAAATTTACTCTAACTAAAACTGGAATAAAATAAAGCTAAATAGAAATATTACATTAATAACAATATTTTTAAAAAGCACTTAAAATTTCTAAAACAAACTAAAATAATAACGCAACATATAAAAATAAAAGCATATTAATATATAAATAAATACTAGAATAAATAAATACTTATAACAGTACACTGTAAATTTTATAAGATTTCATCAAATATCTACAATTTTAAAAGTAAAATAAAAACTGAAAATATTCAAATGAAAGTATATCAATATACGTATAAAATGAATATTAATAAATAATATAACTGTTTATAAATAATCTCAAAATAACACCTGTCTTCATAATTGTCTATCAAAATGCCTAAAATTTTAACTAATCTTACAATAAAAACTTAAAATTAAAAGCATTAATATATGCATAAATACTAAATACTGTATGTGTTTTTTACTCTTTTATCCTAATATATTATCTTCCTCTGTTTTTTCTGCAGATGCAATCAGCACAGTTTTATTAAATCATATTAACAAACACCTTTTCAGCACATGAACCACTCAAAGCACTGCAGTATTCCTCACTGAATACTGTGTGTCACTCAGAGAAACATCACATTACAGAAGGTAAATATTTTGTGACATTTCAATAAAAAGCAGCTGTGTATGCGACCTTTCAGATTTACAGATGTGTCTCTTGTGCTTTGACATTCACTGGCTGTTTAAAAGCCCATTTATTGGACATCATTCCTACCGACATATCCTGGAGTCCCGCAGGCCGTGGACATGATGCCCTTCTCCTCCATCTTAGACAGGCCGAAATCACTGATCATGATCTTGGAGTTTTCATCAGGGCTGTAGTAGAGCAGATTCTCTGGCTGTAGAGAGAGTACAGATGCAGAAAGTCAGTGTTTGGTGGGTGTAAGTCGACATCTGTTAATATCATCCATGCATATCTACAGCATACTGATCTATGCATATGTTTGTGTGAATGCGGCGTCTCTGTACCTTGAGGTCACGGTGGACAATGCCGTTTTTGTGCAGGTAGCTGACTGCCTCCAGCACCTGTCTGATGACCAGACTAGCATCGGCCTCTGAATACATGCCCCGGTCCAGGATCCGGTCGAACAGTTCACCACCTGAAACGCTGATGGGATATGAGCAATGTAACAACATGCTATAAAGACACATGAGGTTTAAAGTAACAGGTTTTCAGTGGGTGTTAATACAAATAGAGGTGCTTACAGCTGCATGACCAGGTAGTAATGCGTCCGACTTTCATAGAAATCCTCCAAGCAAACCACATTGTCATGTTTGATCTTGATGTGATGACAACAGATGAATAAGTTAATACTGGATAAATTATGTTGTACATATATTTTCAGTGTCTTTGGATTTGATTTTATTCTTAATCTCTGTTTCCTTCCAAACTGTGATTCCCATTTCAATTTTAATGTGTAGTGCTGTTCACAACAGCTATTGTGTTTAAAACTTAAAGAAACAGTTCACCCAAAAATGAAAATTTGCTTAAAATGCACTCACTCTCAGGCCATCCAAGATGTAGAGGAGTTTGTTTCTTAACAGGAACGGATTTGGAAAAAAATTTAGCATTATCTACATTTTGCTCATCAATGGCTCCACTGCAGTGAATGGGTGCCGTCAGAATGAGAGTCTAAACATCTGATAAAAACACCACAATATTACACAAGTAATCCACATCACTCCAGTTCATCAGTTAACATCTTGTGAACGGAAAAGGTGCATGTTTGTAAGAAACAAAACCATCAAGATGTTGACTTTTTCACTGGAGAAAAAGTCAACATTATTATGGATAGAGCACTTTTTGGCCAGAAGTGATAGTTTGAATTTAAAAATGTCTTAATGATGGTTTTGTTTCTTACAAACACACAGCTTTCCCCTTCACAAGATATTAACTGATGGACTGGAGTGATGTGGATTACTTGTGGATTATTGTGATGTTTTTATCAGCTGTATGGACTCTCAATCTGATGGCACCCATTCACTGCAGAGGATCCATTGGTGAGCAAAATGTAGATAATGCTATTTTTTTTTCCAAATCTGTTGCTGTTAAGAAACAAACTCCTCTACATCTTCGATGGCCTGAGAGTGAGTGCATTTGAACTCATTCTGACGGCACCCATTCACTACAGAAGGTAAGCAAGTGATATAAGGGTAAATTTCTCTCAATCTGGTCTGATAAAGAAACAAACTCGTCTACATCTCAGATCATCTGAGGGTGCGTAAACTTTCAGCAAATTCACATTTTAACATCACAGGCACAGCTAGCGTTGGTCTTACCTTCTCAACACAGCGATTTCATTCTCCAGGTTGACGTCCCTTTTGTTTTTCTTCTTCACACACTTCAGTGCAAAAAGCTTCCCTGTTTTTCTCTCCTTCACCATGAAGACCTCTGAGAACGCTCCCCTGGAGAAAGCAGAGGCAGAAAGATGAGGTAAGGTCAAATGTGCAATTACCTGGGATTATGTTTTTCTCCATGGATCCGAGAGAGAGCATGATCCTGGTTTATTTGATGCCAATGTGGCACTTCCCCCTGAGAGCAAAGCAGGTTTTAATGAAGGTGAGGATGTGACCTTTGAAAACCTGCCGAGATCTCAGCGCTGCACTGCAAGCCGCACATTTAATAACAGCATGTGAAAGAGGCCAGGGCTCTGGCAAGATCTGGTATGAAGTAATGTGTGAAGCAATTACTATTAGTGTAACAGATTTGATCAGATAAACAATACACGTACAAATCCTGTAGACACGAGGGTTAACACTTGAATTAGGACAGCAAGAAAATGCCCAGCAATGTAATTTTAATTTAATTTATATGACATTGTAGTTTTTATTTATTTATAAGTTTTTAATCAGCTTTAGTTTTTACATTTTCAGGTTTCATTTTAGTTTTTTTTTTTTTTGTCATTTTGCACTTAATAAAAAAAGTAGTACTTAGTACTTAATATAATTCAGTAGTATTAATTGTTTAATACCTAATTAGTATTATTTATTTATTTTATTTCAGTTTTAGCTTTAGTTCAGTTCTAGTTTTTTTTTTTTTCAGTAATTTTAGTGCTTAAACTTAAAAAAAGTTCCTAGAAATTAGTCAGAGCACTATAACAAATACTGAGGAAAAAAAGACTCTGACATACTGCAGACAATTTAAAAATGTATTTAAAAAAAAAATTTGATTTCACAAACTAATTTTGTAAATGGGTCATTTACCTAAATGACCATTAGCTCTTGGTTGTTGGGCTTTTTCTTCTTTGCAACCTGGAATAGCTGTCATGGGATAAAGATTACATTTGAAATCCCTTCCGTAACGTAAACAGTAATGCTTCGGTTTCCAGGTGCATCGATAAACACAGGTCAGCTGGCACTGTAAGGCCTCCGATGGAAAGAGGCTAGGTTTCAATTAGCCTGGGATTGGAAGAATAAGACAGTCTTATCTAGGCTATAAAGAACGCTTGCTGAGATTACATGTGCTATCACTGGTTTACCCGATGCAAATCTGTTATTTTATTCAGGTAATACTCTTATCAGTGTTTAATAGCTGAATTTTCCCATCTGTATTTTACACTGTGAAAATCACATTTTCAAACAGCATCTTTGTGTTCACTATCACTTCTCAGACCATATAAAAAATATTAAGGGAATACATCTTGAAAAGAATAGAATAATTTGCGTGTAAATCATACTAAATGTATTATTTGTAACTGTATGAAATATTTTAATAATGTATACTAAATATAAACATTAAGAAAACAGTATAATTTTAGTGTAAATCTCACTAAATGTATTATTTTAACCGTATAAAATGATTTAATAACATTAAAAATAAATATTAAGAGAATAAATCTGGAAAATAATAGTGTTATTTGAGTGTTAATCCCAGTAATGCATTATTTGTAACTGTTTAAAGTATTTTAATAACATGAAAATAATATAAAGATAATATATCTTGAAAATAATAGTGTAATTTGCATGCAAATCTCACTAAATGTATTATTTTTGTGTATAATTTTTTTAAATGACATTTGCTACTTAAATAATTATTATTTATAAATATATATATATAGATATATATAATATATATATGATATATATATATATATATATTAATATATATATATATATATATATATATATAATATATATGATATTCAATAATGTATGAATATATGATATTTATATATTTATTATTTAAAATAATATTATCAAAAACAATGCAATTTGAGTGTTACAGTTATTTTTAACTGAATATAATATTTTAATAACATTTATTGCTACAAATAAATATTAAAAGAGTATATCTTTAGAGTAACTTTAGTGTACATCTCACGAAATGTATTATTTTTAACTGTATACATTTTTTTTTTAAATAACATTTGCTACTTACAGTAGAATATAAGCAGTTATTGCAGTGTAGGTATATATTTTTGATATAACACTGAATTCATAATGGTTTGGACTCCCGGTTGAAATTACACCTGTTACAAAAGAAGTGCTACATCACACATGGCTTCCGACAATCAATCTCAGCCTCCCACGCACAAATGAAGCGGCACGAAACAACTGTCTCCCTGACACCGCCAGCATCTAACACATATTCCCACAACACCATTTTCCTGCACTGAATGCAAAAGCTCAGAGATGCGTGTTTACCTTCACCCGCGGTCAGGAGTGAATAGTCCTTTAGAAAGTCCTCAGTTCATTAACTACTGTGGATTTCAATGAAATGCATGAAGAAAAACTAAATACAGCTCAAGCTGAAGGTCAGTGCACAGAATGTGCCCAAAGGCAAAGAAAACTGCCAATGAAATACATAAAAACACTTTTTTTTTCTTCAGAAAATAATTAGTAGCTTATTATTATAAGATTTTTTTTGATGTTGTTCTTCATGATGGTTGGTTAAGTCCAATAGAAGCCTGCTGAGGGATTGTGGGAGTTTAATTCAGGTTGTTTTTGTCAGTGGAAAGCACTGTGCTCAACTCCCTACGGCCCATAATGCCCTGCTGGTGCCACTAACACCCACAGGCAAGGGCAGGTTGTGACAGAGCTCTCTAGACACACTAGTTTATGCCTGAAACTAGATAATTGTGTTGCTTTAGGACCTGTGTGAATTGTAAACTCAGGTTTTTAATTCGCACCTCACATTTGAGGACAACAGGAATGTGGTCGCAAAACACAACAACAAAATTCTAAAAAAATAAAAAATAAATAAAATAAAATAAAAACAATAAATAGTGATGGCAAAATTTAAAAAACATTTATATTTCATTAAAAAAATTACTCAAACATAATTAAGCATTATATGAATTAAGAATTAAGGCAAGACACTACAGACAATCTATTTTTTTGAACTGGCCATTTTTAAGGCTTTTTTAGATTAGTGTAAACAAAACATGCAAAATAAATGTTTAAGTGTTTATTTTATTTTACTATATCTATTTAATTTACAATACATGTATTTAAATGTAATGTTCTCAAAATTAGTTTTTTTTTTTTCCCAGTATTTTTTATACAATTTATACAACATTTTATTTCTATTTTTCTATTTTTTTTCTGTTTTTTTCTGTTTTTTATTTCTATTTTTCTAAATATTTAATGTCTTTTGTGTTTTTTTTGTTGATTGATTTTTGGAAGTTGTAAATAAAGCAAAGATTATTGGAGTACATTTTACAAGAAATTCTGTATTTGTGCTTCAAAATATTTGTGTTTAATTCAATGTGTTACTTGCCATTTCTTTGTAAATATTTGTAAAATATATTAGCAAATTTCTGAGTAAAAATTTCCTTCTACATCAAAAAATTTATGCAAATTAGCAAATATTTAGACTAGTTTACAAATAACATTTATGAAAACTTTATTAATGTTATCAATCAAGTAGTAAAGTATAGTCTTATTTATAAGTTACATTTGTTCTCTATTCATCTGGGGTGCCTTACCTTATTTCAGGAAAATAATCGAGTTTAATAACTTAAAAATTCAGTATCAAAGCAATAGACAGCACATTGCAGGCCATGTCCGGTAGATTATCGCAAATCTGTCTCCATCCCGTTAGCCCTTCCCTGACACCTGTGATCCCTGTTCTTGTCTGCCAAAGAGATTAACACACTCCGGTCTGGAGGTGTCTTAACCTGTGCTTTACCCTTGATTCACCTACAGACGATGAGAACGACAGCCGCAGGGTGACCTGAATACTACACTCTCAGAAAAAAAGGTACAAAAGCTGTCACTGGGGCGGGATCTTTTCAAAAGGTACAACTTTGTATCTACAGGGTCCATAATGGTACCTCAAAGGTACATATTAGTACCTAAAAGGTACAATTTTGAAAAGGTACTACCGCTGCATTTGAACCTTTTTTTCTGACAGTGTACAGACTTCCAATCCCAAAGCAGCTGATCATTTAGTCATGAATGGAAATAATGGTTTCTGACGCTTGTGCTGATCTCACAGTGTCTGTCTTCAAGGACAGAACTTTTTCCTGCTTGGTGATCGCTCTACATTCAGCAGAGACAATGTACAGCGGCTCATGTCTGCTGAGCTTATTGTCTAGTCAGCTTTCTGTGCCCGCGACATCACATCACAACCGATTCAGGACAGCAGGGCCGGATCACTGGTGTCTGGTTTACCGTCTGAGACCCGTTAAGTTGCTCAGATGGGATAATGGATTTGAGATTACACATTTAAACAGCTTATTCTCAATTGAAATCATAATTCATGTAACCTTTTCAGAACATTTCTCACATCTGCCTCCTATTTGCTGGTCAAGTCCCACCTACAAACTCATGCAATTGTTTGAGTTCATGTTGAAATGATCCATGTTTCATTATAGACCAACAGTGATACACTTTTCAATGGAGTCAGCCTCTAAAAGGTTTAATTAAACTTAGATAAGATAAATATTCCGAAAGTCACATGCCTTTAATTCAGTCAGCTGTTTTCTTTATCAAATTATTACAAATCACAACACAAGACTGAAAATGTTAAGACACAGTTAAAGCTGAATGCTCATGAGCTTTTTCTGAATGAACCGCTAATGCCAAAGACTTATAAAGCACTAAAGGCCAGTGTTAAACCCGGTAAAGTTGGGTAAACAGGCATTTACGGGGTGAATCCTTTACCAGCTGGGTGAGCAAAAACAGCTTTCTTGGAAATGCCTCTAACACACTTAAAAAAACAATTTTTAATTTTAATTTTTGAGAAACAAAAATGTGCAATGTAAACTTTTCAGTGTACTTTTTAACACTTTAAAATATTTTATGTATTTATTTATTATGGTACATTTAAGCAACACTGAAAAACTAATTATAAAATTTACCAGCAAATTCTAATTAAAATTTGTATTTTGATTGCTAGTAAATTTCACAAATAATTACAAAGAACCTTTTAAAAGAATTACAAAGGACATTTATTCATGAAAATGTGATTTGCAGGTTTGCAGGTAAATGCACTCCAACATACTCCAATAATCCTTGATTCATTTACAACTTCGAAAAGTAATTTTTATTTTATTTTTTTTTTACAGTGTACTTTGTTAAAATAAAATTGTACCTGTGACATAAATTCCGTCAGGATATTTTTACTTCCAAAAACTAAAGCTTACCCGATTGAGTTGACAAATTTTTGTTTTTATTTTTTTTAAGGTGTTTTGTTGTGAATCTAAACCATTCCAAGCTGTGTACTTACGATCCGAGGACCTCCATGAATTCAAACACATCCTGGATGTTATCCGTGCTCTTTTTCCAACCATAGTCACCCTCCTTTCGGCCCATTTCTGCGTGAGCTTCTACAGGGATTTCTGGAGAGGATAAAAAAAGAACATAAAAGATTTATAAAGTGACCAACAAAGACCTACGTCTATGATCAGTTCGAAAAAAAAAAGAGTAATAAATCAAATCTTTGTGAATATACCTTTATTTGCAGCCAAAACAATCCCAAATATTCCAGGAGCCATGAGGCCTGATCTCTAATAAATATATTGAATTAAATTTTAAAATCAAGATGAAACTCAGGATGCATCCTTTAGAATGCAGCTCAGTCTCTCTGGCGAAGTCTCATGTTCATTATCAGCTATCTTGATTGGATGTGTGTTCATCTATCAGCCTGTTTTAGTGTGTCACTGACCTCTAAAGCCCTGTTTAAAAATTCCACAGCTCTTCATTGGCTGTCCTACATGCAGTTGTCAGAAAACACTAATCAGGTTTTGGATGGTCAGTGACTTTTATGATTGATGCATGGCACATTTGCAAAGGAAATATCTCTTATTCTATTTTAACTGGAATATCAATGGAGTTTGCAGGTGGATTTTGTCCTTTGCATGTCCAAACATAATATAAAGGTGTCCACAAGCATCAAATGATTGAATGCTTTTGATAAAGTCATTATCTTCAACAAAACACATCTAGAAAACTGAACAATGCATCAGCTGCACACAAAGACAGCACAAACTGGCAGCATGGAAAGCTGGAATGAATGACAGGTTATTTTTCACCATGTTTACTGTGTTTATTTTGAGGTGTCTTCATAAAAGGAGTTCAAATATAAATACAGATTAGTCTTCCAACATAAAACGACTTCTCTGGGATTAGCAATACTGAGTTCTGGTAAGTCTTGCTTTCATTCCACTTATATAACAGGTTAAAGACTCTGATCTTCTGAGTCAACCTTAGAACAATTCACCACCTGAGTTCAGAAGGTCAACTGCATTTTATAACTTCAAAAGCCAAAAATATCATCAGTTTGCCACTAAACGTGTCACTGAGTACCCCAAGGTGGAGAAACCCCTATGGAATGGAGTATTTTGTAGACTATTAGTAGACCACTAATAGACTGCTTAATAAACAAATTAGGTAACCTTAAGAGAAAAGAAACATCCAATTAGGAGGCATGACTGGACTACAGCTCTCAAAGAACACAAGGACTCGGGTGAACTTGCATAGCTGCATGCAGCCAGTATTATCACTGTAATAAACAATATCTTTGCAGAATTATGATAGAGACTGGTCAATAAACAAACAAACAAATAAATAAATAAAAATTAAATAAACAAACATACATTAAAATTAAGGCATGACAATTCGTTATGAAATTCATAAAAATATTATCTGTAAAATTAAAAATATATTAATGATTAAAATAAACATTAATTCAAAATTGTTTTAAATGAAGAAGAATGTTTAAAATATTAATTTAATTTAAATTAATTTGACAAGAAATGCATTTAAATAATGGAAATTTAATGAGAAAATATCATTTTTAAAATTACAAATACATTAACAACTTAAACAAAATTAAGATACGTATTTAAAACATTAAATGAATTTAATTCTAAATTAATTAGAATTAAAATTTAATACAAAAATTAATGAAACACTATAAAATTATAAATATATTAATAATTGAAGATACAATACAATAAAAATTAAATGAATATCAATAATTAAAAATGTAATTCATTTAATAAAGTATAATGACATAAATCACAATAAAATATAATTTAATTAAAATGCATATTAATTTACAATAAAACAGTATTTAACAAATATCTAAAATAAAATAAAAAAAATTATATTTATATTTATATATTTTTTTCAAAAGGTTCAAAACAAACAGAACTCCCATTCCATTTTACTCACAATTTCATATAATATTTACAATATTTCACAGAAAATTCTAACACTACCTTGACAAACCTATAATTTTCAACATATGACTGGATTACTTAGCCTACAGAACCCTTTTCTACATTATTTTTCCGTTCAAATGAGTAACATTAACTGGACATAAACAGTCGACTCATATTTTCCTTTGTGTTTGTCTGTCTTAAATTCTAATATTACAATGAATATTGCAATGCACAACATTACAAAAAAAAACAAAAAAAAAAAACAATTCAATGCAAAGTTATTGCATTGCCCTTGTAGTCTCTTTACTAACATAAAAAGAACATTCTGTACTTGCCTGGCTTTGTCTTACTATGCAGCCCCTTTAATGTAGAGTGCGCCTGTGGACTAACCACTCATATATCTCATACCAACATAAACATGCAGCTCAGCACGGATCATTAAATCATGCAGCGCATGTCCCGTTGCGAGATGCCCCATACACCTCAGTGACTGACGACGGGATCTAGTCTGTTCATGCACAAACCAGCGTGCACCTTTATTGTGCACGTGATGCATTAATTTATCATCATTCAAGACGTGCATTCTGATGAACGCATGGGTGATAATTTTACAAACAGCCAGTTTTTGACCTTACCTTCAGGTCTGTAAGAACTCCAGCACGATCTCTGTCTTTTGCAGAAATGATCAAAGCTCAAGCAAGGACAGCAGTGACAAAGAATGACATGCGAGGAGAGATTATGCCGCGCAGATCTCAAAGAAACAGACATTTGCAACGCGTCCGATATGCAATTAAGCACATTCCTGTGCAATTAATGCAGTGTGATGGGTATGCAAAAATCTGTCATATGCATTGTGCATTTAACATGCAAATCAATCACGGTCATCAATCCAAGAAAAGTTGATTTCTTTATCAATTGTTGCGTGCACTCAGTCGATAAAATAATCTACTGCAAAAAAAAAAACCCTTTAAATTACCGTGCTCATTTATTGCATGCAAATATAATTAGTGATAATGACTGCACGTCAACATGAACACTGTAATTTAAAGTCTGACCTGTTGTTAACAACAGCAGCAACCTCAGTCTCGCCTGGTCTCTGTGAATGGGACAGGAATCGGCTTTACTCGGGTCAGCGTCCCGTCCTTTGACTTACCTAGAGGCAAGTGCGCAAAAGATGCCCCGCTCTGACTCTCCTGCCAAAAGCCCGCTGCAGTGTGGACAGATTAAACACGTCGAGAGGCGCACAAATAACCAACAGGTAGGAGATTACATGAGCTGTCAATGAAGGAGGAGCGGCCAGCGAGGCGGATTCTCAAGATCTCTTCTAAATGACTGTCTACACGTGATGTCATCTTAAAAAAAAAAAACATACTGTAAAAGCTGTGGTTGCCAGCACCTTGTAATAAAAAACTCATTTGCAGCATTTTAGGTTTAACTAACGTTACACTGAACGGTTTAATTTAGGCTAATGCATGCCATCTAAAGTGATAAAATCTGTTTTGTAATGACTTGCAGAATATACAGATAATAACCACCGTAATAATACAAGTTATAGAAGAGACAACAATAAGCTAATCACAAGTGGCCCATTCACAAGCTGAGGTAAAAGCTAAAACAAATACAAAACAAGTCATGGTAACAATCGTGACACTAAAATAATGCAATAAACACAACATAAGATGCCACATAAAACCCATAATCAATAACAAAACTGACAAAGAAACATCAGTCGTGCTATTTAAACAAATACCATCAAACATAAAGTATTACGCAAGCAATTGTGGGAATGTTGTTTTGTTTTTCCACGGTAAAATTTAAGATGACTTCGTTTTTTACTTCATAAGTCTTTACTTTTAACAGTACTTTACTGTAAAATTAAATGTCTATTATTAGTAAAATGTAATTACATATTATCTAGTAGGCTATTAGTATTTTCACCTTATAGTAAAAGATCTTGCCGTTACCAATTAACAAGGTTAAAAATATCAGTTAAAATATCACTTTTTATCACACACACACACACACACACACACACACACACACACACACACACACACACACACACACACACACACACACACACACACACACATATATAAGCTATGGTTAAAAATGGTTCAATTGACGGTAACCATTGACTTCCATAGTATAAAAAACAATGGAAGGCAATGGCTACCATCAGCTGTTTGGTTACTTACATTCTTCAAAATATCTTCTTTCATGTTAAACAGAAGAAACAAACTCATACAGGTTTGGAACAAGTGAACGGTGAGTAAATTATGACAGAATTGTCATTATCGGATGAACTATCACTTTAACCAACATGTGTTTTTTAATTGACTTATCAATACCAATATCTGGATAGCAGGAGCATTTAAAGTTTTAACATTTTATGAAAGCATGTAGGCCTACAATGTAAACAAAATTGCTTTTAAAAATATACCCATCAACTGGCTGTCAGTAGATTTCAAAACTGACACTAGGTCAACCATAAAAACATGGTGGACACTGCAGGAACACATCATCTGACAACAAACCAAAGATAATGTGTGTGTTTTCTGAAAATGTGAGTGTATTTGCATGTGCAAAACTCCCACGCTGTAATGCCATGGCACTGCTCTTTGGTTGCTAAGTGGTATTCAGCCCATAATTACTTGGCAACAAAAACCATTTATTTAGACAAACGTATTCATAAGGCATTACACAGATGTGTGAGTGATAGCAGCGGTAATGCAACCACTAATGCATGTGAATGGCACAAAAATGTCCAGGTCACTTTTCATACCAGAATTAAAAGAAGAGCCAAACAGTTATTAATAAAGCCAGACCACAGATCACTTCTGCACAGCATCATGAGCAGGAAGAAGAGTATGAGGCAGCGCTCATGTACTCGTCTCAGTGTCATGAGAGTGAGTTTATAGGATTACTGAAGGCTTTAACAAATCACACATTTTTTTGAATCACACATTTAATCTGAAGCCACTCAAAAGTCATTACTAAAATGAAAACGCTCAGTCACTTGTGATGGGCGGCATCAGTGTTTTGTTTTGCAGTGTCTCCTGAGCTCAAGAGTGAGGTTATTGCATGCGACCTGTTGGGCCAGTCAGGAGAACCTCACAATACACCGCGCCACACTTCCTCCTTTCATAGGCTTGAGCAAATCTCAGACGGGCATTTTAGTTGTCCTGTTACTGAACATGTTACGATATTAAAGACCAATGTCTACAACAAAAATATAATTAATGTAGATTTAATAGCTCACTGGCAGTTAAATGTTAAACAAACACACTGATTTTTTTTATTTTAATTATTCTTAAAATAGTTTTAGTTCACACACACACAGACACAGACACACACACACACACACACACACACACACACACACACACACACACACACACACACACACATACAGATTGATTGATTAACTGTATTTTGGAACTATATGATAATAATATATGATTAAAAATGTTTTTTTTTTATTAATTTAGACACACCTACTGATTATGGATTTTTGTTTGTTTTTACATTAAGATTAATATATATTGTAATATAATGTATAAATAATATTATATAACAATAATTATTTAATATAATTATATATATAATTTTATATAATTATATAATTATAATTATTATAATAATTATATAAATAATTATATAATATAATTATAACAATAATTATATATATATCATTTTAATATTATATATTTTATTAATATTAAAATACAATGATTTCTAAAATAAAATTCATATTGTCTATAAAATGAGATTAAAATTTATACATTTATATTTTGGAAATAGAGTTAATTTAGACACATCAACTGATTATTTATTATACATTTTATAATAATATTTAAAAGAATTCCACAAATGTACAATTTCTAAAAGTTAATTTTATTAAAAAAAGTTGGTTTTATGAGCAAATTCATATGTAAGCACAATTTGTATTTGTACAAAACTAATTTTAAGTATTACAGCCACATCGAATTGTTTTTAAGAGCACGAGAAACAAATTTTGCCAAAATGTCCAAACTTTTGCCTGGTAGTGCACACTGTCTGGCTTACCTTTGTGATGCTGTTTTTTGCTGACCAGTGCTTTGTGCTGCTTGATGAAGTATGATGGCATCGCTGGCAAAACTGTGTCCAGTGGCAAACGTAACGCTCTCAGGAACGCCAGTGGAAGTCTGTCTTATGTGCGAGATGTTGTCTCATGTATCCTGGGAGGAATGATGAACCTGGGCGAGACAGTTCTCTCATTAAAACACTGTGTACGGTGTTGCCATGGTGGGGAGAGGAAACATGGCTGATAACCGGACATGAAGATCTCTAGATACTTCTGTTTCAGGGAAGGTGACTTGCGTAAATGGGAATACAAATGTAGAGACGAGGAACCTGTTTCCACTTAAGAGGGTTTAACAGAGGATGCAAATCACTTTCTCACATCCAGTGCAAAGTAAATTAACTGACAGTGTTTGCTCCAGATGTTGTACATTACCTATACTTACATCTAGATTGAACCATGACATGTTTTTCTGACAGATTCGTGTCTTCTCAGATTATTTTTGTGTGAATTATATCAATGCTACATGATATCAAAATGACTCTGATGATATCAATTCTTGACTGAATATCAACCAGATTTGAAATCAAATTATGAGATGGAGGGAACATGTCGAAAGTCTTTAGGGGACCCCTAATGATGTCGAATGTGACCAACAGAAAGGGTAATATACCAAGGATGGTGGTCATAACAGTGATTTCACCCCTGTAGCTCATTTCTAACTGATGGTTACAGTCACTTTGTGCTACAACAGTCCCAAATCTTATCATTTATCAACTTACCAGTAAAACACCTAATCATCTTCATAACAAGACACATTTACCTGATTAACAACAAAACTGTGTAAGTCATCACTACCTGTTGACTTATATTCAATAAAGCCATACTGTACATTACCAGAAATGATTCTTTGATTAAAAAAAAAAAGATTTTTCAAAGCTGTAAATGAACAAAGATTATTGGAGTACTTTTTACAAGAATATACTATTTTAGTGTTTCTACTTAAAAAAAAAGCTTAATTTAACGTTACTTTAACGTAATTGTGAAATTTACATGCAATTTCTGAGCAAAAACTGTTTCTACACCAAGAATCCTTTTGTATTCTTTAATATAGGCTATACAGTATATAACATACTACTGTTCAGAAGTTTGAGGTTGGTAATCTTTTTCTTATGTTTTTGAAAGAACTTTATTATACTCACCAAAATTGCATTTATTTGATCAAAAATACAATAAAAACAGTGATTTTGTAAAAAAAAAAAAATATTATGGCTTTTTTCTATGAATATATTTTAAAATGTAAATATTTTCTGTGATGCAAAGCTGAATGTTCAGCATCATTACTCCACTCTTCAGTGTCACATGATCATTTAGAAATCATTTTAATATGCTGACTTGCTGCTCAAGATATATTTCTTATTATGTGAGAGTAATTTTTTTATGAATTTAATGCATCTTTTAAAAAGTGCCCCCAAATTTTTGAACGGTGCGTGTGGATATGGAATGAAATGTATTTATATTATATGATTTTTGTTTTTGATTTGATGTGAAGATTGGTCCCAGAGAACATGGTGAACTACTGTAACAATCTAACCTAGCATCATTGACCTGAGACGGGGGTGACTCATGCAAGTCCAGCAGCTCAGTCTTTTTATTCCGAGCTCTTTAAATGGTTCTGCTGGACCCCTGTGGGTCTCTTATCAGGCGATATTATCCAATTTCCAGCTGCATAACTCTTATATGGGACCGCAACTAGCTTGAAATCTGTTTTGGAAGGATCATTTAGTTCCTGGATTTCTTCCTGTTTTCCTTTGGCAGAAGTTCAGTCGCATTTGCTGTAAATCTGTCCTGCCAGCGCATCGGTCAGTCTGCCAAGTCAAACAGCCCCTAAATGGCTAAAAGTTCTCGCAGCACAGCAGGACTCACACTGATGGACTTCAAAATGCCTGTTATTAATGTAATTATGAGCAGAACAACTGACTTATAAACTTTACATGTATGAACAAAAGATAATGATGCCTCAGTTAGATTTTAATGTCACATAATGGAGAAGAGGAAACTAAATATGGAATATCCTAATAATGCACTAGCAAAGTACAGTGCTAGTGTAGATCTACACTGTGCATTAGTCATTTTCTTATATATATATATTCTGCAGGATAGAATCAGAAGTAAAAGATTTGCTGAAGAGTGTTATACTTCTGTGACTCAGTCTGGCAAAACACTGAGCATCCCATCCAGTCAAGTTATAGCAAGCTAAACATGTACATAAGGCACCTTTTACAAACAACTACAAATTTTCTAACTATAATACTTCTCTGTCCATCAACTATATATAACATTTCTGTACAATGTGTTGTTTTATTATTTTTGTACATCAATTAAAACATTTATTTGACACTGGTTCAGGAGTTTACCTTGTGATCAATGCCCACAGCCTCATTTGTTGCAGTTATGTGACTTTGCCAGTTTGATATGTGCTTCAGAGCAGTGGTGTATAAAGTACCTGAAAGTCATACTCAAGTAAAAGTACAGATATCTTACCAGAAAATGACTTTGGTAGAAGTTGAAGTCACCATTTAGAATATTACTTGATTAAAAGTCTTTAAGTATGTGATATTTATTGTACTTAAGTACAAAAAGTATTTTTTAAAACATAAAAGTACTTAAGTATTGAAAGTAAAATTACAAGTAAATGCAAAATGGAAATAAATAAGTGTAAATGTGTGTATATATATAACACACACATACATACATACACTCCATTGTATGAACTGGTTTATATAGATTTGTTAGTTTATTAAAGCATATATAAATAACACACACACACACACACACACACACACACACACACACACACACACACACACACACACACACACACACACACACACACACACATATACAGTATATGGTTAAATAAAATACATAAAAATACCATATAAAATGATCATTTAGACACATATAAATTTATACAAAATTATACATCTTTTAAACTTATATCTTAATCTACCTAGAGAATTTATGCATGTGAAAATTATATATCTCTTTCTATTTCTAGGTAAAAATGCTGGTCCACACTCCAACACTGGTGGCGCTTATGTTGGTCTCATGCACGATCAATAAAAAAGAAGTGGTGATTTATTTTTTTTGGGGGGATTGTTGGTTGTTGGTTATTTGGTTAATAGAATAATTATTATGAGGTGTTATGAAGAGATGCTAATATGGATGTTTGTGTTGTTTAGTTTAATGATCATGCTGATACTTGCCGTAGGTAAGACATGATTTATATTGTTTTAATTGTTTCGGTTTTCAAGTTGAATCTTGTCTGTGCTGTCTGGGTATACCGGCTCCATTTTAAAAGCGAATGAGCAAACACGTGGTCTGACTACATCTGTCAGAACCTCATAAATGACTGATGTGATGTGCTCCCAGCAAACAGCACTTGTTTTGTGAACCACAGGAGAGACTACATGGTTGATTCTAATGTTAACATATAACCAGTGCCGATTCTAACGTGCATGGCGCCCATGTTAGCCATGTCTAACCATCACATGTGGAGCTCTGCTAAGCACACATAACGATTAAATAATTATTAATATTTTAGTACATGTTTTAGTATTTAATTATTTTGAGATTAGTATTTTAGAACTCCTTTATCTCCTTTCAAACTTGTTACTGAATTCATTGTTTTGCCAAGCTTGTTACAATGCATTGTGGGATTGCCTTATTTATGAAGCATGTACAGACAAGCTGCTTTGGGAAGCTCGCTAGATTTCGAAACAAACTATAGATTTCTTCACAATCTACCTTTTAATGAGATTTTTTAGGAGGAAAAAAGATTCTAGGAAAAAAAAAATTCTCTCAGCAACTTGATATATTAGGCTACTAAAGTCTAATAATAATAACAATTATTATTATTATAATCATCTTGTGGTTGATGACTGAATTAATATATTGTTTTATTAAGCATGGATCTGTGTTGTCAAATTATTTATAGTTCAAAATATTTATTTTGTCAGGTTCCTGTAAGGAATATATGGAAGTGGAAGCAATTAAGGGTGGAAATGCTAGCCTACCATTCACAACTGTTGGATTGACGATTTTCTGCGAAATAGATTGTCAAAAAAGGACTACGATCACCAGGATCGGTCGATACTGTGGCACTGTTGAGAACTGCACCACCAACTTGAATACACCTTTTTCAATAGAGACTGGCAACCTAATTGTATGTAATGTCACCTCGAACAGATGCTTCAGTGCAGAATGGATACAGGGTACAGGAAACATCAAGACATTTTATAATGTTTCTATCAACAGTGAGTATGTTACAATGTCAACTTTCCTCTGGTGTTGCAAATAACATTTGACACTTCACATGCTTTGTTAGTTTTGGGGTTCAGTTGGACTGTAGAGGTTTTAAAGCCTGTAGTTTTATAAAATGCTTTGTTCTTCTAACCCTTACAGAATTACTACACTCTACCATCAGCGCAGAAATATCCACCACAACATTCACTACAGAAACACCCAACTATACTTCAACCGATCCCTACAACAACACTGCATCATTTAGTGTATCCAGATTTGATTTTGTTGTTGTTTTTGTTGTTGTTGTTGCTGTTGTTTTTGTTGTTGTTGTGATCTTGGTGGCCATCCGTTTGCTCCCTGACCAGTGCAAATGTAAAGTAAGTATTATCACAATAATTGAACTGTTTTTAAATAGATCACTCATTAACAAGCGTGTTCAGGTATTGACTGTATGTGTTATTCTGATTTGTTCAGGGCAGTTTTGTTTTCGGTCTAGAGAATTTTCTTGAGATATTTGACAAAGAATCAATTTTACCATGTTTCATTTTATCTGAACAAAAAAGCCTAAAGATAAATTTACAAAAATATTTAAAAACAGTGCTTTAATTCACAGCTTTAGTGGTTCTGCTGTTAGTAATGGTTATGACTAAATCTAAATACTTCCCAATTTGAGAACAACAGAGAAAGTATAATATATTTACACTTATATGAAATGTAAATAATATAATGATAGGATTAATAACATGCCTCAATTTCCATGCATGTAATTGAAAGAAAAACAAAAAACCAGAAATGACATTTTAATAACAAAAACATATTCCCTAGATCTACATTCACTCTAAAGCCCAAATCTGATACAGTATGTAGATTAATCTTTTAATTGGGGCCCATATCAGACACTAGTCTGTCCCAGGAAACTACAGTTTATGTATTTGTTTGTTTATTTGTTTGTTTGTTCATGAAGGATCACTTATACATTAGGTTTGGGTTGACGATATGAGAACATTCAGTGAACAAAAAAACAAAACAAAAAAAATCACACCAGAGCAAACACTTTCACAGCAATGTGAATACTAAGTCTAATTTTAAATCCAGGTGTAAAAGCAGAGCATGGGCAAAGCACAGCTTAATTTGAAGTCAAAAGCCAAACTTGCTAGTTTGTAGTTTGTCATTATTATATGGCTCAAAACCAATCATAGTAATACCAATTTAACAACATGAAAATCTTGTGTGTGCACTTTAAACCCAGCAGAGGTATGTGAACGCAAACGCTGCTGCAGGTGTGTTGCTGGAAAAAGTGTCTCATGAAGAAATCATCATGGGTGAGTCCTCACAACTGTCTTTGGCCCAATTTACACCTGACATAAACGTGTTTTATGTAGCATCTAAATTAGCCGGAATGCATTTACAACACAAATTCCAACGTGCCTCCACTGGGATAATTGCATGATCTCTATGCCATACATGATAGCTTATAATGCTGAAATGGTTTAGGTATGTCAGGTACATGACATATATCTATTTTTTTTTGGGGGGGGGGGGGGGGGGCATTTACACCTGCCTGACCATCTCTGAATGCGTTTTTTTTTTTTAGTATTAACTATGAATCTTTGGTGCATTTACTGTACACCTTTAAAAGTTAGCATATATGCTCTATGATTATGACCTGATTAGTGTAAAGGTATGTTAATACCAGATTTATTGGGGGCCTGTTTGTGAGTGGCTCTTTCAGGGAGAACATAACTACGGTCACACAGCAACTACACACCACTTCTCAGGTGGAATTGGGATCGTTCACACTTTAACCCAGTTCATTTGTAATGTAATATGATCTGGAATACTTCCGAATAGTTTGATTCAGTAATTAGTATTGTGCTGGTTTTGCAGAAAAACTGGAAACAGCCAAATGACTTGTTACAACTGTGAATGAAACTCAACTTTAGATGGCTGCTTCACCTTCCATGGATTCCAACTAGTCACTTTATTACTTTATTGACATATCTACAATGAAGGATTGAAATGGTCAACATCTGTCAAAAAAATAAAAAATCTACTGTTCCGCCCTTTGGTTCAGACTTAATTTATGAAACTGAATATTTTTTGTTTTCTCAAAATGCACCCCCCCACAGTGTTGTTTGCATTCATTGCTGCTTCTGCTCTCAATAAAGACACCACATAATTATGGGCCTTCTTGTGTATTGGAACCAGAAGTGCTAAATTGCTTATTTCCAGGTATTGGCCTACAACAAATAAATAATAAACTAAAGAAACAAAAAATAATTCATCCCCCCAGCACTCAACAGACTTACAGAACACATACTGTAGATTGGAAATCAAATTCATTTTTATAATTTTGTTTGGTGCTATCTATAACCTTAGAACCTTTCATGGCATTGTCTTTAGCACACAGACAGAGTTCTTTGAGCAGAGCAGAGCACAACATCAAGTGCTCAACCAGAAATACAACAGTGCCAAGTCCCACCAGACCGGACAAAACCAATCGAATCAGAACACCACAATGCTCCGGACAATCTGGAAGATAAGAGAGAGAGGCGTGAAGTTAACAGCTGGCATTGTCTCTATTAAGAGACACATATGCTGCAGAGGTCTTTGTGGCAGGAAGAGGCTTCCTGTCATTCTGTTTGAGTTTGTGCACCTTCATGTTGTGGGCAGACCTCTTTGATGTGAAGATGGATGGTCTTATTGCTCTGTGGATTTGCAGCTGTGCAGCTGTAGGCCTCTGGATCAGTATAATGGAGCTCTAATGGTAAACTCAGGTTCATGCTGAGATCTGGACTGCTGGTCTGGTTCACCATTTCGCCCCCTTTATACCACGAGATGGACACACCTTGTTCATTTTTTACAGAACAGAGCACAGAGCAAAGTTCTTGATTTGGGTGAGCCACCGATGATCCAGTCCTGATGGCAGGTCCAGAAACTGGATCTTTAAAATTTGTTTGGGTGTTGTTCCGATGATCCAGTCCTGATGGCAGGTCCAGAAACTCAACGATCCAGTCCTGATGGCAGGTCCAGAAACTGGATCTTTAAAACACACACCTCTTTATGATCATTAGTTATTACAAAGAAAATTATTTTTTTGTTGTTACTGGCATGAATCCACTGATGATGTCTTCATAAAGCCCAGATTCACTGGTGCTGATGTTCCAGATCAGAGTCAGTGATCCAGTTTCACGGTCCAGCTTCAGTCTGTTGACGAGTCTCAGTTCATAATGAGTGAAAACTGATCCTTTATACAGCTGTGCTATACGAGTAGTTTGGTCTCCACTTTCAAACAGCCACATGACTTCAGCGTCTCTCTCTAGGCCAGTAGCTCCTGTTTGCAGAGTGACAACTTGTCCCTTCATCACAGTCTTTAACTCATCCCTCCTACCATTGGATTTACAAATTGGATTTAATATGAGCTATATGAAGTACTAAAAAAACATCAGGAATATGACCTAGAATGTCTGTAGAATCAACCAGTAACAAGATGTAACCCTATGTCTTTCAAACTTTTGACCCGTAGTGCATAAGAAGTAAAAATAAAAAGTACATTTCTTTGAATTAATTGTACTTCCACCTTATATTAAGACTCATGAATTTCAATAAATTTTCAGAGGACAGTACAATAAACACTGACACATCTATTTCTCCTTGTTGCATTGAGTACAATTCACAGTTTGCATGACGGCACCAGTGTTTGCTGCCAGCCAACCAGTGACCATAACCACAAAAATCATTCTGCATGTAAAACAAAGAAATAACAACAGAACAACATTAGGTTTTAGATAGCTTACCTTTCACACTGATGAAAAACACAGTGTAAACCCACATACAAGAGAATGTTTTAGCAGGTATCATATCAGAAATTATTGCAAGTTTGCCTGAACATTCAGTGAAGATCTTGTGTCTCAACATAACTTTCATTGGGAAGTGACACTGACATTGACATCAGGCTGGTCCTGGTAAGGCTGGTAAGTTGAGTCATCTGAAGTGCCAATTAAACCATATGAAACTGTGCTAAATTTTTATCTACGTTGGGTTGTCATGGGCCACAATATTACTGTTTTTACTGCAGCCTTGGTGAGACTTCTTCCAAAAAAC
Source organism: Cyprinus carpio (assembly GCF_018340385.1). Taxonomy (NCBI): domain Eukaryota; kingdom Metazoa; phylum Chordata; class Actinopteri; order Cypriniformes; family Cyprinidae; genus Cyprinus; species Cyprinus carpio. The sequence continues at coordinate 23,090,639 of NC_056619.1, read as the reverse complement.
TTAGGGAATGTTACTGACCTCAAATTTATGTATATACAGTATGCATGTAAATTGTATGTATATAATTTGAAGAATACTGTAGGTCAGGTACCACTGTGTACACTGTAATTGAACACACATCCTCAGAAATGTTCATACAATTTATTTATTTGCATTTTTTTTCCCTCTGTGTTGTTGTCTCTGGGTACTGGAAGCTTATATCACTAAAACAAATTCCTTGTATGCGCAAGCATACTTGGCAATAAAGCTCTTTCTGATTCTGATTCTGAAATCATCTGTCACATAATAACAGCTATCAGTCACATCGACATGAGCTGTAATCAGTGAATGCACAATCCATCAGATGCACACAGGAGGAATGGATCTGAAGGACAGTTTGCTGGGCTCGATAATAAGGATAAGCGAGAGTGTTTCAGGTCATGTAAAACTCACAAACTTATGGTTTTGTGTAATATGTGTTGAAGATTGATGTTAAAATCTCTAATTTAAATCTCAGTCATCAAGGTGACAGATTGCCAACAAGCTGTCAAGAGCAATACTCTTTAAAGCAAACAAATCAGTAATTTTGCACCATATGCCACTGTTTTTCAGAAAGAGCGCTTGTATGAATTCATAGATATATTATAGTTAGTAATACCAGCTTTTATTACAAATCAAAAACCGTAGCCTATTGTTAAACATTAGTTTGTGTCCAAAAGCTTCAAAACAGACTATTTTATAATCCATTTTCTCTCTCTATCTGTCTTTCTCAAATCAAATTGATTCTCTGGAGAAGGATCAGCAGATGTAATCAGTGATTAAAAAGGCTGTGATTGAGGAGCAGGCACATGCTCATCAAATGAGCATCTGTTGAGCTGCAGTAGAGCTCTTGATTGAGCAGCACACACACACACAGATGGATCTGCACTCATGGATGATGCCAGATAATTGCAGGTTTCTGCATCTGCTGAGAAGAGTGCATCTGACCGGAGACCTTTCACTATCTTTACTGCTCTAAAACAAACTCTATCTCACTAGACCCTTTATGAATCTGCTGCATGTGCTGCTCTGAAACCAGTTACCTGATCCAGTTCCCATCATCAGCCATCTGAGGTCAGCTGATCCAAGATCTGCTGCAGGAGGATGGTTTAGGGTCTTGTTGTAACGACTGCTGTTTTAAGTCCTGAAAGTGGCCTGCAAGGAAGAAGACATCTTTGAGAAGTAGTTTGCACCAAGGGCATAACATTTAGTAGGGATGCTAGAGACATGCCCCTACCTATATCCAGCGACTAGTAAATTGTCCATATAATGATTTTGAATCATTTGATTCGGAGAGCATCACAAAATTTGATTTAGATCGAGACTTCGAAGTATGTATCGCCAACCTTTTTTATTAAACAGTACAGAACATTAAGAAGGTACACAGATACAAATCTCTAAAGAAAATTAACCAGGGTTGTAGTATAATAAAAGTGTAGCAACCAAGTTTAATTTGTATAACCACAGTTGTTTTTTACTACAAAAAACAAAAACATAGTTAGACTATAGTTAATGTAGCATATTGAATATAAAGATACAGCTTTGAATGTTTTAGGATTAACAGAGTTTTGGATGGTTTCCACATACTTGCCTAAATCAACTCTGAATGAGGAAAAGAGAGGTTTAAAGCCATTACATTTTATGTATGTGAAATCTAGCTAGCAGGAAACTCAAAATGATATTTTGCTGTATTTTCTTTTGAGTAGTCAAACAATCCAAAAAAAACTTTTTGTTAACTGCTGTAATTTTGTTGTTTTTACATAAAACTGTGTAATTAACTATTGACTGATGAATATGCCAACACAATTCTCTCTTTATGAATAATGGGAAATAGCTAAAAACAGCTAAAAATAAAGACTTTAGATGACATGAAACTGTAGTGAAAAGACTATCATAAGTGCCAAAATGTTGGGGTAGTTGGATCGGGGGTTGAGGGTGTTGATGTCAGAATCAAACCCTGTCCTGGTCCTTGTGGATCCACTGATGAAGGAGGCCCTCTAGTGGCGTGATGTACCTTTTAAAAAAACAACACTTGAAAGTCTAGACTACAGCAAAAAGGGCAATGACAGAAAATGGGATTTTGTGAGACAGCAATTTAGTTACGTCTCCATTTCTGCAGATTTCATAAGGATACATTTTAATAGACAAAATAGCTACAGTATGTGCAGAATTGCATACTAACATCCAACCTTTACTATTTCTGCAGTACAGCATGTACACTGTATACTCTCCTAAACATACAAGTATGTCAAGGTCATGTGAAAACATTTTAGCTTACTTCTGCTTGAAAGACGTTATATGTTTCATATACTCAATTGAATAAAAGCAGCCATGACGTTGATGCTCAAAATCGGTTTCTGATGTAAATGAAGAAATCAAGGCCTTTCCACAGCGCTGAAACCAAACCCAGAAGAAAAACAAAGTGCTAGATATTTTATTAACATATTAAGTGAATTACTTTCCCCAAAGAAAAGAAACCTCCGCTGTGTATGTAATGTGTGTGAACATATTTAAAGAAAAGAAATACAATCAGGGAACAAAAGCAAACTGCAAATATTACACCACTGTTCCCAAAACACGAGCACAAATTTCCTCTCTGACACTAATTACTCTCAGTGCTCAAAAATGAAAATCACTTCATTATCAACACATAAAAATACCAAGTAATCATCATCTGTGGGAATTTCATACAGCAAAGGAAAGCAGACTTTCTGCTTCTTCGTGTCTCCCCAAATGACTTCATGAACGAGTATTATATACACGGTACAAACACTTTCAAACAATGATACGCAAATATACGGAAATTAGAAATATATAAATGGAAACCGGTCCAGGCAGATGTACCCCTGAGAGTCAAAACCATGATCATGCAGAAAATATCAAAACAATGAATAATAATGTGTGAATTTCAGAAGAATGACAAAATACAATCACTTACAAGAAAAAAATAAATACATAATTGCACATTGCACAAAAGCTCCTTGTGATACTGAATCTCTTGCTGCAAAGCTGTAATATAGTCAATAATTATACAATGCAAGTGCTGTTTAAGACATGATACTGGCATCAGGCTACACCATTTCTGCCAAATACGACATCATAAATATGTAAATACCTTTATATAATATCTTTTAATGAGGAGATTTTGTACGGAAGCTTATTTCTGCCACAGAATAAAAAAAACAAAGGTTATCGCAACTTTTTATCTCACAATTCTGACTTTTTCTTCTTGCAACTGCAAATGATCAACTTGCAATTCTGAGTTTACATATTACAAATTTAATTCCAAGTTAGAAATCTGAGATAAAAAATAGCAATATTTTTTGGTTTCCTCCAAATAATTCAGACTTCTTTTCTTAGAATTCTGACTACATTTATGCATTTAGCAGACACATTTATCCAAAGCAACTTACAGTGCATTTAGGCTATACATTTTTTTTTTAACCAGTATGCATTCCCTGGGAATTGAACCCACAACCATTTGCGCTGCTAACACAATGCTCTACCACTGAGCCACTTTCACATTCAGAATGGTGAGATAAAGTCACATTTACCTTTCCAAGCCTGACTTTTTTTTCTTTCACAGAATTCTGAGTTTGCATCAATTTTTTAAGGGGTTTGTTTTTTTCACAACTATATCTTGCAATTCAGAATTTTTATCTTGCACTTGCAAAAGATAAAAAAAAAAAAAAGAAAAATTACAATCGGCTTTTGAATTTTTTAAATTGTGTGTCAGAAATAAGCTTTAATAATTCTGATATCTAGAACATACATGACCTTGATAGACACATATAAAAGTGCGAGATGCAATACAATCGCACACATGTGCACAAACATCTGCCCCAGTGAAGTTTGAAGGCCGTGTCTGGCCAGTGAAGGCTGGGACAATGTGCAGTTCCACAACACTTTCTACAGTCTCCACAGTTTCTGTATCCATTAAAAAGCAGGTTTATGTTGGAGCGAGACCGTAGCGGCCGGCACTAGTTTCCAAATCTTCAGTGTCATAAATCTGTGTGCGCAGATGCGTTTAACTCTTTGGTTTTCAAGAGCAGAAATGTATGCATTTGTGCCTGCAAGTCACTGGGTTTGTTTATATTGTGTGATATAAGTCTTCAAAGTTACAGTTCACCCAGAAATAAATACTCTGTCATCATTTATTCACCCTCTTGTCAATGCAAACCTGTATGACTTTCATTCTTTCATTGCGTGCATTTTGACTTTCTTTCTATTTTCTATACTATAAAAGTAAATAGTGTGCTGTATAGTGTGAGACTCAAAAATGACACCAAATCATGGTTCACTGAAAATCTTAAGCACTGCAAAACTGGTTATGAGGCACATGAGAAGCATTCATTTTTTGGCATTATTAAAACTAAACAAAGCTAAGCCTAATAAAACTTCACATCAATCATGTGGCTTCAAGAACTTGTAACTACTTTCATGATGATTTAATGGTGCTTTTTGTCTTCCTTGCTGCTTGCCAGCCCTTGGTGACCTTTCAGTTTTATTGTATGGAAAAGAGAACATCATTCGTTGTTTTCGACAAAAGATAACAAGTCTTAGCTGGTTGGTAAAGGCATGGGGATGAATAAATGATGAGCTTTAAGCCTTCTACACACTGCACGATTTTAACAATCCTATAAGATCACTGCAAATCACACTGTTCAACATGGATCTAATAAACCTGGGTATGACATGCACGTGGACTGTACGATGATGACACCTATTGACTCGTAGGCTATGGCGGATGTTTCTACAGAAGAATAAAACATCATTAGCATGTGCTAGTGATAAACAAAAAGAGCATAATGAATCACACTTTGACAGTTGTAGTTTTTATGGAAGCGGTGAAAGTGGAAGAAATAAGAGTTTGAGGTAAGCAGTTTTATGTTTTATGTCGGTTTGATTTCATGTCGCATTTTTACTGGTTGGTCAGTAAACGTGGGTCGTAACTGCAAACACACTGTACGATGAACACGCTGAATTTCTGACACTGCCAGAAAATTATCGTAGGCTATCTTTGGTCACAAGACCTCTCTCACTGTACGACACAGGAGCACCGATTAGGAGCCACGGTCACAGAAATCACGATGCCAATCTTTTGTTTTTTGGGAGATGTGAAAGTGGTGTGTTTTTTATGATTTTTTGTGAAATTATTTTTTTAAAGGTGTTGTTTCATTCAGAATGTTTTGTTTGTGTCTCTCTTTCGCAGCTCATGTATGTGCTGCTGTTGAATCTCTTGGCCCCAGCACTGAGTTCCCCAGCCTCATCATGACTTCTTCATTGACTTCCTTCTCCAGGAAGGCCACCAGTGAATCCCTCATGTCCACCACGTCCAGCATCTCCTGCAGGACCTGATTCTCATGTTCTCGCTGCTCAGGGGTTTTCTCAGAGTCTACATGCACAAGAACATCGAAACATGTTAATGAGTGTGTGCATGTGTTCACATAAATAAACTGAACAACAAATAAATACTTTATTTAAATATCACTAACAGCATTTTAATTTGATCTTAATATTAACTTGTTTAAATACTTCAAACTATTTAAATATTACATAATTTAAAACTATAAAAACGAATTCATTTTTGTCTTTCTCAGTGTATTGGAGCATGTTCAACAGCTAAATAACAACAATAATTTAGACTTTTATATTATTAAATTACTTAAATGATTAGACATATGTCAAATACATTTTAATATTTAATATTATATCATTTTAAACAATAAAAACATTTATTTCTGGCTTTTGGCTCATTGTGTTGGAGCATGTGCAACAGCTAAACAACAATACTAATTTAGTATTTTATATTATTGTTATTATTAAATAACTATTTAAATTATAAAAAATATTTAATATATTATAATTCAAATATCTAATATTATATGAATACAATACATTTTTGTTTTCATTTTGTATTCATTTTTTTTCTCATTGTGTTGGAGGAACTAAACAACAACAACAAAATAATAATAACCATTTATTTTCATATTACTATTATTATTATTATTATTATTATTTATACATGATGCTTTCATGACCTCATATTAATTGCCATGACTATTTAAATGACTCTTATATTATAGAACACTGTACTTCGATATTAAAAATAACTTAATTCCGATTTAATATTAAAATTAAATTGTTAAAATCAATTAGAAATATTTAACATGAATTTTCGTAAATTTAATTTTAGTAATTTTATTAGCCTTTTTACTTTGTGTAATTATTATTATTATTATTCTTAGCAATAATAATTACAAAAAATATTAATATGAATAAAATATCCTTTTTAATTTTCATTTTAATTTAACAATTATATAACGAGAAATCAAGACTGTATGGTACTATTTACAAACTGAAATATTAGCAAACTAATTTCTGAGTTTTCATCTCCCACCATCCATTTCCATGTATCTCCGTAGCTCCTGCTCTAACATGCTCTGTTTGTCTTCCAGCTCCAGCTGTCGAGACCTTTGAAACACAAAACCAGAATCACACAAATGTTAGCACAGCCTGTAATTTAGTTTCTGCATAGAGGATCCAATTGTGCACAATATATGCTAAATACATGCAAAGCAGTGGGTTAAATAAATGAGGCCACTCCAAGCATTCATCTTGAGCATTAACGCTCGTCAAAGACATGCAGAAGAGAGAGGTTGCCAGGGGCAACAAGACGACGAGCTGGCTTTCAGGGAGGCTTGAGGTTTTTCTACAATCCATGTAAAAATAGATGATGCACTTGGAGCAATAACTGCTACTGAGCTCCTTAATGTTAATTGTATTAATGCTGACACAGTGTTCAGACTTACGCAACCATGAGATCCGACTCCTCTGAGAGCAGATTGTTCTTCTCCTGGACCAGTTCAATCCAGTGATCAATCGTCTCAGGGTCTGAACCTAAAACACACACAGAGTTGAAACAAGATCTCCTTACTCTCGGTCGTCGCCACACTTTGACACCCTTTGGCTTCACTCAACCAACCTATAGCGCATTCTGGGATGCTTACAAAACAGTACTGAAGGAGTTTCCATGCATGCAGGGCACAAAAAGGCTTTTAATGGATTTAATCTGAAGAAATTCATATGCAACGAATAAATAAATGTAAGCGTTAAATAATTTACTTATTCTTGTACAAATATCTAATAAACATTTTTTGAAAAAAAAAAAATACACAATAAAAAAAAACTTCATTTAACTGACACATGGACTTTTTGTAATTCATTTCAAATTCAATAATTAACTGACTATATGAAGAAAATATAAGAATCATATCATGATAAGAAACTGTATTTCAATAATAATTACTGAAATTATTATTTAGAAATAAAAAAAGTTTCTAATTATTAATATTAAATATTTGAAACAAATCAGACATATTTAATATTATATAATTTATTACAGAAATAAATAAAATGAATACATTTATTTGATTTAATTTATTAGACCATGTGCAACAATAGCTAGACCGAATTAATTAATAATAATAATAATAATAATTATTATTATTATTATTACACATTAAGTTGTCATGAGTTTATATTAATAGACTGATGGACTTATTGTAATTTCGACATTTTTCACTTGCATATGTATTTCTTGAAATTTATATTTAACAAACGTCTCAGTGACTATCAGTGCTATGAGGGTTAACAAGTTGGATGGGTTTCAGTATGAATTTAGCACACAGCCTGACTGCTGTAGAATATGATGAAGTGAAATCATTAGCAGTGACTGTGGTTTTCTGCAGATGGATGAGATGTCATACCAGCCTCTCCTCTCAAAGCTCTCTCCAGCTCCACTCCCTTCTCCTCCAGCTCTTTAAAGGTCACTTCTATCTCATCCAGCCGTCTCTGAATCGTCTGTGGGGGCGGCAGGACCAGAACAGCATGACCAAACAATGGATGAAAATCAGATACTTGATAGAAATTGATGCGGATGTTTCTTTTATTAGTAAAACTTCACAATAAGGTTCCAAGGTTTCTTTAAAGTGTTACCTTTTATTTAACATGCATGTTTATTACAATTATGGGAAACAATCTACACGGTTCAGACTTCTACCGTGGTCTTCGAGGAGTGTGATCTTGCTCACCTGAGCTTTGTGGAAGCGCTGGATTTCGCTCATCTTTGCTTTGCGCTCCAGAGTTTTCATCCTCTTTAGGTCGCGTTTCTCTGACTCGGAAATCTCAAAATCAGCCCCCTGAAAAAAAAAAAAAAAAAAAAAAAATAAAACTCAATCCAAAGTCAACAACTTCCTAGAGAGCAGCTTTTAATCAGTCTACCAGAAAACATGATCATGTGATCTAGTGTTTTTTCCCCCACCGAAATAAAACTTGATAGTTTGAAAATTAAGAAAGCCATGAATATGATTTTATTATTATTAGTTTTTTTTTTACAGTAAAATATTGCAATATTAATGCTTCTTATTTCGCTTAATATCTGCATTTAATAATAATAATAATAATAATAATGTCATATTGATCACATGTCACATAATCCCAAAATGTTTGGCCAAATTGTGCAACCTTACAAACAAGCATAGCAAAGGTGGAAGGTTTTACTTTTTAAATCCCAATCCAAATTATTATCAAATATTTTCCCAAATCATGCAGCCTTTGTTCATGAAATGGCATCATAATCAAGTTCTATTCTGGGCAGTCATGCTCAAGTATCACCAAAATAACTGCATATTCTTCTTGTTTATAGAATTATGTTTGTTGAAGACATGCATAGAAATTTGGCCTTCTGACCAAATCTAGGGCCGTTTGAACATAATGTCTCAGTCTGACCTTGCAATCCAAATAACGGTCTTCTCCTTGAAGATCTTCTTCATTCTCCTCTTCGTCATCGTCAACACCTTCTTCATTATCGTCTTCTGATACATAATGTTCTGGTTGAGCTTGTTCTAATGAAAATCATAGCAAAATCAGCTGCTACAAACTAATATAAACCTAGAGAAATTCAGTACTAAAAGATATGTGTACACATAATTTGTTCACTGACACTGAATGAGAACAAAACTTGTCTTTTGTGGAGCTGCTTTATGGCTGAATTGAATTTGTTTAATAATTGAATGAAAATTCAATTATGAATTTTTTTTTACATTTCGTCATCGTTTACTCAGCCTCAAGTTGTTTCCAAACCTGTATGAGTTTCTTTCTTCTGTTGAACACAAAAAGGCATTCTAAACATGCTAAATGACTAAATGTAAATAATGTTAGCTCACACAGTTACTGATAGCCATTGACTTAAAAAAAAATACGGTGAAAGTCAATGGGTACCAGCTATTCTTCATGATCTTCTATTTGTGTTCAACAGAAGAAAGAAACTCATACTAGTTTGGAACAGGATTTAGTTGAGGATGAATAAATGATGACAGGATGTTCATTTTTTGTTTTTTATTTAATTTTTTCATCAAAGAACTACTCTTTTGATCAGTCTACCAGCTGGTGTTTTCAGAAGTTTCCCACCAAAATTAAAGCTTGATGGTTTGAAAATGAAGAAATTTAAACAGCAATAAATATTAGCATTGTATAATACAGTTGTACTGTAACTATTATTATTATTTATTATATTATTTTATTAAATACAATTTTTATTTTACAGTAACATAACAGTAGTAATCTTCTTTAATATTTAACCATATTATTAATAATAATAAGTATCAACAACTGCAACAATAATGATAATAATAATAATAATAATAATAATCATAATTTATAACATTTTATTAGTCATGTTGACAGATAATCACAAGATTTTTGGCCAAATTGTGCAGCCTTACATAAAATGCTTTTATTTTATTTTATTGACACTATAGTCTTTATTATTTAGAGCTGCTTTACAGCAGAATTTGAATTTGTTTCATATTTGAAGAAGTTTGCAGAACTTTAATTTTAAAGTGAACAGAACAGAATTTTAAAGTGAATTTTAGAAAATTACTTTTAATGCAGTGTGTAACAGCTCTAAGTGAATGAAAACATCCTGCAAAGTTTTTAATCTGAAAATGTACGTTTATAAAGTTAGTGTCTCTCAAAAGAAAGAGTTGACGCTGAATCATTGAAACAAGTTTTTTTAAAATGAATCCCAGGCCCGTTTTATGTTGACCCGCCCACTTGGGCTTTTTGCATTGGTCTCAATTGAAAATGCAAATTCATTCTTTGCCACTAGGTGCCGCCTTTGGAGTGGTAAAAATAGCTGTTTCCTGGTAACGCTGTACATAAAGCAACACTGCGCTCACAAACCATTACAGGCATGATGAAATGGAAATGAGATAAATTGGACCAATCACCGCAGATTAGCGTCACGCAAAGTAGGAGTTTGGAAAAATTTGTCATTGAGCGAATCGTTTGGGAGTCGTTGAGCAAGTCAGGTAAAAATAAATGCATATTATAAGTAAATAAAGGTGTTTTTTGACCTTGCATGCATGCCAACCTATTGTTGGGGACTCCCAAAACCAAAATATGAACCTTTCATTACCCATAATAGGGGCACTTTAACAGAAGGGCTGAACAGTAGAACAGTAGAGCTGCACAAATAATCAAATAAATCGTGATTAGGCAGAAGCTGCGATTGGGATGCGTATCTTTCAGTGAAGCACGGTTCTGTGATCAGTAGTAAATCTCTATCCAAAGGCCAGAGGGCGCTCTCATGCTTAAAATCTAAATATGTCCCAAAGAAGAAACCCAGGAAATCGCTGTAGCTGAATAAACATAAGATTTAACTCCTTTCATTGATTCAATGTGACTAATAAACACACGACAACGACAATATATGGTTTATCTGAGTTCTTATTATTATCATTTTCATCATAATAAAGTAAAGTATATCTATAATGAAATGCTAATCGACATATACACAATACAATTAAATATTGTGTGCCTTAATTATTCCGTTTCAGAAGCAACATCATCTCACAGAAGGATTTATTTCAAATACTTGACTGACGTTAGGAAGTGAGATCGGAGTAAAAAAAAAGTTATTAAATGTGGTATTTTCACGTGCTCTCAGATGGAGCAGCATTTACTACACAGAGCTGTAGTTCACTGAGAAGATACGCAAACAGCTGTCATTATCGTGAACGATTTCGTAATCCTACGATTACATCTTCTGCGATTATGAACGTGATTTTGCATAGCTTGTCAGAGAACTATGGCTCTGTGTAGTAAATGCTGCTCCACCTGAAAGCAGGTGATGGAGATTTACTACTAATCACAGAACCGGCTTTACTGACAAAATGTGCATGACAATCACGATTAATCGTGTTTGATTAATCGTGCAGCCCTAACAGAAAGTCCTCTTTATTAACTCTGAAGCTTTTGAAACAATCTGTATTGTATAAGGTGCTATCTAAATAAAGTTGACTACCAAAAATGTTGACTACTAACCTGTAGGTGCGACTTTGAGGACGCTGAAGCGCTGATGCAGTCGAGGCGAAGACAGATTCCATGGGGAAAACTTGGAGCGCATCTTTCCGTGTTGCGAGTGTGCAGAAGGTTGTGGTTCGCTCTTCCTTCTCATGCAGCGCCGGTTGCGCTGGTCCCGCAAGCTCATCCCGGTCGCGGTACCTCCGCTCCAATAGCCCTCCTCCTCGCCTCCTTCTTGCTGCTTGGAGGAAGAGGAGGTGGAGGTGGCAGAAGACGAGGCGGGCGTCTCCGAGTCTGAATCCTGGCTGAGCAGGTCGGCCTTCTCCTCTTGGCTCAGCTGAAGTTTACGCAGTGAAGGTTTGGATTCCGGAGTTTCCTCTTGGTTCTGCTCTGGTTCTTCAGGGGTATTTGAAAGTTGAGGCACCACGTTATGGACAGTGCGAGGTTTTGGGAGCGGAGCTCTGGACTGTCGAGGGGCCGGCACTGGAACGGACGGACTGCTGTTATTTTGTTGGTTCTTGATGCCTGTGCTCTCTGGACTGAGCTCTGGGGGTTTGTTTGCTTCGTCAGAGCTAGATGGCAGTTGGTCTTCTTGCTCTGTGGGAGTGAGACACTCAGTCGATTCTTCAAAGTCAGGGTCAACGGAGATCTTGTACGAGCCCTTCCGTCTTACAGAGACCGGTGGAGGTGGGGATGAAATCTTCACTGTTTCACCATTTTTCTCCTTACCATCCTCCTCATTAAGGCCATCTTCGATTTGATGCTAGAAAATTTAAAAACATAACATTATCATGATATATTGGAACAGACCTATTTTGTGCAAGTGTGTGAACTGTTACAGAGCAAAACTCTTTTAGACACAGAAATGTGTCAAAATACAATTCATATGTACTACTGTTCAAAAGTTTGCGGTCGGTATGATTTTTAAATATTTTGAAAATCTCGTATGCTCATTAAGATTTAAGCATCACAAAGATTTATTTATTTTATAAATTACAATAAAACAGTGAAAGAGTGAAATATTATTGAAATTTGAAATGGTCTCTATGTGAATATATAAAAAAAAAATACTTATATTTTGATGCAAAGCTAAATATTCAGCATCATTACTCCAGTCTTCAGTGTCACATGATCCTTCAGAAATCATTCTAATATGCTGATTTTCTGCTCAAGAAACATTTCTGATTATCAATGTTGAAAGCAGTTGTGCTGCTTAGTATTTTTGTGGAAAGCTTTGTAATACATTTTTTGTCAAGATTCAATATTGTCTGTTGTCTGTTTCACCAACAAAAATAGTTGGAACAGAACATCTCTCAGAGCAACATTGCGGTGTTTCGATCCATTCATAAAGACATTCACTTGCTTTGTTTCTAAATGAATAAGGAATTTTGAATGAATTGTTTGAATGACTGATTCAATGAATCACCCATTAAGACAGGGATTTGCTGCCACCTACTGGTGAGTTTAGTGTCATATTTATTTATCTATGTCAGGCTTTAACCAGCCCATGTACCTTCACTCAGCAAAATACTGTATAATTATCATTATTGAAAAAAATAACAAAATATCAAGATACTAATTTATGTCAATATAACACACCCCTAGACTGCACCTTAACACAATAATGCACATGAAGTACGTACAATGGAAAAGCAGACTTGCAAAGCATTGGCTAATCATTCTTATTTTCAGTTGTGCATTAACATTATGTTGGTTTAAAATTAGTAGTACTAAAAATGCTTGTCTTTAAACCATACAGTTGAATAGGTTGCAAAAAAAAGTGACTTTTAATTTTATTATTATTATTATTTCTTGTCTTTAAACCCACCACTAACATCCATCCTCCACAGACTTTCACAGGCCCTCTTCACACACACACACCACCATAACACACACAAAAAGTGACTCACACACACACACACACACACACACTCCACAGAAACGGATTCACAGCAAAATCTCAGCGTTAAACAGCATTCTGCTGAGAAAAGGAAATTTTTTTCTGACGCAGCAGCTGACCCACATTAGTTCTTGTCATATCATGTTGTTTCATAAGAAATAACTGAATATATCTTAGTGAAGAAAAGACCATCTGTCTATCATACCATCATAACATATTTAACAAAACTTGCACAAATAAGAGCTTAACCTAACTCTTTAACTTTGCACTATGATAATGAAAAACTACGATTTTCATCTGACGCATGATAAAACACTAGAAAAATTATTAAAAATTGGACCTGAGAAAAAAAAAAAACTTTATTACTATGGTAACAAGTCCAAATAAATCATTTCATATATATTTTTGCGGATATGAACTATAGAGCTATGGCTTAATAATGAAAGTTATTATGCTCCCCACACTCTCAGAGCAATATCCTTCCCAGGATCCTCACACAAGAGATCCGACAGTAAATAGGAGGCAATCAAGCGTCTCATTAGCTCTGATGTGATTCATACCTGTGAGCCTCTGTGACCTTCATCACCCTCCTCTTCCTCAGCCGCTGAGTGCAGCTCACAGTAGAATCTCCCTGAAGACAAATCAAATTCAACATGTTCTGGACTGTTAATATCAAGGGCTGTAACACTGATGTACATGCTTTTTTTAGACAAGGGGTAAATTACTGAACAAGCCCCACAAACAGGATCATTTAAGAAGATATATTTTTGAAGGGCTGCATAGGTGGTTGATTGTAATTTACATGTGTTGTAATAATTAGAACCTAATAAAACAGCATTCCACACTGTGCAAGTTATGAATAGCTTTAAAAGCTTATGTAATAATTTATATAACATCAAGATGTTTCGGTCCTTATGGCAGCATATGAGAGACAAGTGCATGATAAATAATAAAATAAATTGCATTATGTAACATAAGAAATATAAAAAATATCAATACTGAAATATTTATTATCATTCAGAAATTATGTAAAACTATATACTGTATTTAGGCCTACTTTTACCTACTGTTACTCATTGATGTACAAAAATAAAATAAATAAAATATTAATAAAAAAAGTAAAACAAAAAAAGTATAATAAGGTTTAATAAAATGAGGTACAATAAAATAAAATAAAGCATAAAATAAAATAAAATAAAGTATAATAAGGTAAAATAAAATGAATAAAATAAAATTATGTATAATAAAGCAAAATAAAATTTATAAAAGTATAATATAATAAAATAAAATAAAAAATACAGTATAAATAAAGTATAATAAGATACATGAAGTAAAGTAAAATACAATTAAAATTAAATAAAAATAAAATAAAACATTAAATGAAGTACAATGAGGTCAAAAAAAATTATAAAATAAATTAAACTAAACTAAAATAAAGGATTTGGTATCCCAGGCTTACCTGTGTCAGAGAGGAAAGTGTATCCGCCCTGCCGTAGAGTGGAGCCGCACTGATAACAATTGAAACAACTGCGATGGAAGAACTTGCCCTCAGCGCTTCCTCTCTCCACCACGTATAGATGCTTGTTGCAGAAATAACAGAGCTCACTGCTGCCTGCCTCTGATGAGGCCATGGGCACCACAGGCACCACAGGCACTACAGGCGCCGCAGGCTGGACAATTAGACAAAGTTTAAGATACTGCACATATATTTACTATAGAGCATTGCATTACAAGAACTGACTTTTTTTTTTATTTATTTTTCAACTAGGGAGCAATATTTGCCCCCTGGAATGAATTTACTCTTTTATCTTTATGATTTACAAGGCGTTTGAAATTTGAAAATATGAAATTCTCTTTGTGAACAATTATGATTTTATCAGCTCAAATCTGCCATTTTTCATCTAACTGCAGTTTCAATTTTTAGAAATGCCGGGAGCATTTTAAAAGGCACATTAAATAAAATATATTAAATATGGTTTAATTAAAAATCAATTATTAAACATAAGAATAAAATTTTTTGTCACTTTTTTGTATTTTTTAGTTATTTTTTATTTTCTTATTGATTATTTTATTAGTGTTTCATCAGTTCTGATACATAACTAAGCCACTCATACCCATAGGTCTGCACATCATTTGTTGTGTTTAATCGCAGAAACAACAACAGAACATGGTCTTCACCCCTAACAGGCGTAAACCGCATTACAACAACACTAATGCACCATTTGATTGAGAAAATAAATTTGACCATAGGGATATGCCGGTATCAAATTTTCATTTTGCGATTAATTGCTAATGCTTTTATCACAGTATAAGGTATTATCACGATATTGAAATTTAGTTTAAAAAAAGTGGTCATAATACAGTATAACAGGTTTAATAACTTTTTTCGTATAACTAAAATAACTGAATATTTAAATACTATAAAGAAATACAGAAAAAATATATAAAGTTAAACGTTTTACACAGATTAAAGTGCAAAAGAACTATAAAGACAAATAGGTACCACTTTACAATAAGACCTCATTAGTTAACCTTAGTTAATGCATTAACATTCACAACAAGCAATAGCTACATTTGCTACAGAAGTTATTAATCTTTGTTTATTAAGTCTTAGTTCATGTTAGCTCATTAAATAACACAGTTGCAACTTTCGATTTTAACAACGTGGTATTAAATATTGGAATACCTAAGTTTTATGAATGTTCAGAATAATTTTTCATTGGCAGTTTATGTTTACTAATGAATGAACTAATGTTAATTAATAGAGCATTAATGTAAAGTGTGAACGAACATTAACGAATCAAAACATTTTCAATTGATGTTTATGTTTTGTTGTGGGTGAGATTATGTTGTTTAATAAAAATGTTTGAAAATGAATAGCCTATTAAGTCTAAATACTTAAGTATTTGGCACTGTGATGAACATCATAGCTAATACACAAATCTGAATGGCTATTTAAATATGTTTTAGAAAGCAGCGCAGCTGCTTTATTTATGGGGTTTCCAGGGTAAGGGCTGCATTTTTTGCAGTTTAGTGCCATCTGCTGTCAGAGAGTGAATGTGCTTTCATTCAGCTCGTCTCGCAACTGTTCCTCCATGTGCTTCTCATGCGTGCTTGTTTACATCAGAGCGCACACGCGTCTTTCAAGCAGCATACAGCGCTGTTGTGCATTTTGACCAGTTGATGGGAAAAGTATTCTTAAAATGCATCCCAAATTCTGATTAATTTGTAGTGTATAATTATTCACGGTATTTAGAAGTGCCCACGATTACAATATCGTGCATATTCATTACCGTGATATATTGTGTCACCGAATACTGGCACGTCTATTTCACCACTTACTTTTTCCTCTTTCGCATTCTTCTCCTCCTCTTTTTCCTTCATCTTTTGCTGTCTTGGTATTTTCTCTGATGCCAGTCGGTCCTGAGAGACACGGGTCACATGATCTCATTTACAGCTCAGGTTACATAATGTGGCGGCAGCAGTTTACAGCTCAGGTTACATAATGTGGCGGCAGCAGATCAACAGAAATAAACAATGATTTCACCGTTATCCTGCACCACAAACATGCAGCTAGCAAACTATAGCATCCTTTTTGTCTCGTCCTCTTATCATCCCTTTAACTTCCTCATTGTGGTGACAGCATGGGAGTAATTCGCTTTGGAACAGCTGTGTGTAATGGGGGCGTTTAGTTGTGGTTCGTTACGACAGAGATTGCACATGGCTTTAACCCAACACACTACACATGACCTTTGGCAGGCACCACTGCTACAGAGTCAACAATACAGGGTGTGTTTGACATGATAACAGACAGGTGTTTGTGTACCTTGTGTCTTTGGATAGAGTTGCGCTTGAGCGTGTTGAGGAAGAAGACGGCCGAGCAGGTTCTGGACAGTGAGAAGGTCTTGTTGTTGGGCAAGAGGCTGTTGGAGCGCTCTGAGGAAGACAAGAGGAGCAAAATAGTGAGATGCAAATCAATTATGAAAAATACAGTTGCATAAATGTGGCAAAGAAATAAAAATGTTATGTAAAAGTAAAAATGATTAAATATACCATATTTAATACCATAAATGATGACCAAAAATCATTAAATAACAAAACATTATGTATAACCTGTCCAAAAATATGATCTATTATCTAAGCTTTCCATATTGCAACAAAACCAGAAACACTGTGTGTAATTCAACAACTCTGACCAATGGCACAAATATTATATTATATATATATATATATTATATATATATATATATTTATATATATATAATATATAGTAGATATATATATTATATATATATACAACATAATTTACAGATGACAACACATGTGTAATGTATATATATAATATATATATATATTAGCTGTATATATATATATATATATATATATATATATATATATATACACACACACACACACACACACACACATACAAATACATAAATATATTAATAAACAAAAATAGCAAAAACTGTAAAAATGCATTGTATTTAACATATAGTTCAACAACTCAAAGCAATAACATAATAACAAAATATAAATAGTTAAGAAATATCTAAATACATTTAAAATATAATCTAAATTATAAGTAAATTAAAATATTAATAAACAAGAATAAATGAAAATGGTAAAACTGTAAAAAAGCATTGTATTTTACATGCAGTTTAAAAAGAAATGTAAAAATATTCTTAGTTGGAAAAATTAATAAAAAAATAAAAAATAAAATAAAATAAAAAATGTAAAATAAATGTAGTGCAAACATAAATTAAATTAAACATGCTTAAAATGTCTTCAAATCCTGATCATCATTAACCATATCATACACACAATAAAAGCTTCATTTATAATCTCTTTCATAATCCAGAACAACCTTACATAAACTGGGCACTTTAGGTGCAATTCGGTGGATCGCTTCAGCAATACATAAAAATTGATGCAAAGTCAAATAAAACAATAATAAGTAATAACATGAATAAATAATAAAATACAATAAAATAACTTCCTACCCTTTAAACTGGAACAAATACGAGTCGTCACATTCAATATGCGGTTTGCAGTGGCGTGTTAGAGATGAGCTGTATTGGATCCCACCCCCTTCCCCAGAATACACACATCCACAGCCTGTGTGAGTGACAGCTCAACCTGGAGCACATCTGTGTGAGATCCCCTCCCAAACACAGCATCCAACAACTAAACGCTCAATCCTGCTCCCAAAAGCCCCTCGAACGGCTGCGACTCGTCTTCTGCAGATGGCGTCTCAGAGCGGTGCGTGTCGAGGCTGGACTGAGATCCACTCCCACCCAATCGCCCATAAGATGCAGTTTCTCCTCAGCTGAGTGCATTTGCTGCCGCAGCCGCTGCTGTCAGACTACAGACTACAGCAGAAAACTGCCCATTCACAGCAATGCATGCTGGGAAGGGGTCTTAAAGAGACAGCAGACCTGATTTCAGGTGGTGATGATGATGCAATTATGTGTGATAAGACATTCATCAGCCTGCTTCTCTTACAATAGAGGTTCTGAAAATGACTTTTTCAAACAGATCAAATATAAGTGAATAAGTGTAGGAATAAATCTGATCAAATGTTACATTTCTCTTTGTATTGTTGTGAAATACATTCATGAAATACTATATATATATATATATATATATATATATATATATATATATATATATATATATATATATATATTATATATATATTATACACTATAAATTAAAAGACATTTCTTTTAAATGTATAGCACAGTAATGGAGGCAGAAACATATGAAAGCTAGGACAGAACAAGAAAGGCTATTAATAATCTTTCATTGCACAAAAGTATTATAATACGAAAGGCTCAATACAGGGCGAAGTGCTTATGTGCATCCCACCCATCCCATTGAAACCGAATGCGACACGCAGTTTGATTGCTGAATGGAGGATGACAGACAGCCACAGTGGAGAGGAGAGTTTACTTGAATTTGACTTCAATATTCATCTACCCCACATTAAACTATATAATGGTTTCAGAACACTTTGAATATATAGTGCATTATAATGTTTTTGTGCCTTTCGTGCGGCTTAACAACATAATAGTATACACACAATATCAGATTTGGGTTGGTCTCGTCTGACCGATACCCAAACTGACAGAAAATGCCAGATACAGAGTATCAGATCGGTGCATCCCTATTATATAAACCTACCTAAAAAAAACTTGAAATGACGGTTTTTGCCAGACCGCGGTTTCTGGAGAATATTTAAGCTCATATTTAAGACTTTTAAAAGACAATTTTTAACACTGCACAAATGAAAATGACTGTAAAAAGCATGATTAAGAGTTCAGATATAGGTTTTCACACAAAAAAAACAAGTTTTATAAAATGATTAACTTCACATTTCAGCCTTTAAATGACTTCAAGAAAACAGAGGCAAAAGTGTCAATTATTATATTAATTTAAACAATTATTATCAATCATTATATTAATTAAATAACAAATATATGGTACTGTCTTAATTGTTTACATTTTTATAATGCATTAACTTCTTGTCGATCCACTAGTTCAGATTTGCAACTCTGCGTGTTTGCTGCATAAAAACATGGGTAGATTTTCACACTGATCTGAACAATAACAGATGGGCTTACTGAAAATGCAAATTCATTCTCTGCCAGCAGGTGGCGTTTTCAGAACAGCATAAATCAGTGGTTTTCAATCCTGTTCCTCGGGACCCACTGGATAATTAGGTAATTTTATATAAAGCGGCCCGTTTTAACTCATTAACAACTATTTATCTATAATCGTCAATACAAAAAAAAAATATATAGCAGTGTGAACTATGTCAGTATGCGAAGGTTTGCCAGTCATAACAGAAGTAATTGTAAAATACAGATACTGTAAAACCCTTTAAAAAAAGATATTCAATCTGAGACTGAATAAGCAACGTAAATACAACCTATTAACTGTATTATATTTTGTAGACAATCAGTAAAAGTGTATTTCAAAGTTAAAAAATGCATCCAATAACAACCTTAATTACCTGCTGGTGTATGTTTCTCTGTGAGAGCGGTGCGTATCTGTGTGAGGTAGACCACCATAGACAGCTGGTCGATTTTCCCACAGGTGGTCATTTCCCTGGCACGCATGACCGGAGTGATGCCAAACTCTTTCTCCATCAGGTCAAAAGCCAACTTATTGTTCCCGGTGATGTTATATTCATCTAGACAAGACATGTCACTGCAAGAGAGGACAACATGCATATCATTTGCATAATGTTGCAGATATTATAGGTCTATCTATCTATCTATCTATCTATCTATCTATCTATCTATCTATCTATCTATCTATCTATCTATCTATCTATCTATCTATCTATCTATCTATCTATCTATCTATCTATCTATCTATCTATCTATCTATCTATCCATCCATCCATCCATCCATCCAACCATAAGGTTTGGGTTAGTAAGATTTTTAATGTTTTTGAAAGAAGTATTTTCTCTCCTACCAAGGCTGCATTTATATGTAAAATCAAACACAGTAAAAACAGTAATAATGTGAAATATTTTTACAAATTGAAATACATGTTTTCTTTTTGAATATATTTTCAAATGTAATGTATTCCAGTGATAGTAAAGCTGAATTTTCAGCAGCCATTGCTCCAGTAATGAAAACTGTGGGGTCCAGGTGATATATATATATTTTTTTTCAGGATTCTATGATTAACTGAAAAGTTCAGAAGAACAGCATTTGTTTGCAGAAATGTTTTGTAACTTTATAAATGTTTTAAATGTCACTTTGTATCAATGTAACGCATCCTTGCTGAATAAGAAAGTATTAATTTCTTTTCAAAAAATCTTATTGACCTCAAACTTTCTGTGTCTGGCAAAGACTTTTCACAGCAAAACTGAGCTCTGCATGTTTAATCAGACACTAATATTCCAGTTCGCTGTTACTTAAGGTGATCTTACATGAGTTCAGGTCTGAAGTTGTGGATGAGAGCGCAAAGAGCCATCCCGGACCTCCAGGACTCGCTCAGGTCTTTCACCTTCACATGTTTGTACCCCGCTGTGTTCTTCTGACACCAGGACAGCAGATCCTCCAGACGCCTGACAGAGTCTAAACACATGAATTCAGTTCATCAATTCACTGTAAAGTCTGAGATGTTAACAGACATATAATGATAATATATTTACAGATATATAGCATTGTTGAAAACAATATTGCAAAAAAGTGGCTATTACATTTAACACACAGTCATGCATATATACACAATTATAAGTGTGGTATATAGGTGTGATTGTCGTATGGCACTTACCTTTTTTAGGTTTAGTTTTCATGATGGGTTTCGTTGGTTTGTTGGCTTTACCATCCTCTGTGTCATATAGACGCTTGATCTTTAAATTGAATAAAGAGTCTTCATTAAAAACTCTTCCATTGCTAGTTACAGTATTTCAAGCAGCTTTTGCATGCGTGTAAGTGTGCGTCTAGGACTGCGTGTTTGACCTGCATGGGTTTGATAGAGGATAGGTTGACATTCGGGTAACGTGTGGATGGATCGATGCTGTAGGCGGCGTAGTTCTTGCTGGTGTTTTCTGGAGTCGTTTGAGAGAGCAACTGATACACGCTCTCCCTGTAAGAGATACGCACAGCATCAAGCACCACCACACTAACGGACTCAAACATGCATTTAAAACGTAATAATCACTTTAATGTAGCTTGCGCCAACAGCTGTAGTACACGAAAGCAGCTCCAGGAGAATGACGTATGATGTCGGCGTTGCGCATGCGCTGGTGAGTCTCGTGAAACAAAAGTTTGTTTACAGGAGCAAAAGAAGCAAAATTTCCTTACTTTAGCAAAGGAAAACCAGTCTCCTCTTGGCTTATATCGAAATCCCTAACACTCTTCTTTCCAAATTCTTGTTTTGTAATTCTAATTAGTGACCGTTGTTTTATTTTGATCTCTTCGCTGTGTTTCCGCGTTCGTCACTTCTGAGCAGCGCATGTGCAAAGCTATCCTCATATGTCATCAGCCTGGGACTGCTACCATGTACAACAGTGAGCACAAACTAGATTAAATTGATTATTACGTTTTAAAAATGGCTATTTTTCTTACAAAAATGCAAAAATGCACAAAAATGTCTTTGTTCACCCCCCGGAGCCGTTTGAGACACTTTTTATTAAGGATGGGCGCTTTTTATTTAACTTCTTTTGGACTGATGCCTGCAACACCCGCTGAGTGCCATTAAACAGCTTGAAAGATCAAAGACAATTTTTTATGTAACTCTGACTGGATTCGTCTGAAAGAAGAAAGTCATATACACCTAGGATGACTTCAGGGTGAGTAATTTATGGGCTAATTTTCATTTTTGAGTGAACTAACTCTTGAATATTTGTGAAACAGATTTTTTTTTAAGGATTCTTTGATAAATAGAAAGATAAAAAGAACATCATTTATTTGAAATAGAATTTTTTTAAATACTACAGTATAAATGGTGTAAAATTGTACCTCTCAGCCAACACCTCCAGAGGTGGCACACCTTTTCCCCAACTCCTGACCATCCATGCCGTGTCAAATGCAGCCAGGAAACCACGAGCAATGCCGGTACCCAGAGGCCAAAACGGCTGCAGAAGAATAAATAAATAAAATAAACATAAAATAACTGAAAAAAAAAAAAAAAAATGAAAAAAATAAATAAATAAACAAAAATTTAGTAGTATTTAAAAGTAAAAAATAATCAAATTAAATAAAACAAATCATGGCCGATATTTATATTTAGCTGATGTTTTACTTTGTTTATTGGCCAATACATCGTTTTACTGCTGTACTGTTTAAACAGTGTTTACAATAAAATTTAAATTTTCCACAGAATGATCACACAACATTATAATACAAATTATTATAATAAATATTATAGTTTTTTTTTTATTATATCTCGGATTGAAAAATATAGCTCTGAAATAGTAAAAAAAAATAAAAAATAAAAAATTCCTTTATATAGTATTAGTATAGTATTTGCCTTCATAATCAATCTAATGTCATAACACACCTCTACTAGAGAGTCTCCCACCAGCGTGATGAGCAGTCTCTTCCCTTTCCTCTCCTTCACCAGAGAGGCGTTCTCTGCCCTCTGCATGCAGGTGAAGTCAAACATGGCCACGTCCAGATGGCCCGCGTGGTTTTTGGCGAACTCCAGGTCTGGCAGCCCGTGATCTGTGGAGAAGTCAGCGGCCTCGTATGCGTACTTTTGCAGGGCCTCCTGGTTGACGTTTGCAGGTGCGAGCAGCTGATTGACATCAGAAAAATCCTGAGAACGAAAAAAGCAAGAAAGGTTTAATGCTAATCTTGTTGTTTCAGCATTGATAATAAGAAGAAATGTTTCTAGAGCAGCAAATCAGCATATTAGAATGATTTCTGAAGGATCATGTGTCACTTAGGGCTGGAGTAATGATGCTGAAAATTCAGCTTTGATCACAGGAATAAATTTAATTTTACAATATTTTTACATAGAAAACAGCTATTTTAACCAGTAATAATATTTCACAATATTACTTATTTAATTTGTACTCCCTTTGAGCTAAAATATATTGGTTGCATTTCTAAGAGAACACAAATAGCAACTGTCTGCAGTTATTCCAGTGAGAATACAGTGACAAAAGAGGACAAGAATAGCTGTGAGGATTGATAAATGTGTTTGTAAGTGTAAATGAGAGTTGGAAATGGGTTGAAACACGCCTGAAGTATCACCTCTGCTGATAAAATCATGGCCTCTTTTCAAGCGTTTCTAGTCTCTGTTCAGCCTTTAAATAAGATATTCTCAAAGCTTCAAGTCTTTGAATGTGCTTCACTGTGTGTCGTACCTGCTTTATCACTCCTTTTTTTAACAAGCTTCCCTTTTTTGCAGTCATCACAAAATAGTGAGTATCATCTTTGTAGTAGACAATGTTCTCTAGATCAACGCCTGGAAAACATGACAAACGACAGGTGTGTGGGTTTACTTTTTATATTGGGTAACACTTTATTTTAAGGTGTCCTTGTTACACGTCACATGTACTTACTATTATAATAACAATTAATTATGCATAATTACATGCAAGTAACACTGAGCCCAACCCTAATCCTAACCCTATAGTAAGTACATGTAGTTAATTAACATTACTCAGTACTTAAATGTATAATTACACTGTAAAAAAGACACCTTAAAATAAAGTGTAACCCACAAATGTTCTAAATAGATAGCTAAATTGAACAAAATGTAAAAAGTGATTTATAATTTTTTTTTTTCCCTTTTGAATGTAAACAGTCTAGACTCTATGGTATATTCTCAGTGAGATGAAGTAACTGTGAGTCTGTACCGATCTCAGACTGGAGCGCCTGGAAGAATTGCTGGTTGTATATTCGGGCCACGCCGCTGATCTCCTGCACCTGAGCTTCTTGTTTAGTGTGGCGGTTTACGAAGTTTGCAGTGATACCGATGGCTAACTTTCCCCTGAGCTCCTTTATCTTAAAACCTGAAGTAACATGAGGAAAACAACCGTGAGAAAGTGTCATTAAAATAAAAAGTTAAAAAAAGAACGATTTAAATGCATTTAATAAATAAATAAAATAATAAATTATAAATAATAAAATAATAAAAGTACTTAGTACGAAGTGACTGGTATAAGGTAGGTTTTTACAACAATATAAAAATTTAATTTTTTATTACATTTAATTAAAAATAAAATAAAATAAAATAAAATAAAATAAAATAAAATAAAATAAAATAATAAAAATTATTTGGTACAAAGTGACTTGATTTTTTTTCGTTCTACAAAATAATGTAAAAAATTTGTTCGATAAACTCACCTTATAAATAACTAAAAAAAAAATTAGTACAGAGTGACTTGGATAAGATCTTATAAATAACTAAAAAAAAAAAAAAAAATAGTACAAAGTGACTTGGATGAGGATAGATTTTATAAACAATTTTTTTTTTCATTCTACAAATTAATGTAAAATAAAATTTGTTCAATATACTCACCTTATAAATAACTAAAAAAAAAATGGTACAAAGTGACTTGGATAAGGAGGGTTTTATAACAAAAAATAATAAATTTTATATTGTGTTTTATATGGGGGGTTTTTTATAAAAGGTGATTTTGATTTGGGATGTTTTTAGAACAAAAATTATTTAATTTGTTTTATTTTTTTTCGTTTTAATAAATATATAGTTAAATTTTGTTTTATAAAAAACAAGTGACTTGGATAAGGAAGGTTTTTACAACATAAAAACAATTCATTTTTAAGATAAAATTTTATTTAATAATAAAATAAAATAAAATATAATAATAAAATAATCAAAGCTTTTAGTACAAAGTGACAAAGTGAATTTCATGGAACCCACTCTTCTGCATAAATGTTTTATTTACCATCCGGCACACATCTTCCCCCTCCAGCTGAAATAAAAACATCAAACTCAAAAGCAGCAGCTGTGTGGGAGGCAGGAGACACCTGTGCCCTCCATCCTGAGAGAAAGAAAGAGAAAGAGATATGAGACTAAAAGCTAACGGACAAATGTTATGTTTATCTACACAACTGCAGATCTTTCAATGTCCCGTGACAACTAAAGCTGGTTTGTACCTGTGGATCCTGATGGTTCCTGCAGACCTTCAAAAGTCACACCTGTGTGCACCTCAACACCCAAAATCAGGGCCAGTTTCAACAGAATCAACTGCAGCTGACGGATACCTAGAGAAACACAGACCTCATTACCATACCTCAGGTTTAAGTTATACATTATAAGAAAAGAACTTCTTGAAGTTTCACTTTGACTATATTAACTCTCTTAATAGACCTTCCTGGTCCTATTGTAAACAATTCATTAGTGCACACCATTCTAAACAAATGTTTTCATAATCTTTCATTAAATGTAATAACTTGCCCTGCCTCTAAAGCAGATTCCCTGTAGGCCAGAAAACATACTAACCAATATTATCATATTTGAACATTTCACAATCCAATCAAATTTTGACAAATTCCTGCCACACTTTGTGTGTGTGTGTGTGTGTGTGTGTGTGTGTGTGTGTGTGTGTGTGTGTGTGTGTGTGTGTTTAATGACATTTCACTCAGAAATACTCTCAAAAATTCAAAGGTTTGAGGTCGGAAAGATTTTTTCTTTAAGTAAATTAAAACTTTCAATTGATTAAAATAACAATAAATACATTTATAATGTTACATATATTTTTTTTTTTTAAATCTTTTGAACTTTTTAATCACATAACCCTGGGATAAAAATGATTACATTTTTACAAAAATATTAAGCAGCACAACAGGTTTTAACATCAAAAATAATAAATGTTTCTTGAACAGCAAATCAGCATATTAAAGTGATTTCTGAACGAAATTTCAGCATGCCATCACAAGAATAAATTACATTCTAGAAAATAATCAAACAGAAAAGAGTCATTTGATATTGTAATAATATTTATATTTTTACCTTTTTTTTAACAAATAAATGCAGCCTCGGTGAGCATAAGAGACTTCTTTCAAACATATATGTCAGATATTCTCAAATCCTTGGGTCTTTGAATGAATTTTGGAAGCTAAATTTGGTTATGACTTTCGTTCACGTTGACTAATTAATTTGGTAAACTAAAACAACAACAAAAACCCAGCCAAACATATAGATGCTCACTTATGTGATGAATGGATCCACTGCAGAATCTGCCATAGAATTTCTTTGCACCGAGGTTGAGAAGGTCTCGAATGGTGTAAAGCCACAGATGCAGGACATTATTCCTGGTGAAGGACAATCTTTTTTCCAATACAACTACCTGAGCTCCTAGTAGAGCCAATTCGATCGCTGTCCTGAGACCACATGGACCCGCACCCAGCACTAAACACTAACACAGAGAGAGAAACTGGGTTACACTTCCCAGCGTCAAACAACTTTATACATGGACATATCTAACATTTCTCAGGTCATTTATGGTACCTTGTTTTGGTGACACGCCTGGCCCTGTTCATAGTCCGGATGGGCGCCTCTCTTGTCGATCTTCTGCCAGAGGTCTTTGGCTTTCCAGTAGTTGAGTCTGTCCTTCAGCTTGCTGTAGAAGTGCTTGTAGTCCCTGGGCTCGACCTCCAGGTGGCGGCAGAGTTCGATGAAGTTCTGCTGTGTCTCTTTACACGTCTGCGCCTGGACAAAGCGGTCAAACAGAGCGTGGCTGGGATCGACAGGGTCAGCCTCTTTGACCATTGTGATGGGAGAGGCCTGGAGCCTGCTAGATGAGCTGCAGAGACAAGAGAGATTTCAAACAACAAAAGTCAATTCTGACATAAAAGGTTTTTAAACAACCTCTGAACATTCATTTTGATGTGTAACTCTAAAAGGAGGAAAGATATCTCAAATTTCTCAGTAATCAGAATCACAATTTACATTCCTCATTTTTAAGTCGCTTTATTAGGTAAAAGCATTTGCTAAAAGATTAAATGTAAAAGTAATTGTAATTTCCTCCTGAAAATAACCCTATAAGCTTACACTGAAGGAGAGACCTGAGTCATATCTAGAAACCACAACATCATACAGACATGAAAATGTGATCTAACAGCTTCTCAAAATACCCGAGCACTAAAAACACCTTGGCAACCAAAATGCAACATCACGGCAACCACCCAACACAACACAGGAGTTCTGCATGAAAAAGCAACACCTATGTTTTTTCTTTAGAAATTAAGACTCGTCTTGGCGGATGTATTCCAGTATAATGATAGCTCACTGGAACTAGTACGGATAAGTTCATGGGAGATGAACTGATGGGTTTTCAGCATGAACAAATCCAAAATCATAGGGGTGACGAAGAAAGCAAGACTGATTAAATAAAACATTCGGTCATAATTTGTACCAAGAAGCATCTCTTTTCTGCATTTCAATTTGTCTGAATTGCTTTCTGTCACGACTATGCTTCTGCAACAGTTCATTTATAATATAAAAATGTATGCATCTACAGGGTTTCTGCGAGTTTTCTGAAGACCTTTTTAAGACCAAGTAAAGATAATTTAAGGAATAAATGAACGGGAACATAATATGTTCACTAAATGTAAATGAAAAAAAAAAAAAAAGAATCTACAGTCTGCCCCGACCCAGATTCCACTTCACAATATGTTTGATCATGCTGATTTCCCAAAATGGCTTAATTATTATAGAGAAGATATATTCTCTTAATTCTGGAGAAAGATGATCTGGTCATCTGATGGACAAGAAAGCCAGGGGACTTCCAGAAGAAAAAGGACTTCAAGAAGGCCAGCAGGGCCAGGGGACTTCCACAAGAGAAGGGACTTCTTAAAGAACAGAGTGATCATCAGAACCAGAACTCGAGAGCTTTCCAGACCTACAAGATCCAGAACTCCAAGCCTAAAGGATCCAGAAACCCTGAGACCCACAATGGCATGGATGGACCTGATGGAGCTTCACAAACTGCAACAACAACTAGAAGGATTTTTCCAAATTGAAATGACTGGACAATGGAAAAGAGAAACAAAGAAATCAAATAATTTTCAGAGACTGTGGACAGCGGTCTCATCACCGAGATGGAAAACAAGAAATGAGAAATGCACAAAGACAGACTCTCTGCACATGACACCAGAAACAAACAAACATATGCATACTCGAATGCAGAACATTGTCTACTGAATGCACACATGTGGACAAAGGACGTCCACACTGAGAGAACGGACACAATGCAAGTGACGAAATGAAAACACAAACACACACACACTATGTTGCCTGTTGACTGATGTTTTTGCTCCTTTGGCCTTTGACTAGGTTTGTACCATCACTGTTTAGTACATTTAGAAAATCCCTTTTGCTGTTATGGTTCTCAAGTGCTCCTCTCCCAAATCCCCCCCAAAATGTTTGTATGTCATTTTGCCAAATTTAAGGAAAGTCCCTAAGATAATTTTGCCTAATTGGAGGAAGCAATAACCAGTCTGCATGAGGTGATGACCCAATGATGGGTAAGATTCTCCTTTGGCCAGAGGAGGACAATCTAAGGCAGGGCTTCACTGCCACAGGGCACCTGCCCTGGAAGGAAGGTATAATCTGTGTAATGGGATTGAGTGTGATACTTCTTTTGGGCCAAGAGCATCAGAGGGGGGACTGTAAGAATCTACAGTCTGCCCCGACCCAGATTCCACTCCACAATACGTTTGATCATGCTCATTTCCCAAAATGGCTTAATTATTATAGAGAAGAAGAAAGTCAGCAGGTATGTTGTTTGTAGACCATTTGGGATGATCACATCCTGAGCAAATGGTGGCCAATTTTAGAATGGGAGCAGGTGTGGGACACTGAGAACCACCTCAGACAAAGAGGTGTCAGAACTTAATTAACATACAGACCACAGCTGTAATGACAGCAGCAACTTCATTATGAAGGGTAGTAAACTCTAAGTGTATAAAATGTTTGAGTTCAGGATGTTTGTGGGTTCATTCCGACTCCGTTGAACCCAAGGTACTACATGTACTTTGTCACTGCTATGCTGCAATAAACATCTTCATCGAGATCTTCAACGTCCTTATCATATTTTTCTTACAAAAGTGAAAGTAAAATTTATGCATTTATGATTTTAAAAAGGGGCAAAATAACAACTTAATTCAAATGGAAACAAGTTTTCATTCTCATTTTAGCAAAACTAACTTAATTCAGATCAGTTTCTCATGGAGCAAGAGTTCATGTGTTCAGTTTGCATCTCAAGTAAATATAACTTGATTTAAAGATGTTTAGATATTGTATTGTAAACAAGGCAAAATACTGACATTTTAGCAATGCATGAAACATTAAAGGGGTTATGAAGGCCTCGTTTTTATTTTGTACCGTTCTCTGAAGTTCCTTACAATGTTATCAAGATTTTGACATCAAAATACATCATAATTTGGAAACAAGCAATAAGCTATTTTCTATCCTGTTTTTAACGCCCCTCATCAGAATGCTCTGTTTGAATAGGTGTGGTAGACTGTAGACTGGGAAGTAAACAACCACTGCTATGATTTGCTAACACTTGTGTATGTTTGACAGTCTACATTCCTCACAGATTGACGCTGCTGTGATTTAAAGGGTTAGTTCACCCAAAAATGAAAATTAGGCTGCGTTTTACTCACCCCCTAGGCATCCAGACGAATCCAAGTCGGAGTTATATTAAAAATTGTCTTTAATCTTTCAAGCTCTATCATTGCAGTCAGCGGGTGTTGCATTGCTTCATTCCAAAAGACGTGAAATAAAAAACGCCCTTCCATAAAAAAATAAAAAAAGTGTCTCACACGGCTCCGGGGGGTGAACAAAGGCCTCTTGTAGTGAATCAATGCGTTTTTGTCCTAATGAGAAAGTCTTGAGTTCTGAAAGATTCATACTTACTGTTTTTTATAGTACAATGACCTCTTAAATGTCAAAAGATAAAGGGTATTTTGGTTTCTCTCAAGAATTCAAGACTTTCTGTTCTGAATTTAGACCTTTTAAGTCCTTCATTCATGACAGTGCAAATTAAGATTTTAAAAACATGCAATCTATAAAACATGACAACAACAGTAATATATAGTGGGGATCAAAATCAGAAGACAACCTATATGACATATAAGGGATGCACTCTGAGCTAGTTAAAATATGTAATTCAAGTCAGATGAGATGTTAAATGAATCACGATACAATTGGGGATGGGAATTTAGAATATGAATATATCTTCAGAAAAGTTTAGATGGTATTTCCTTGTCACCTTAACTCTGTACAATGCCTGTAAAAGTAGTGTTTATACGTGCAGTGCTGCCTTGTTCACAGTGAGAACCCCCCCACCCCAGTTTCGCTGCTGTCCCATGAGCGCCACCTGCTGTCAGAGAGTGAATCTGCATTATCGTTCAGTCCATCTGCTGTTTTTATGGAGTTTTATTTGGCATAATTTCACAAAGCTAATATCACATCATTCTTTTTTTGCTTCAAATGCCCAGTCTGCAGTGACCAAGCCTCTCGTCAGCAGAAAGAACAACAAATGTACAGCTAAGAAACCCACTACGGTTAGCAAACTATGGAAGAGAGTGGAAGAAAAGTGGACCAAGATCACACCAGCGCCACACCAGCGCAGTGTGAGAAACTGATCTGCTGAAATCATTCAAAGCAAAGGCCTCTACCTACTAAATTTAGACAGCTGTAACGCTCAAATACTTTAGATTTTATCTTCTTTCATGCTACAGTGGTTACTGTTTTCTAATTTTGAACACTGTTTTTTCCACAAAATGAAGGTTTTTGTTGAAGCACCCTGGTTACGTCACGTCACTTATTTTGTAAAACATGCTAGTAAAACAGTGGTGTGTTCACTGCTAATATTCCTTCAAATTTTAAGCGATAAAGATTAACAGTATTTCAGCAGAAATCTTTCCTAACAATATAAGTTTTTACTTTTACTTTTTTAAATCAATTTAAAACATCCTTGGTACAGTAAATACACATTAATTTCTTTCAAAAAATGAGAAAAAAATATTTACTGACCCCAAACTTTTGAACGATAGTGTACTGTACATTGTTACAAAATACTTCTATTTTAAATAAAAGCTTTTATTTTAATTCTAAGTATTCTGAAAAACCTAATAATTTAAAAAAAATCTTAAGCAGCAACAACAGTCTCCAACATTGGTAATAAATCAAAATATCAGAATGATTTCTGAAAGATCATGTGACACTGAAGACTGGAGTAATGGCTGATAAAAATTCAGATTTGCATCACAGGAATAATATAGATTTGAAAGTATATTAATACTGTTATAAATTGCAATAATATTTCATAATACTGTTGTTTTTTAATGCAGCTTTGATGAGCATAAGAAACTTCTAAAAAAAAAAAAAAAAAAAAACAACTATAAAAATCTTAATAATCCCAAACTTTTGAATGGCAGCTATATATATCTATATTATAATAATATATATATATATATATACAGCTATATAATATATATTATAGATACAGTACAAAGTTTGGAAACATTACTATTTTTAATGTTTTTGAAAGAAGTTTCTTCTGCTCATCAAGCCTGCATTTATTTGATCAAAAATACAGAAAATGTAATATTGTGATATATTTTACAATTTAAAATAATTGTTTTTAAATTTATTATACTTTAAATTATCGTTTATTTCTGTGATGCAAAGCTGAATTTTTAGGATCATTATCACATGATCCTTTAGAAATCATTCTAATATGATGATTCATTATCAAAGTTGGAAACAGTTCTGCTGCTTAATATTTTTTTCAGAATATGTGATACTTTTTTAGGATACTTTGATGAATAAAAAGCTATGAAAAAAAAGCTATGTTTTTAAAATATAAATATTTTGTAATAACAATATACACTACTGGTCAGTAATTTGGGGTCAGTAATTTTTTTTTTCTTTCTTTTTTTTTTTAATAAAATCATACTTTTATTCAGCAAGGATGTGTTAAATTGATAACAAGTGATAGTAAAGAAAATATATTATTAGAATATATATTATTAGAATTTTTATTTTTTTGAATAAATGCAGGTCTTTTTAATTAACCTTTTATTCATCAAATATATTAGACAGCAGAACTGTTTCCAACAACTCATAATAAATCAGAAGATTAGAATGATTTCTAAATGATCATGTGATAGACTGGATGTTACATGTGACACTGAAGGCTGGAGTACTGATGCTGAAAATTCAGCTTTGCATTACAGGAATAAATTATTTTTTTAAAGTATATTCAAATAGAAAACTATTATTTTAAGTTGTAATAATATTTCACAATATTACTGTTTTTTCTGTATTTTTGATCAAATAAATGCAGGCTTGATGAGCAGAATACCTGTATATTATATACACCTGTATATTAAAACAAACTATTCTACAAGTATGCACAAGACAACAAACATAACTATAATACACAAAATAAACTTACAACAAACAAAAAATTAAATTCAACTGCAGAGACGAGTGCCTAAACAAAATCATAGTATACTGTTCAGCCTGAAGGAGCTTCATGGAATCAAGTTCCACAACATTCAGCAGCAAACAATGTATTGTAAAGTTAACCCCGTGACTTCACATAAACAGACAGCAGTTGTGACCAACGATATGTCACAAAACTAGATTTAAGTTAGTTTACAATAAACAAACAAGCAAGCGAGTGCACACCGGTACTACTGCATAACATCACGTCAAGTGAGTCACTGGCTGCAGGCTGGAATTTATTGGTAAGTGTTTCATGTGACAGTAATGTACGTGTAAATTTAGATTTGCAGCTGCACTGATGAGTCTTATTGAAGCAAGACTATTTTAACACAACACTCAGTGTCACCTGCGTATCTTGTGGGTTTCATGAACGCAAAGCGTCGGTGTCATTACAAACTCTCTGGATCACATGCAGATTCTCACACAGTTTGCCTTCAGTCACGGTGGACATTCTTTCACTTTGATACAATAAATACTTCACTTGTGGTAAGATGATTGCAAATAGCCATACAAGTTAAACAAGCGAGTTCACTTTCAATTCAATTACATATGAAAAGTGAAAGCATTTTAATAATGTTTAAATGTAGCATCCTAAATAACTTATCTAGTACCACATCAGAATTAGCATATAGTAGCATATAAAGTAGTAGCATATATATATACTAGTAGCATATAAACTGATAAACACTTACCTTTAAATGCAGTTTAAACTTGAGGTAAGAGGATAAAGTGAAACGATACACTCTTCACAGCATCTCTGGTCTGACTCTCAGTGTGCTGAGCTACTGGAAGTACTTTCTCCCAAACAGAGGCTTGTAACTAAACACACATAATGGAATTAATGAGGACAGACTCAATACTGAGGGAACAAGCATCTTGTGACATCCCTGTTTTAATTCAAGGTTTCCCTGTTTTACCTCATCTCTAATGATGTCAGATTACTTCTTGGTTCCCAGATGAAATGATAAACATCAAGAACAAAGTCCTAGAAATTTGCAGAAGAATGTGTTGTTGCATGATCTAAAGCATCGTTGATGTTAAGAGTTTAAGAAAACACTGGTTGTAATGTAAAACGCATGGCTAAAGTGAGGTTAATTCAATACTGTAACTGCTTTTTTAGGATGGCGTCTTCTGTGTGAAAAACTGCATGTGACTTCAAGTGGTTTTCACATTCAAACACCATAATCAGCCCTCTGTGTGCCAACAAATTGCTTCAAACAAATGTTGCAGCACTTCCCGAATCTTTTACAGTCATGCTGCATGTAACGCAGACAATAATCTCTCACACATCACTTCCTGGAAACGAACAAAGTCATGTCTTGTTGATGTTAACACTTAACAAACGGTAGGGATCCTGACTGAAAGAGTTTAAATGAGTCAGTTGACAGCATGTTGCTTTTGCTGTTGTTTGAACATAAAGGCCTGTGATATGAGGAACAGATGTGAGACACACACACACACACACAGACACACAGACACGCACACACGCGCACACACGCACACACGCGCACACGCACACACACACACACACACACGCACACACACACACACACACCTTTTCAGGTACAGCATGCCAATCA
The DNA here is from genome assembly GCF_018340385.1 of Cyprinus carpio. Lineage (NCBI taxonomy): Eukaryota > Metazoa > Chordata > Actinopteri > Cypriniformes > Cyprinidae > Cyprinus > Cyprinus carpio. Next base: position 23,055,808 of record NC_056619.1, on the reverse strand, counting down.
TGACACACAAAATCATGAGTGGGTGGATCTCACAAAAACCTGTCAAGAATATGTCCAATATTTCACTTTTCAAAAAATATAATCATAATAAATATTAAAATAATAATACAATATTTAAGTAATATTTAAAAACTACATTAACATGATGAATTTTTATATTCTTTAATATAAAAATACACATTTATTTAATTATTTATTTACATTTTATTATTTTTTTTAAGTGAAAAATAATTGTATTGGCCTTTACATAATTCAATATAATAAAAATTAATTGCATTCACCAATAAGAATAATGAGAATCACAAAACTCAATGCATTACAATAATTAGCTAGATTTCATGGGGGTAAATTATGACATAAAAATAATCTCATAATACAAAATATAAAAAGCTTTTTTTTTCTTGTGCATGAAATGTGACCTTTGCAGGTTTTTGTAGGATTCACCTTTAAACTATCACTATCACTACTTATAAAACTACATTTAATGTGTGCTTCTGTAGGTTTGGTGGTGTTAAATTCAGTCCCTGTGGGCTCATTAGTGGATTAATTAAGTTTATTGATTCTGCATGCAAGGTGCAAATCTGTGCCCTTGTTATGAAGCACATGCACTTTGGGAGAAATGTGACACGGACATGTTCTTGAAAGGTTTTGTGAGATTCACCCATTCAAATTCACACGGGACAGAGCACGTGAGAAAGTGGGCTTATGCTGTTAGTTCATAAAAATGTTGTTAATTCTTAAAGAGATAAGACTATGACGAGATCTTGATAACAGCCACTGTAAATAAAGCAATATACATACACAAAGATTAAAGTCCCAGGGATAAGACAGATTTAGTACAGTAAGTTCATTCTCATAAAAAAGGTACATAAGCTGTCACTGGGGCAATACCTTTTCAAAAAATACACGTTAGTACATTTAGGTATATTTGTTTTAAATTTTGTTACTATTTTGTTATTATTATGTACTTCCATGGACCCCTTAGGTACAAAGTTGCACCTTTTGAAAACGTACCACGCCAGTGACAGCTTTTGTACCTTTTTTCTGAGAGTTTTGGGTAAGAAATCTACATCATTTTATAATGCAGAATTTCCCTCTGCACTCACAAGGTGATCAGTTTCAGGTACGTGAAAAGTTGAGTTACCCAGCACTAGACACACACAGACCCGGAGAATTCAGCATCATTACTCCAGTCTTCAGTGTCACATGATCCTTCAGATATCATTCTAATATACTGATTTGCTGCTGATCCTGATGTACTCAACTGTTTTAAATATTGATAATAATAACAACAACAAATATGTTTCTTGAACAGTAAATCAGCATATTAGAATGATTTCTAAAGGATCATGTGACACTGAAGACTGGAGAAATTATGCTGATAATTCAGCTTTTTGATCACAGGAATAAATTACATTTTAAATTTATAGTCCAATCGAAAGCAATTATTTTAAATAATAAAAATATTTCACAATATTACTGCTCTTGCTGTACTTTGGATCAAATAAATGCAGGCTTGGTGAGCAGAAGAGACTTCTTTAAAAAAAAAACATTAAATATCTTACTGTTCAAAAACTTTTGACTGGTAGTGTACATTTGTGTGAAATAGAGGTTTATTAAATCTAGGGTATTTAAGTAATTTTAAGACTTAATCATCAAACAAATTTAAATGAGGTGAATGTTTTCAACAAGGTGGACACAGTTGACTTTGAGAGTGAAGGTGCAGTGCAAGATAGAACCTTTAATTATTTTCCACGGCCCCAGACTAAGACCTTTTTTATGTGATGGCCATGCAAATGATAGGGTTGTCTGGTTTCAGAAATTGTTGTTGATGTATAGGCTATATACAGAAAATAAGGGGCCAAAATTGTACCTTTTGGGGTACAACAGCTTGTCACTGGAACAGGACCCTTACTGTACTACTCTACTGTACTAATATGTACAGTATGGTGTACTGCTATTGTGTCAAGCAGTTGTTCTCCAAAAGGTATAATTTTTTTCTGTGTGGCCTGGATGAGTGTCAAGATTTCCCGGCCTGAAATTGCGTCTCAGTCCGGCCCTGCACACACACACACACACACACACACACACACACACACACACACACACACACACACACACACACACACACACAGACGATGTCAACACCAAGTTTCTGCAACATCCCATGGGGCTTTATCTCAGGAAACAGGCTCAGTGTGGCTTTCACGCGTCTGCAAAGGAGACGCCACTTTTAACAGAAAAACAATGCTTAAACTTATGCAAGCATAGCGCAAACCACAAAATGACACTAAACAGAAAAACAATTATTCTAGAGGCATGCAATGTTACAGCTTTGCAGTGAGAAAATCGGAAACAGATTGAAAAAGCGCCGTCTTTATAAACCTGCTGTAGTCAATTCCATACAGTGTGGTACTCAGTGATTGTTTCAGATGACTGATATATATACTATGGTACAGTAAATGAGTACAGATTATCATCTTCACATAGCCTTCCATGGTATTTACAAAGTAATAAATTAATATGTGAAAAAAAAAACATGACAAAACATGTCGTAACACGTTTTAGGCATGTATTGCCATGTGCTTATTATCTATAACCTGGAATAAACATATTTAAGACCCAAAATTCAGAAAGCGTCACTCTTATTTGACGGCAACTTAAATATACATATGTATTATTATTGTTATTTTTCAAGATTCCGGTTTGTTAAAACAGGTTAAAACTGTGTAAAAACAAGATTAATCGGTCTATCGATCTATCTAAACATGCAGAAGCCATGTATTCACTGTAACAACTTCATCACATCACATCAACACAAGTTCACATTAGCTTGTTTCCTTCTCCTTTAAGCTGTGCAACACTCACTAAAGTAGTACATTTGCTGGTTTAGTAATTAATCGAGTGACAGGACATCTCCGCGATTCAAGTTAATCAAATGAAAAATTACCTTGTAAGCCAGTTTGGGATTCTTTCTAACCAGATGTGCAGTACCTCCTTGTTTGTCTCTGTGCGATTTTGACTCACCTGCGGCGGCTCATCCGTGCAAGCGTTGAATCCTACCGGGAAGAAGGAACTGCTCATGAATATTAATTAGATAAAGTAACGTTCGATGATTTGATTGGCTAAAAGGCAGACGATAAGTTTTTCTAGGGTTCTTTGCGCCCGTTGGATTGAGTTATTTTATAAATGTGTTTTTATGTATTGTGCGTTTGGATATACAAATCAGAGTTCATTAACTGAATACGTGCTTATCCAGTATTTGTACACTTTTGTCATATTATATAATAATAATAATAATAATACTAATACTAATAATACTACTAGGCTACTAATAATAATAATACTATTTAAACGGTTTACTTAAGGTTTGATTAAAAATAAATAATAAATATTAATTAGGGAAGTGATTTGACTTCGCTTCTGGACCTGAGGGGGTTTCAACGTCATCAGGACGTAATTAATATTCATAAGGTAAACTTCTTCCATAGAGTCTGATTCTTAAGTAACATTTCCGGGTGATGCGTAAGCAAAAGTTATTACCTCAGGGCAGGGCAAGACCTATCTTTTTCTCAGTTTTATGACCACCAAAGACTTTCGAAATAACTTCAATAACAGCGTTTTAGAGAAGCAGGATGTGTTTTAATCAGGTTATTTTGGCAACACCCACTTTCACTTTTGAACAGAATTCGGTCAAACACTTAATTCACAGTCTGTATTTACAAGTTGGTCTTTAAAGGGGATTTATTAAACTTTTAAAAATGAGAAACTCTACAAAGTTAAAGTTTAATATCAAAACATAGACCTTCAAAAGATGTATGATCATGAATAAAGTGTGGGATTTAGACGTAATATCTAACTGAAGTCCAACAAAAAAGCAAGATTACTTAACCTGTAGGCTTACATTTTGTGGTTAAACTGGATGTAAATATTGCAGATTTCGTTAACATAACAGCAGGCGTCACTAGAGGACAATAAACTGGCTTTCAGAGATGAAACAACTCTATTATCATCATATTAAAGCAGTTGGATAATATCTGATTATGTATTGAGCTCACAGACCAAACACACTATTATCCGAAGGTGTGATTTTGACATTGGTGAGGACATAATAGACACCCCCTCCCCATCCAGCTACATTTTCACATTTATGACATACTTCTGACCACAGTTTCATGTCCTCTAAAGTCTTTATTTATAGATATGGTAACAAACCTACTCGGAAGTCCCGTTCAATCAAATAATTTGCGATAAGTACATTTTCACATTCAATGATTCACAATATGTGCTGAGTCTCGATGAATCAAATGATTCGCGATACGCTATCCGATTCAAGCGCTTCGAAACGGTGAATCATTTTGCAATGCAATGGTGATTTGGAGTTTCGAAAAGCACTGTTTCACCTAGCACTATGTGGATAATATCTGATTATGTATTGAGCTCACAGACCAAACACAAGTCAATTAGACACGAAGGTGTGATTTTGACATTGGTGAGGACATAGACACCCCCTCCCCATCCAGCTACATTTTCACATTTATGACATACTTCTGACCACAGTTTCATGTCCTCTAAAGTCTTTATTTATAGATATGGTAGCAAACATACTCATAATTCATGAAGGGAGCTTTTTTTTTATGTTAGCATACAAATCAGACTAACTACTGTACACAATTTTGATTAGCCCATGCAAAACCAATAACATTACTGCAGCAGATTTAAAGATATTTTCTTTGGATTGTTTGACTACTCAAAAGACAATATAGGAGAATTAAATATAATTGGGATAATTTGTATTTCCTGCAATCTGCATTTCACATAAATTAACAAAAATCTGTCTCTAAAACTCTCTTCTCTTTATTCAAAGTTGATATAGACATGTATGGAATCTATCCAAAGCACTGTTAACCTTAACCACATTTTCTTGTCGTAAAAATGGGCGCGGCCTTTTGTAAATACTGTGGGTCTGGCTTCCGGTCTCATCCACCCAGCTATTTTTAGCTGAACAAAACAGTTCGTTTTGCGGCTTGATATTGAAAGTTGGTGTGTCTTATCTTATTATATTAATGTATTATCTTAATTATGAACACATTGGGTTGTAGTGCAAACAGTTTTATGGTTTACTGCACATTGTTATTCTCCTCCTTACTTTCCTATAGGCTAATGAACCGGAAGTCTCACCCATAGGCTCACTTCTGAGTTGAAGAAAAAGGTGGACATTCATCCTATGTGTCCTCTTAAGGTGTACATTTATTTATTTTATATTATTATTATTATTATTGTACAAAAAAAATACACACACATGGTATTTGTAGTAAAACTGTGGTTATACAAATGGTAAACAAATGCTAAAAACCATGGTAACTACACTTTTACTATATGCTAATAAAATTTGTATCTGTATATGCTTTCTTTTTTTTCTGTTTTGTTATTATACCTGTACTGACTTAATGGTTTGATGTTTTGCGCTGTTTATTTAAAAAAAAGAAAAGAAAAAAAGAGAGAAAATGAAAGAAAGCCCACTCCAAATAATGATTCACAAAGCGCTCCGAAGTTCCGTTCTGAATCAAATGATTCGCAAACCTGTTTTGAAGTCCCGATCAGGGGTGCATTTCCCAAAAGCAAATATTGTCGCAAGTTCCCCGTTACCAATAGAGTTTAATGGAATTAAATGACCATATTAGCTAACATGCTTTTGGGAAACAATGATTCACTAAACCGCACAGAAGTTCTGATCTGAATCAAATGATTTGCAAACCCGCTCCGAAGTTCCAATCTAAATCTAATTATTTGGGAACCTGCTCTGAAGTTCCAATCTAAATCTAATTATTTTGTTTGGTGATCTGAAGTTCCAATCTGAATCAAATGGTTCACAAACCTGCTCCGAAGTTCCAATCTAAATCTAATTATTTGGGAACCTGCTCTGAAGTTCCGATCTAAATCAGATTATTTGGGAACCTGCTCCAAAGTCCCAATCTGAATCAAATGATTCACAAACTCGCTCCGAAGTTCCAATCTAAATCAAATTATTTGGGAACCTGCTTCGAAGTTCCAATCTGAATCAAATGGTTCACAAACCTGCTCCGAAGTTCCAATCTAAATCTAATTATTTGTGAACCTGCTCCGAAGTCCCGATCTGAATCAAAGGATTCGCGAGCCAGCTCGAATGTCCTGATCTGAATGATTTACGAACCCGCTCCGAAGTAAATAAAATCCATGCTCCGATCGAATATGATTCGCGAACCATATTTCAGATCGGCAGCATATCACAAATCTTTCAATTCCCAAAATGATTCGCAAACCTGCTCCAAGTTCCGATATGAATCAAAAGATTTGCAAACCTACTCGGAAGTCCCGTTCAATCAAATAATTTGCGATAAGCGCTCCGAGGTCCTGATCAAATGATTCACAATATGTGCTACGAAGTCTCGATGAATCAAATGATTCGCGATACGCTATCCGATTCAAGCGCTTCGAAACGGTGAATCATTTTGCAATGCAATGGTGATTTGGAGTTTCGAAAAGCTCTGTTTCACCTAGCACTATGTGCTTTTAATAAAAAAATAAAATAAAAAAAACCTTAACAAGTGTTGTCGAAATTCGATCAGTTTTTCAGGTTGAATCAATCGGAGCGGTTCCATTATAAATGACTCACTCAGTTGACTCTGTTTGTCTGTTCCTCCGCTTGTTGTGTCTTCAGCCGTGATTATATCCCAGAAAGCACACATGCTTCTGCAAGATGTCTGTTAAAGATCACTTGATCTGGAAGGCACCTGTTGTGTGCAAACATCTGACAAAAAACTGTAAGATTTACATACATTCTAAATCATAAACATCTTAAAGACATCTAATAGACGTCTATTTGAGATCTAAAAGGAAAGGTTCAACAATAGTTTAAAACGTTAAATTTATCAGTAGCCTATATATTGTAATAAATATTTGAGAAATTATTTATCTGATTGTATTAGTTTTTAGAGAATGATAGTCAATGTAAAAAGTAATTGGTAAAAGATGATGAACACAAAACAAATCCTTAAGGAGCCCAAAGGGATCAGACTGAATGATGTCAGATCACATGGGATTTATGGACCTTCGGCTGGGGGACACCTTTGTTTTTCCTTTGTTTTCATTAATTGTCTTTCCATTTACCATTCTATTATGTATTTTTATTTTTAATATAACAGATTTATTTTATGTAAAAAAATAAATAAATAAACGAATGAATGAATGAAAACTTGCTTGATAAGAATAAAATCAAGTAAAAGCTAGCCTAAAACGATTTAAATCCTTAAGAGACTGAGCTTCTCTAATATTAAATCATGCTATTAGCTCTGTATATTAGAACTGCTGTTCTTCAACTGCAGTTTATATTCCTATTTGGACTTATTCACCACACTTAAAATGCTTTTTAAGGGCCATTGTATATTAATTTCACTTTTCACTTATGACAGAAAATTCACTATATAAATGAAGTCTATTATCATAATCAATATGAGCAGTCATAATTGTTGCAGGTTTAGTTTTTCGTACAGACAACGTATTAATGCGAGTTATTATTAGGATCACACACTATTGCACCAATTTTCCTTTAACTCTCTGCTTGGACAATCACAGTAAATGCTTGAGGCCCGATTTTACTGCATTTCCTGACAGAATCAGCTGTAAAACATTAACAAGGAATGGCCAGGTTAATAATCCCTGCTATTTTTGTCAAGGAAGGTAAAACAGTTCACCCCAAAATGAGCATTTTCTGAAAATCCCTCAAGCCATCCAAGATGTAGATGAGTTGTTAATTCATGTGAACAGATCTGAAAAAAAAAAAAAAAAGGCATTATATCACTTGTTCACCGATGGATCCTCTGTAGTGAATGGGTGCCGTCAGAATGAGAGTCCAAACAGCTGATAAAAACATGACAATAATCCACAAGTAATCCACACAAGTGTCATCTTAACGTGGAGCGAAAAAGCTACATGTCTATAAGAACCAAATCAATCAATAAGACATATAAAATGTCACTTCTGGCCAAAATATCAGCCCATAATTACAGATAATGCTTCCTCCAGTGAAAAAGTCCATCTCCTGTTTTCCTCTCACATCAAAATCCACAGTCATATTTGTTTTGTTTTTTTCACCACAGGATGTTAATTGATGGACTGGAGTGATGTGTGGATTACTTGTGGATTATTGTGATGTTTTTATCAGCTGTTTGGACTCTCATTCTGACGGCACCCATTCACATCCATTGCTGAGCAAGTGATGTAATGCTACATTTCTCCAAATCTGATGAAGAAACAAACTCATCTACACTTTGGATGACCGGAAAATAAAACTCTCCTGTACTTAAATCCAAGCTTTAGAAACTGTTTATTGCACTAAAAAAAAAAAAGAAAAAAAAAAAAGGATAACACCATAATTTTTTAACGTACAAATCTCATTTCAGTGTTATTTCATATTTTGAAACCAGTCACTGCAGGAGTGTACAGTGGGAGCAAGTACCTGGAATCTGATTGAGAGCAACTGCAGTTAAAATACAGACACGCAACTCATAGAAAACAACTGCATAGTTTGAATACATTAGATGGGGATGCACTAATATTGTGGTTACTTGTAGATCTGACTTGTTTTAATTATCATTTTATTTTCCAGTTCTACAGCACGAACCAAGACCACACCGTCAAATATCCTCCGTAAGTCGCATTACAATCAGAGCGATGCATACAGTGCAGTTTACTTTGCAGTAACTACCTGTCAAAATCAACAGCAGATTTATTGCAAGTTAAAACAGTTAAAAAGTAATAATAAAACAATACTTTAGTGCCAAAGTCACATCTAAAGAAATGATTCGTAACGGTGAGCTTCTTACTGTAAATGAAAATACAGGAAAGCAACTTGAATCTGTGAATCCTTCCCGTTTTGTGATTGGCTGCTTCTCTATGCATTCATTTGCTGTAGGAAAACTGGATTTGCAAAATGCAACTATTTTAGGGTCAGCTTTGCGCAGGATCCAATGTCTACCTATAGCCTTAATCTAACGGGGAGAAACAAGCAAAGCTCTGCTAAACATAAACTGAGGCAATATGAATAAATATGAAAAGAATATTTACATACGAAAGTATTTACAGAATATGGACAGGCGTCTCACATCTACCAGCTAAAGTACCGCGATTACAGCTGCATGCCATTCTAAAGAACTCGTCGGGACATTTCCAAACCCTTACCATCAATGCAACCATCATCGTATCAGCACAAACTTCCCTCAACTCAAATCTATTTCATTCTACATTGTCTCAGCAGTGATTATATTATTTATTCAGGAATCTCAAACCATCACTAACACCTCACAGACAAGGTTCATGGCTTTCTGTGGATCTTACTGGAAAGCAGTAGCGATGGGATTGAGGTCCTTACCCACAATTATACAGTATATAACAATGGCTATTTTGCATATAACATAATGGCGACTTTGACAGCACATGTCAGAATTTGTCTCAAAAAAAGCCAGAAAGATAAAACATTTGAAATTATGAGTATATAACATTTGATATTTTGGAATTTAATAATGAGTGATAAAAGCAATAGTTCACCGACACAACAAAAGTAGATTTTCTTCCTCAGTGCTTTTGTCTTGTTTTCCAGTACAAATATCCCAAATTCAAATTGAGAAGTAAAATACTTATGATTAAATGTTTGTTTTCTGAAAAAAAAAAGATCAAAATTAAGTGTGTTTATGCTTAAAGCGAGAAAAAAAATCTGACAATTGGGTAAGAAAATACCTAATTTTAAGGGTTGCCAGATATCTTTCTTTTTTTAAACATAGAATCATTAAATTTCAGAAAACAACTCTCTTGCTTGATTTATGAATGTTGAGATATTTGTAATGGGAAAACAAGACAAAAATACTAAGAGATGGAAAAAACATTCTTTCAGTGTACAAATTTAAATGATGTCATAATTCACTCACCCTCATGTCATTCCAAACATTAACGCTGTTATCGTTTTCATGGGATACAAAAAGAGATATTTAGAGGACGTTTTTCTCATGCAATAAATGTAAAAGTACTGTATATGGTAAAGAGCAGCATGAACATTCATTTAAACATCTCCGTTTGTGTTTAACATGACATGAGGGTTAGAAAATGACAAATGTTCTTTTTTTCCGGTGAACTATTCCTTTAAATTCTAATTACAAATCCTGCTCATCCTCTTTGTTACAAAAACAACATTAATAAAAATACATTTTATACATAATAAAACAGTACAAAATTCATTTTTTCCTTTGTATTGGCACACAAAGTAGGACTATACAGTCATATCTGTTTTAAACAAAAGCAATGCTATATATCAGTAGTTGTTTCAAATACTAGGAGAGTAGAATAATTGTATCAAATGAAACCACATTCTGAACGATTCTCTATTTGAGTCCATATCAAAAGGAAGAATGTTTCGTTTCCATCATTTCAGAATTCAGAACCGACTTCCAATCATGTGACCAGTGTTCAACTGTTCTTATTCCAGTTGATCCAGGTTGATACAAAAGAAACAAACAAGCATAGTGGGACAAAAAGCTAATTTCTACCGTTAAAAGGCATAAAATACCACGTTCAGATACTGCCCCTGGATATTTATTGGAAGACATTAACGGGAACGGGTCGCAGGGTTCACGACGAACACCAGAGCTAATGGAGCTGACACTTTGGGGTTTTGTGAAGGGATGGGAGAGGAAAGAAGTGAGGGATTGTGCGAGGAGGATGAATGACAGATCTGGAGCATCTGCTAAAAGGGTTTAGGAGAGAAGTGGTGGTACATCGAGGTCAAGAAAACAGCTAGGGATCAATCCGCAGAGCTTCGGAAATAAAGCCTCGCGACAATTATCAGCAGAAACGGCGGCGCCTGAAGAAGCAATTTGTTATTGAATTTATTTGCAGGAAAGATGCATCTTGTCTTGCTGTTTGATGAAAGTGGAGAAACATGCGATTATAATGCTGTAACCATGTGAAAACCCAATAAGTTGCTTTAAATGGGCTGATTTAGCTGGATGTGACGTTAACGTCCCATGTGGATCAGTATTGTTTGGGTTATGCCACAAACATCCCGCGTTCGTTTTCCCAGTCTGGGAAATGATATCCTTTTCGCTGCTCTCACACTTGACTGGATCTGCTTCTCTAGAGGTTCTCTCCTGGCTGGTACTGTGGTTCAGTAGAGGTGAAGTAGTCTTCCAGGAAGCTCTGGAGGTATTCAAAAGTGGGCCGCTCCTCGGGCTCCTTGCGCCAGCAGGTCAGCATCAGCTCGTGCAGGGATTCGGGGCACTCGGCGGGACAGGGCATCCTGTAGCCGCGCTCCACCTGGTCCAGCACCTCCCGGTTCACCATACCTGGGCAGAGGAGACACATCAAACAGGGTGGATGCGGGTCAGGTGTCAGAGTGTGGTGCAGGCACATTTTAACCAGGCACAGGATGTGGGTTGTCAGCATGGAAGAACAACCAGAAATGCTGTCATGTGCTCTTTGTGGACAGGGCTCTTTAAGAACAACCAGAAATGCTGTCATGTGCTCTTTGTGGACAGGGCTCTTTAAAATGTCATTTAATATTGAGATGTTATAAGGGCGATGATTTCATTAAAAAAATGTCAAGTTATAGTGCTGCAGAGATATCAACCTTAATTAGCATTAGCATTACTAGCCACGGCCCGACAGGTGTCGTAATACCAGTTTCGGCCATGGGAGGTGGTATGCGGGCAACATAACCACCAGCCAACCTGCAATACACGAATAACTCGCACGGCTTGTGGGCGTACTTGAAACTGATGTCATCGTGTGGAAGGTACAGCCCAATACTTCATTTCAGTTCAGGGAAGAGAGCGGAAGGATGGCTGAAGCCCTTGGCAAGAGACACCTACCACCACCACCCGCCACAGGGAAACAACCGCACTCGGAATCACAAATCAAATCCGATAAGAAAAGGAGCCGAACCAGAGTAAACATCGGCACTGCTTTCCATCGCTGGAGACAACTGATGGACTTGAAAGAAATGAGGTTCGACTCCGAACTTGCAACATTTCTTTTGGATTGGTAAGTAAATGCTGTTAGTATTTCGCTAGAAGTTTGTTTTTATATGTTTGCGTATTTTTTTCGGGAAGTTATAACATAGAAATGTATCGAAGGCTTTCGATAAACTTGCTAATGTTAGCGATGGGTAACCGTAGCTGCGTTTGATAATTAGCTAGCTATAACTTACCCACAGATCTGATCCGGTTTTCACCTGTTATCTACCAAAGCCCGTCTCTACCAAGCTGATAAAATGTAACATTACCTAAGAAGCTTGAAACGTCCTCTTAGGCTTCGGCTATGGCTCTAGGGTTGTTGTGAAGGTAGGGGCGGAGCATAGAGACTATGCCGTTTCTCCTTTGTTACTCTAGAGTAGACCAATTCACTTTATTGAGGCATGCTGCCCCCATCTGGTATGGAATGTGGAGTATGACTTGATTTTTTTGCCAGACATTACACATGGCACAGAAATGCTGTCATGTGCTCTTTGTGGACAGGGCTCTTTAAAATGTCATTTAATATGACAATATTATGTGCTATAATAATAATAATAATAAAATATAAATGTATATGTTTTATTTTTTTTATTTTTGGTTATTTTATGAACTTTGTCAAAAAAATTTTTTAAATTATTTATTCCATATTTTTTGAAAGAACAATAATAACAATAATGTATCATTCTTTAGACAAATGAAATACATGAATTCATTATTATGATTATTTTATTGTTATTTAGATAAATGTATTAATTTATAAATATTATTATTATTGCCTAATAATTTATACTTTTATTACATTTTGGGTGACATAATTCTTTAATAATAATTTTTTGAATAATTTAAATGAATAATATTTAAAATAATCAGGGTTTTTTTTTTATTTATTTTTTTTTTTTTTTTAGAGATGGTTTTTTTTTTATTTGTTTTCAATGTGACAAAAATAAAATAAATAAATAAATAAATAGTTTTTAAAACATGCCTGGAATAATTTATACTTTTTAATTAATTACTTTTCAAAAAATATATTGTGCTTTTTTCAATATGTAAATGCATATACATTTATATATATTTGAGATAATTTATAATAAAAAAAATTTGAATAAGGTGAGCGGGTGACTCTCTTTGATTTATATTTGAGTGTAGAGCAGTAGTACCTGGATAAGGCACCCTGCCTTTGGTCGCCAGCTCCGTCAGTAAGACCCCAAACGACCACACGTCAGATTTAATGGTGAAGCGGCCGTAAAGCGCCGCCTCTGGAGCAGTCCACTTGATGGGAAACTTGGCTCCTGTTGTAATAATGATTTAAGAGAGGCCTGTCATCATGATTAAACTGATTCCATTAAGGTCGAAGCGCAGAAAAGGCAACAGCATTAAGATTTTGAAAATGAGAATGCCTCAGGAAACAACTGAAGATGTGAAGAACATGGAGAAAGACAGTCTCGCAGTGCTCCTGCTCACCCTGTCTGGCCGTGTATTCGTTGTCCTCTATGAGTCGAGCGAGGCCGAAGTCAGCCACTTTACACACCAGGTTATCACCCACCAGGATGTTGGCCGCTCTGAGGTCCCTGTGCACATAGTTCATTCTTTCCACGTAGGCCATTCCAGAGGCGATCTGAGGACAACACATAAATTATAACTCCGCTGAGCTCAGTGCCAACCTCCAGAGTATCCACAGAGTAGAAATATATTCATATACATTATAAAGACAATGACAGCGGTGCTTGGCAATGCAAAAAACGCCACCACAATGCTCTACAGTATTCAAATCTCTAAATATAGTTCCTCCTTCAGTACAGAGTTATATAGTTATAGTTATAATCAGCTGGCGGACACCATGCTGCGTTGTCATGGGAACATCCCAGCTTAAGATAATGAGGAAATTACGTCGCTCCCTTTGCCAAGTGCATTCCAAATGACTACATAATGGCACTCCAAAGTCCCCACTCCAAGGGCTCTGCTTTCAAAGGCATAGGGATGATCACTTCCATTTGGAATTTGAAAACTGGAGTAATGATGCTGAAAATTCAGCTTTGATCACAGAAATAAATTACATTTTATAATATATTCAAATGGAAAACAGTTATTTTAAATTGCAATATTTTTCTTTGTTTTACTGCATTTTTTATCAAATAAATGCAGCCTTGATGAGCATAAGATGTCTTTCAAAACATTAAAAAAATCTTACCGCACCCAAACTTTTGATCAGTAATGTACATTTTCTAATATAACGTTTCCAATTATATTACTTTTTAAGTATCAAAACTTAAATAAAAAAGTTTATTTTTCTTTGCAATTTCATTATTAGATATCCTATCATAATGTCAGTGTGAAAGTACCTGAGAGGCCATATCCACAAGCTGAGGCAACCGCAGCATTTTCCCCATGTCACCCTTCAGGAAATCCAGCAGACTTCCTGTGAAAGCAGAAATCACAGCGTCACATCTCCATTCACACTTTTACTGGCAGAACTATAGATGCTCTATTTACACATCTTACAGTGAACTCTCGTTTCTTAGACATCTTTAGCCCAATATAGTTCACTGGATCTCTGTACTGACCTTGTCCCATGTACTCAGTGACGATGTAAATGGGCTCCTCCGAGACGACGGCGTAAAGCTGCACCAGCTTCTCATGCCTGAGTTTCTTCATCACCTGCGCTTCCTGCAGGAAGGCCTCAGGAGACATAGTGCCAGGCTTCAGGGTCTTGATGGCCACACGTGTCGTGCCGTTCCAAGTGCCTGATGGGAAAAAGACACTATGAAAGCTTTGCTTGCATCACCACACAGCTGTGGTACTTTGTACTGGTGAACTTCTTATTTAACTCACAAAGCTTTGGTTTTCAAAGGAAGGAAGTTGAAAGAAGAAGTCTTACCCATCCAGACCTCCCCAAAACAGCCCTGGCCCAGTTTGACATCCAGTCTCAGAGAGTCCCGTGGGATCTCCCAGGCGTCCCGTGCCAGGCCCTGAGTCTGAGGCTTCAGCACGGGACACACGTCAGTCAGACAGTGACACAGGCCGTCTGCATGCTCTGTGACGGACACAGACAGAAAGGAGATGTTTATGTTTTTTTTTGTTTTTCTCCTGTTAAAAATTTTGCATTGTTACTGCAATAGTATATTCTTTTTGTTTTTCCTTCTTTCTTTCTTTTTTTTTTATATATATATATATTTTTTTTTTAGAAAATAGTAAAGGATGAGTTATTATGTAATTGCTTTATATAATTAATTTTTTTATAGATCTAACCATCTTCTTATTTTGCAACAACTCAAGTTCCCAATTCCAGAAATACCAGTCTGTATCACTTCCCTTTGCAGACATTCAGAAAGGAGCAGATGTCTATGAGAAAGCGACTCACGGCGGTAGTGGTTGACCAGCTGCTGTAAAGTACTGAACTGTGTTCGTGACGTGATGTAAAATCCCCCGCTGTCCAGCTTCCTGATCTTGTAATGTTTGACATTTAGACCCTTGACATTGTCATAATCCAGAACGGAAAGACAGTAGGCACCTAAAAAAAAACACAGAGCACATTTTAGAGGTGAACTGGATGACATGGACGGCACTAACAAACATTTAGATTTGAAACTGTTAGTTTAGTATGATGGGTGTCAGATTCTACACTTTTGCAGTTTCTGGTCCCCATTGACTTCCATAGTATTATTTTTTTTTCTCCATACTATTGAAGTCAATGGCTACCATCAACCATTTGGCTTCTTCAACATTCTTCAAATTATCTTCTTTTGTGTTCAAACAAATGGAGGATGAGTAAATGTGACAGAATTTTCATTCTTGGGTGAACTGTCCCTTTGAAAGGCCTTTTACTTGGTAAGAAAGTATAAACTCAAATCAATCAGACAGGAGAAAGTATGTAGTAGATATAACAGGCCTAGTAGTGTGTAGTAGTGTAGTGTGTATAACAGGCCTATCAGGAACATTTTGATTATGTTGATGATTCTGGGGCCTGTTTCAATAAAACAAGTTTACCAAATAAGCCAGGCTTATTTCAGTCAGTCTGAATTATTTTGAAGCATATCAGCAGACGATAAGTCAGACTAACTGAAATAAACCTGGCTTATATGGTAAACTTGCTTTCTGAAACAGGCCCCAGGTCTTCATAGGGTTAATAAACACTGTGTAAAATGCTCTGTAGAGGGCGCTGTGGTCCTCACACACATTGATTCACTCAGTCTGTCACTTGCTCCCTCATCTCTTTGGGGTTTGACTCATCTTCAGTCTCCCTCGCTGACCATATGAGCTGCGAGATATGGCTCACGGTTATATGCCTGACCTACTTCTCGCTCTTCATCCCTGCAAGCACTTCTCTGACCTTCGCATTCTGTCATACACAGCCATATGCGCTCTTTACATATCATCTCAGATGAATGTTGTTTGTGTAAATGGCCATATATGGAGCGTGGATCTTTACAGTGTTTAGAGAGAGAAAGGCTGCAGGGAGGAGATAAGGAATGATAAACTGACAGCAGAAAAGGGGAATTCAACTGAACGTGTACTTTGTTCTGATCTGAAATCCTGAAATGCAACTTCCTCAATATAGACACATGCATGAGCATTTTCCTGCACACTGGTGTTAGTTATTTGTCATCGCTGTCTTTATTAATAGTTTCTTTATTATGCAACTGTTACAGTAGCTGCTGTGGTCTCTGAATTTGACTGGCTGAGCAGCAACAGCACTAGAATTTTTTTATTTGAGAGATGTTTTCATTAAAAAAAAAGAAAAATTAAGATTTTTTTTTTTTTTTATTTGGTGTGTTGTTGTATTGTTCGTCCCTGATGTTATGAGTGCAAAGCTCTACTGGAAAGAACTGAGTTCCCTTATCGAGTTGGTCTCTCGACATTACGTATGGGGAAATCCATTTCCTCGAAATTATGAAGTCTGATTGAATAGCTCTTTTGCTTGCAAATAGCCAATGGTGCCCCCGCCCTCACCTGATTGGTTGACAGCCCTCAATATAGGTGACGGCGGGTGCCAAAAAACTTCAGAATCTTTTTTCTTCACTTGAGTCTGGTTTCGCTGTGGATTCACCCATTCAGAGCGGAATATTGTGGAAAATTATCCCCTCTCGCGTTCTGGCGATTTTTCTCTTAAAATGTCACTTTGCCGCATGTGTGGTGGGCCCATTGATTTCCAGGACGCACACGAGCAGTGTGTGCTGTGCCTGGGTCGGGCTCACGCAGAGGCGGCATTCGAAGGATCAGGATGTCGTGTCTGTGAGGAGCTTCCCATCCAGATCCTTCGTGCAAGGCTGGCCGTTACCCGTAACGGTGGCCCTGTATCTCCTGCCTCTCCCCCGTCCCCATATGTCTACAAATGCCTCCGACCTGGGAGCGTGGTCCGAAGCCCCTTCTGAACCCACCCCCACCTCGCTGGATACGGAGCTTATGGCGATCCTCACGGAGGCGGTGGCAGATATGGAATTGGAGTGGACAGCCCCCAAGGAGCTGCCGTCTAAGAGATGGATGGACGGTTCCTTCCTCGGCGCGGGCCGTCAGGCTGAAGCCCCGCAGAGACCCGCGCCCTTTTTCTCTGAGGTCCACGAGGAACTCACCCGGTCATGGCGCTCCCCTTACTCAGCCCAAGCCCATGTACAGGGGACCCAGCTGCTGACGATGGTGGAAGGGGCGAAGAAATTAGAGGTACGCGCAACCGCCTCCCGTCGAGGATGCTATCGCGGCCCACCTGGCGTCTTCTCCCGGCTGGAAGACCACCTCTTTGCCTTCTAGGCCATGTCGAGCTACTGCTCACATCGCCGAGAAGGTGTACATTTCGGCTGGACATGCAGCATCTGCCCTCCATATGATGGCAATCCTGCAGGTCTTCCAAACTCGGCTCCTGAGGTCCCTGGACGAGGGAAGCCTGGACCCAGAGTCACTCAGGAAGCTGCGCATGGCGGATCTCTCTCTCACGGTGTCGAAGAATGTCACACAGGGAATTGGCCGCAATATGAGCAGCCTTGTGGTCCTACATCGCCATCTGTGGTTGACGCTGTCCGGCATGCGCGATGCCAAAAAGAGGCAGTTCCTGGATGTGCTGGTGAGTTCCACCGGTCTTCTCTGTGTTGCGGTGGAGTCTCTGTCGGAGAAATAAGCCGAAACCGTCAAGCAGTCTAAGATGATGCCTCATCTCCTGCCGAAACGTTCTCAAGCACCCCCTGCAGCGAGGTCCAGGTCCAGGTCATGCGAGAAGCCGCAGACGAGTCACATGCCATTCATATTGCGGTCAATGCTTCCCCGGTGGCTGGCGCGCAGCCCCCGCCGCAGCATGCTTCAGCGGTGTGATTATGACAGAGGTATCAGAACAGAGCGCCCCGCTGCTACGGGCAGAAATCTCCTGGCCAAACAAGCAGTGGAGAAATTCCGGGTTCCACAGCTGTTATTTTCTAGTTCCGAAAAAGGACGGAGGTATGCGCCCCATCTTAGACCTGAGATTACTGAACAAATCGCTCGCGAAACGAACGTTCAAGATGATAACTGTGAAGCAGATCCTCGCGCACATTCAGCCCGATGATTACTTCATTGCAGTGGATCTGAAGGATGCGTACTTCCACATCTAGATAGCCCCACATCACAGGCGCTTCCTGCGTTTTGCATTCGAGGGTGTGGCATACCAGTTCAAAGTGTTGCCGTTTGGGCTCCCCGCGTATTTACAATGTGCATGAATACAGCGCTCGCTTGCATTCGAGGGTGTGGCATACCAGTTCAAAGTGTTGCCGTGCATGAATACAGCGCTCGCTCCCCTGACTCTCTCGAGGAACACAAACACAGACTCCTCGCCCACCTGACAGGTTTGGGGCTGTCTGTGAACATTCAGAAGAGCACACTGCAGCCGCGCCAATCTATCACATTCCTGGGTATGATACTGGACTCGCGCACTATGATCGCGAAGCTGTCAGAGCCGAGTATCCAGTCGATTCACAATACACTAGCCCTCTTCGTTCAAGGCAGAGCTATCCCCTTAAGAACGTTTCAGAGGTTGCTCAGTCTGATGGCGGCTGCAGCCTCCGTCTGTAGACTGGGTTTGTTGCACATGAGACCGCTTCAACACTGGTTACAGAGCTGAGTGCAGGCACGGGCGTGGATAGCGGGAACGGAATGCCTTATCATAACGCGTTCATGTCTCTAGACTATGGCGCCTTGGTTCGGCACGACCATATTCAAGCAGGGTGCTGCTATGGGCAGAGTGGTCAGACGTGTAGTGGTCACTACGGATGCATCACTATCAGGCTGGGGAGCCCTATGCGATGGCAGACCAGCATTCGGTACGTGGGCAGGGGACCAGACGCGCTGGCATATAAACTGCTTGGAGATGGAAGCGGTTCATCTAGCGCTGCAGAGTTTTTCTTCCGTTCGTGAAAGACCGTCATGTTCTCATCAGAACGGACAACACAGCGGTGGTGGCGTACATCAATTGCCAGGGAGGTTTGCATTCGCGATCCCTGCCGGGATTAGCGAGACAGCTGCTGTTATGGACGGACAGGGTACTTCTGTCGATTCGAGCAGTGCATGATCTGGAATCTGTTTGGCAAAGCGGAGATCAACCTCTTTGCGTCGCAGGAGAATGCCCACTGCCCTCTGTACTTCTCGCTGACAGCATCCCCCCCGGGGGGAGACGTGCTGTCGAGCCGCTGGCCCAAGGGACGGAAGTATGGTTTTCCCCCAGTCAAGTTAATGCCGTAAATGATCAGGGAGGAGAGATTTGGCAGATCAGCGTGGAGTATATCAGCGAGTGCTGCAGACAATAGCAGAGGCTAGACTCCCTTCGACGAGGCACTTATACACTCTGAAGTGGAAAGTATTTGCTAACTGGTGTGTTGACAAAAAGGATGACCCCAGGAGTTGCGATGTCTCCATAATTCTGACCTTCCTACAGGAACGTCTGGATGCTGGCAGTTCTCCATCTACAGTGAAAGTCTACGTGGCCGCTATTGCCGTTTTTCGTGACTTGTTAGATGGCCATTCAGTGGGGAGGCACCCCCTGATAACGAGCTTTCTCCGGGGAGCTAGGCAGCTTAATCCACCCTGCCTTCGTCAGATGCCGGTCTGGGACCTGTCGTTAGTGCTTAGTGCGCTGTCCGACCCACCTTTTGAACCAGCCGAGTCTATCGACCTTAAAGTGCTCTCATTTAAGATGGCGCTACTGCTCGCACTAGCTTGCGGGAAAAGAGTGGGAGACTTGCATGCTCTGTCAGTGAACAGCACGTGTATGCAGTTTGGACCAGACGATTGTATGGTCAGACTTTTACCCAAACGTGGCTATTCGCCTAAAGTTACAGATAGTTACAATTCAAGCATTTTGCCCTGAGGAGGACAGTAATTCAGTGTCTCAGAAGTGCGCTTTGTGCCCCGTGCATGCCCTGCGTGCTTATGTGAACAGAACTAGCCAGTTTCGAACTTCAGAGCAGCTTTTCGCCTGCTACGCGGGTGCCAAGAAGGGCAGTGCGCTGTCGAAGCAGAGGCTATCACACTGGATGGTGGAGGCTGTGCAACTGGCTTATGCTTCCCGGGGAACCGCCTGCCCAATCGGGGTGCACGCCCACTCCACAAGGAGTATGGTGTCGTCATGGGCTTGGGCGAAAGGCATGTCTATTCAGGGCATTTGTTTTGCAGCGGGCTGGTCGTCTCGCAACACGTTTGTGAGATTCTATAACTTGGACATTCCCTCGTTCGGATCACATGTGCTGTCAGTGCAGGAGGAGGGAGTTGAGCAGTCATTGGACTAGGCTATGGGCACGCCCCGCCTGGCGTGTGCCCTAGCCATGGTTTCGACCAGGTCGTATAGACAGCGGAAGTTATTTTAGTAATAGCTGCGGTGATGTTTTCATTAGCTATCTAATGTTGCCCCCTTATTATGCCCACATTAACATATTGCTGCATTTTCCCCATATCACACCAGTGTTGCTTATCTGGGTGCACGGGATTACGATGGTGTAGGAGCCAATTTGGCTCGGTGCCAAGAGGTGTTTCAACCAGGTCTGGTACCCGACCTAGAGCTAGCGTGCTGTAAGAATTAGTGCTTATGCTCTACTGTGGCTCGATGCGAGCTGGGCCGAACAGTTTTTCCCACATAGCGGGGTTTTTATTGATCCCCATACGTAATGTCGAGAGACCGACTCGATAAGGGAACGTCTCCGGTTACTCACGTAACCTTAGTTCCCTGAGAGGAGGGAACGAGACATTACGTAACCTGCCGTGTAGAAAGCCTTCCAGCCTCATAGTTCTCGTTCAGTCGAAGATTCTGAGGTTTTTTGGCGCACACCGTCCCCTATATTGAGGGCTGTCAGCCAATCAAGTGAGGGCGGGGGCGCCATTGGCTATTTGCAAGCAAAAGAGTTATTCAATTAGACTTCATAATTTCGAGGAAATGGATTTCCCCATACGTAATGTCTCGTTCCCTCCTCTCAGGGAACTAGGGTTACGTGAGTAACCGGAGATGTTTCATACCCTAGATTTCATTCTGACACAATTTTCCATTCATCCCTACAGTTTGGCTTTTGAATCAACACTGTGACACCAGACAAAGGGTAATTATAAAATATAAATTCTACATTAATTCACAAAACTACATTAATTCACAAAACTGTGGTAAACTGAATTAAAATTAAAAATTACAATTTATCTAAATCAAAAATGTTAAAATATATGTATTACTATTATCATTATAATAATTATTTTATATTTTAATTAATTTTATATATAACCATTTTATTGTGATTTTATGGTATTAGATGGATTCATATATTTAATATACTCTGTAGGCCATTTTTTTTTTCTTTGCTCCTTTTAGTATTGTATGTGGATACAATTTGAATAATTCTTATTACTGTTTATTAATTAATTAATAAAAAGAGCTTAAAATATTTTATTCTGCTTTTATGGTCTTAGATGGATTTATATATTTAATATACTTTCTATGAAATATATATTTTTGGTGTTTTTGCTTTGCTCCATGTTTTATGTGGATTTAATTTTAATAATTCTTTTTATGTTAATAATAAATTAAATACAATATTTTATTGTGCCTCTGAATAGATTTGTACATTTAATATACTGTGTATGTCTTTTTTTTTTTTTTTTGGTTTGCTCCTTTTAGATTTATGTGGATATCATTTTAATAATTATTTTTATTTTAATATTAAATCAATAATAAATAAAATAAAATCTTTGATTGTGCCTTTGGCTGGATTTATATATTTAATATAATGTGTATGCCAAATATGTTTGTGTTTTTGCTATGCTCTTTTTTTTTGTTTTTAATTTTAATAATTGTCTATTTCTGTACATTTCATTTTAGGAAGACTTGTAACATTGTCCAAGGACTACAGATGAAAAATAATCTTTGGGTTAAATCTGGTGCACTTACAGAAACGTTTATTAACATGCATTGTCCCTGTGCACAAAATAAATAAATAAAACCTAACTTATAAACAGATCAAATTAATAAAAAGTGTAAATAAAAAAAGTGTTCAGAATTTGTACTGTTCACATTCAATCACCTTTGGTTGTCTCACTCTCTCTGACCAGGAAAGTTCCTCTCCTGTTTTCCAGACTCAAGAGGAGCCGCTCAGAGTCCCTGCGAGTAATCTTTCCAAAGTACCATCTGGAGAGAGATGAGAGAGAGTGTGTATTCAGAGTAAGTAATCAAATGTAACATTGTATCGGAGACACACAGTTGAGCAGAAATACAGCTTATGCTGCCATCCCATTGTGCAAACATGTATACCACCATTCAAAAATCTAGTGTCTGTAACAATATATGTACTCACCGAGGATGCATTTATTTATTTATTAATATTTTGAAATTTTTACAATTTAAAATAACTTTTTTCTATTTCAATCAATATTAAAATGTAATTTATTCCTGTGATGCAAGGCTGAATTACTCCAGTCTTTCATATGTCACAAAATCCTTTAGAAATAAGTTCAATATGATGATTTGCTGCTCAACAAACATTTCTTGTTATTATCAACGTTGAAAGCAGCTGTGAAGCTTCATATTTTTGTACAAACTGTTAAATATATTTTTTCAGGATTTTCTAATAAACAGCATTTACTTGAAACAGAAATCTTTTGTAACATTCTAAATCTCTATACTATCACTCTTGATCAATTAAAGTATTAATTTATTTTTTAAATAGTTTACTAACAAACTTTTAAACAGTAGTATACATTTAATCTATCATGAAATTGAGCTTGTGTAACTAATAATGTTTGCATTAAATTGGATGTTTTGGGCCTGAAATGACTATACTTTACAATAACTGTCATCTGAATTGTGCAGTATGAGATATTGAACACTGATTCATGTTGTAATATTCCTACTCTTAGTTCCAGTAGTGATAAAACAATGGAGTTTGGGATTCATGACCGACATTTAGTGTCTATAAATCAGCGCAGTTTGTTGTTAGCCGCTGTGCTCTCTCTGAGTCTTACCTTTTCTCCAGAGTCAATCTGAGATGACTGGCAAGGCAAGGGTGGAAAAATGAGTCATTACAGGTTTTCAAAGGAGTGCTTGTGTGTATTTGTGTAATGCGGCAGTCGACTGAGCAACAGCGCGCGTGTGCGTCTCAGGAAAAATGACCAGAATATGAACAGGACAGACAATAGTAGACGGGCTGCCTGAGGCAAACACTGACGTATTTTACTCAGTCAAGAAGGAAAAGGACTTTGGGCAACAAGGTTTTTTTTCTTTCTAACTGATGAGATGATGGAGAGACTTCATCTCAATGGAGGGCGAAAGAGCAAAACCATGAGGGGAAATATGAAGGACTCAAAGGTCAGACCGGAAGGAGAGAAAGAGGGGCGAGAATGAAATATTCTGTTAGTAACTTCACAAGGGTTGAGCGTCAGTGTTATTTCAGTGTCATTGAGATAATATTATAGTTTAATAATAGTCTGAATTTAGGTTTTATTTTATTTTTTGAAATGGTAATAGTTCTTATTTTTGTATATTTTCCATTTTTTTTTATTTTTGCTAAAGTTTTAGTAATTGTATTATGTGTGTGCTTGTCATTTGTATTTTTTATGTCGTTATTATTTATTTTTATTATTTTTATTATATTATTTTATTTCTAGTTGTTTTGGTACATCAAGTTAATTTGAATTTCAGAATGTGAGACTGGATGGATGGATAGATAGATAGATAGATAGATAGATAGATAGATAGATAGATAGATAGATAGATAGATAGAATTTAAAACAGTTAAGAATAGAAAATGATTATACATAAAATACAGTGCAATTAGTTCGGCCATTGCACAGTGCTCAATCAATAAATGCACAGCTAAAAAGATGAGTTTTGAGTCTGCATTTAAATGTGACTAATGTTTTAGCACATCTGATCTCTTCTGGAAGCTGGTTCCAACTGCGGGCGGCATAATAACTAAAAGCAGACTCCCCTTGTTTTGTGTGAACCCATGGTATTTCTAACTGACTCGATCCTAATGATCTGAGTGGTCTGTTAGGTTTATATTCAGTGAGCATATCTGCTATGTATTTTGGTCCTAGGTCATTGAGTGATTTATGAACGAGTAAAAGTACTTTAAAATCAATTCTAAATGTAACTGGAAGCAAGTGTAAGGACCTAAGGACTGGTGTGATATGCTCAGATTTTCTGGTTCTAGTCAGAATCCTGGCAGCAGTGTTCTGGAAGAGCTGCAGCTGTCTAATGGTCTTCTTCTGAAGGCAAGTGAGGAGACCGTTACAATAGTCCACCCTGCTGGTGATAAAGGCATGAACAAGTTTCTCTAAGTCTTGACTGGAAACAAAATATCTAATTCTTGCAATGTTTTTAGATAATAGCATGCTAATTTAGTTACTGCTTTGACATGACTACTGAAACTAAGGTCTTTCTCCAGAATTACACCAAGATTCCTGACTTTTTGGTTGTTAGACCCCTAGAGTCAAGGTATGCATTCACCTTGAGAACTTCATCTTTGTTTCCAGATGTAATGACTTCAGTTGTTTAAGTTCTGGCTCATCCAACTGTTAACTTTATCAGTGCATTGGCAGAGGGAGTCAATGGGGCTGTAGTCATGTGGCGATAAGGCTAGGCAAATCTGGGTATCATCAGCATAGCTGTCATAGGCAATTTGGTTCTTTCTCATTATCTGACTTAGAGGGAGCATATACAGGCTAAACAAGAGCGGTACAAGAATGTATCCTTGTGGGACTCCGCGCGTCATGGACGTCCACTTAAACTTATGCTTTCCTATACTCACATAATAACCTCTCCCTTCTAAGAATGACATTTGAGTACCATCCCAGAAAGCCAGACCCAGTTGTCCAGTCTCTGTAGAATTATGTTATGATCGAGAATGTCAAACACAGCACTGAGATCTAGTAATACCAGCACTGATATTTTGCCAGAATCAGAATTTAAGTGAATATCATTTATTATCTTAATAAGCGCTGTCTCTGTTTTGTGATGCGGTCAGAAACCAGATTGAAAAGATTTGTTCAGCTGATTAAAGACTACCTTTTCAATAATCTTTCCTATAAAAGGAAGATTTGATATTAATCTATAATTGCTCAATATGGTGTTATCAAGCTTGCTCTTTTTCAGAAGGGGTTTAACAACTGCAGTTTTCAGGGAGTTTGGAAAAGTCCCAGAAAGAAGTGAGGCGTTCACCACTTGTAAGAGATCTGCTTCTAAACAGTAAAGCACCCTTTTGAAAAAATATGTGGGAGGTGTGTCAAGATAGCAGGTTGATGATTTGAGCTGCTGTTCTATTTCTTTCAAAATTTTGCTATCAATTTCTTCAAAAGCAGATATCGTATCTTCTTATTTGATGTTGCGGTCGAATCTGTCTGACCTCTGCATAACTTGGGGATGTGCTAATCGCCTTCCTGATATTATTGATCAAACTCATCGCATTTGCTGTCAGAGAGCATTTCACTGGGAATCTGACTTGGGAAGTTTGTCAGTCTCTCAACAGTAACAAAATGAGTATGAGTGACGTTTAAGTTACTGTCTATATGGTTTGAGAAGAAAGTCTGTCTAGATGTGGCTAGTTTCACATTAAAAGCATGAAGGCTGTCTTTATAGATGCTATAGTGAATTCCAAGTTTCATCTTCTGCCACATCTGCTCAGCTTTTCTGCATTGTCTTTTCATACTCTGAACTGCTGTTGATTTTCTCCAAGCTGATTTTTGTCTGCCAGTCTTCTTGCTGACTTTCACAGGAGATAGATAGATAGATAGATAGATAGATAGATAGATAGATAGATAGATAGATAGATAGATAGAGATAGATTGATGTGATTTTTGTCTGCCAGTCTTCTTGCTGACTTTCACAGGAGATAGATAGACAGACAGATAGACGATAGACAGATAGATAGATAGACAGATAGACACCAGACAGACAGATAGATGACAGACAGACAGATAGATGAACAAATCGTTCTGTTGAGTCAGATCTTTTCAACACAGAACAAGTGACTCCCATGAGCCGGTTCTTTTTGATGAATCAGTTTTGCGACTCATGAACCAGTCAGGGCGGTTCGAAAATGAACATGTGATTGACTCATTTCACTGACTAAACTACCGACTCATAACAAATTGAAATAAGTGGTAAAATAATCCTCAATGAGGACCTAGAATCACACTCAACTGAACTGAGAGATCTGACATCACAATGAAGGGAATAAAATGCAAACCAGAAGATTCACAGGGAGGAGAACAGCAAAGTAAAGGAGAGAAAAAGGAGGAGAAAGGATTTACTCTTCAGCCTGGATGGAATCAGACGGTGCCACGTAATTGCTGGGAATGTATCCACTCTCTCCCGTTGTCAGGGAGCGAGCCAGCCACCAGTCGCCTTCCCTAAAACGACAGAAAACACACATAATACACCTGCAGTTTGACTCACATTCAACATATTTGGTGACACAATCAAAACGGCTTTCTTAACCGCCAAAACAAACACCCTGAGATTACATCTGTGGTATTATTCCTGCTTTATAATCCACGAAATGAGCCATGAGAATGCAGACAAAGCTGCTCTAAAGACAGCTTTCTACCTGCACTGCCAAATTATGCATAAATGAAACATGCATTTAAAGGGATAGTTCCCTTCTCCCAAAATAAACACAGTCATCATTTACTCACCCTCATGTTGTTCCAAACCCATATCTCATTCATCTCATATGGTGTGCATAATCTTATAGATAGATAGATAGATAGATAGATAGATTTATTGATAGTTATGTTGTTCGAAAGGTATATATAATTTTTGTATTGTTGTGTAGATAGATAGATAAGATAATACCTCTTTTTAAGTTCTATAAAAGAAAGAAAATCATATTTTTTTTTTTTGGTGGATTTTTTTTTATTAAACTGGTTGATTTATCAAAAAGTGAGTCATCTGTCTGGGTCTCTATTGTCTGGGAGTCGTGATGGGTTTTTAATAATAGATGCTGTGTTTTAGTGTGAGCTGTGGGGTGTCAGACTGTGACTCACTCCCTAAGCTAAAGTAATAAGACTTCATCCATCGCCAAGACATGCTGACCCGACACAAACCTCTCCCAGGTCTCTGAGCTACTGCTTGCTGTCGCTGAACGTAATTAAAACATAACTGCACCAGTGAAAACATGACATACAGTATATACACAGATGGGCACATATTCATATTCATACAATGCAAATATATTATTCATACACAGCATACCATTCAAAATTCAGATGTTAATGAATTATTTATGTATGAAAAAGCATTAAAACAGTGATTCTGATAAGCAGGGTATATGAGAGGAGAAAGCAATGAGGCTACAATTGGGCAAAAAAAAAAAAAAAAAAAAAAATGTAGAAAACACTGTACACCTAAAATCTACACACCTAAATTACTTATGAAAAAGTCTACTTTTAATGTTTTAAAACCATTATGCACCTACTACAACATCAAAATTGTCAAAACAGTGCCTGTGTTAATTTAGCTATATGCTAATGCTATCTTGGTTTGCATTCATTTAATGATCCCAATGAAATTGACTGAATTTTATTTGTTTTTCATATGCTACTATGCTAGTGTATAACTATATAATATTAGCTATAAAAACACTTTTTAGCATTTAGTTTTTCAATTTGCAGGGTGATTTTTGTCCAATTAAATACAATGACCTCTGGAATGACAACTAGCAAAAAATGTAGCCAATAGCTTTTGGTTTGTATTTGTACCATGTTAACTTTGCTAAATGCTAACACTGTCTGAATATTTTATTTATTTATTTTTATTTTTTTACGTTTATTAATTTATATGACCACATGAAATCAAACCTTGACTGAATTTTAATGGATTCAAAATAAAAATCTTGAATCTTGAATTTAATGTACAGGCCTATTTACCTTTTAGCTTTGCTATCATATGCTAGTGTACTCCTAGCCTAACATATGTGCTAAAAATATACGCATAGGCATTTAGTCTTTCATTCTGTGGTGGCTATACAGATTTTTGTCAAATAAACGTACCCATTAGCCTTTTTAATATGTTACTTTAGCTAAATGCTAATGCTTTCTGAACATTATTGTTTTAAATGGCTACATGAAATCAAAACTTGACTGAACTTTTGTGGATTTTTGTCCACGTCTGTTAGCTTTGAACTCATATAGTGAACTCCTAGCTTAGAATATATGTGCTATTTTTAATCTTTCATTAATCTTTCATTTTGTGAGGTGTACATGAAGTTTTGTCCAATAAAATGATCTCTGGAATAAGAATGAGAACTAGCAAGTTAGCTAAACTAAAAACGTAGCATGTAGCCTTTAGTTTACAGCTTTACTTTGCTAATTTAGCTAAATGCTAATGATATTTTAACATTGCTGTCTTTAGGTTCATTCGCTTTATGACCCCATGAAATCAAAATCAGACTTTTGTGGGTTTTAGAGTCTGCTCATTTTTAGGCTAACTATATGCTACTTTACTACCACTGAAGCCGCAAGTTTATATGTTTGCTATTTAAAAAAGGAAAATGTGGACATGTTCCTGTTACAACGTCCAGCTTAAACAGGAAAATGTTATATTTGATATGATTTTCATCATTCTGTGACTTATGCACTTATCATAATCTAGCACAGCATACAGTAGAGATACAATAGCATGAAAATTAGCATATAGCCTAAGCAAATGTAAAGGAACAATGGATAATACTCCAGAGGACCATACACAAAGTCAACATGAAGGACAAATGTAAAATGGTCTTGAGTGAGCCAGTTATGAGGAGTTGTGACACTATTTCTGGACCACTTCCACAGTCTCTAGAAAGTCAGGACAAATCTCAGGTGGACAAGCAAATGGCGGAATGACACACACACACACACACACACACACACACACACACACACAGAAAATGGACACTGAAAGCAGAAAGCAAGAGCAACTTTACCAACCTGGGGTTCAACTTTCTCCTACATAAACGAGTGAGAGCATGTAGAGGAAAAACACAGGAGACGTGAAGTGTTTGGACATTAAAAGCAGAAAAAGCTGAAGCTACAAACATCCCACATAGTCTTTAAAACTGACTGAAGGTCAGCTGCAGCAATGATGCACTGAAAACACAGCATTTATCCAACTCATCATCAGTCAAGTACTAAAAATATGGAAAACAATTACTGTAATGTATGGTTGATTATCTCTGCTGACACACGATTCAGAAGGTCCCAGCGAGCAAGCCGGAGCAGCTTGGAGATTTTGTTAAAAAGCTGATTACTTTATTATCAGGGGCTTCTGGGAAGGGTTATGGACAGCGCTGGGGGTTGCTTGTGGTTTAAAGGGTGAATCTCATGAAAACATCCAGGTTTTTTTTAACCCAAACTGTTCAAACACCCCAAACTTGGTCTTAACCACAACACTATTTTGGTAACTCGTTTTAATGTCCAAAATAATACACATTAAGTATGCTTCATTTCAAGTCTAATATGACTGAAAGTAATGACTTCAGCTCGTTATGAATCATATGCTAATTTGGATTAAATTCATTCAGTGAATGATTCATCAGACATCTTCAAACTGATAATCTGCACAATTCATTAAAAAAAGACTCATAAGAGTCATTCTTTCATGAAAACAAATTACACATGCACATCCCATTTAAACGTCTGGGGTTGGTAAAAATTTTTCTTTTTAAATAAATTAATACTTTTATTTGGCAAGGACACAATTAATTGTTCAAAAGTGACAGTAAAGACATTTATAATATTATTTAATTTAATAAAAAAAAAATAGATTTCAAATAAATGCTGAAAAAACAAAATATTACGAAATATAAGCACTGCCCCCCCCCCCCCCCAAAAAAAAATTAAGCAGCAAAATTTAAGCAATAAGCAAAATGTAAATAAGTAATATATATTCAAATAGAAAACATTTAAATTGCAATAATATTTCATAATATTACTGTATTTAAAAATATATATATATTTTCAGGACCTTTTAATATCAGTTAATCACATTTCTCACTCTGTGTGTGTGCACTTCGGATGGGTTAAATGCAGAGCACAAATTCTGAGTATGGGTCACCATACTTGGCTCTATGTCACGTCACTTTTTCACTTCACTTTTTTTTTTCTGACCAAGTTTTCCTTATGATTTTTGTTTGTAAATGAAAATAAAAATGACAATTTGTGAGCAACAGCTGCATAATTGTCATGAAAATTATGTCAATTTAAAAATTCTGAATGCTACTAAACACAGGCTTCATTTTCATTCAGCAAAATATAATTTCTCATTTCTTTCTTTTGATTTTGGGTTGAAATATGACCCAGCCACATTCTGTTTCGAGAGATTCACCCATATACTACACTGTGTTGGGCCTGACATAAAACAGCAATTCCCCAGGTCTGCTTTGTGCTGAAACCAGACAATGTTTCTGAGAGTGTTTTTATTCTCTTAATGGTAGCGCTGTGCACTGGAATAAGGAAGTGAACCGCAGGTGTAGAAAGGAAGGAAAATGCTCCCTTTGGTCCGGGAGGGGAAGTGGAGGTAAAGACATGCAGCTGAGCTTTTTTTTGTGTGTGTGCACAGGAAGACCAAAAAAGGAATCCAGAGAACAAAAAGCTGTCATCTCCCACAAATACAGCGCCTTCAGAGGGAGCCAGTTCCTATGGTTACCAAAGAGGAAGCGGGGAGGGGGGCTGCGTGTGCTTGAGGGGTTTCAGCAGTCAGACAGATGAGAGACGTGTGTGTGTGTGGATGTCGGCATCAGTGGGTGTGTCTATTGCCCTCCAGAGCCCTGTTATTTTTGAGCAAGTGTTTGTGTTTCCCCTCTTACGTGTTATTGACAATCTGGAGTCGTTCTCCTTTCCTGAATGACAAATCAGAGGCGGTTCGTGACTCGTAGTCATACAAAGCCACAAACGTGGTCACGCCGCCTATGGAAAAATACAAGAGACAAACATAGAGCGTTACCTTGATGCAATTCAACAACTTCAGCAGGGAAATTACATTAACCTAAGTAATACAATGTAATGTTGGGTTGCCAGTGAAAATGGGCATCTAAAAATAGTCTAGACTTGCACAGTCAGACTTTTGACTAGCGACATAAAGACTCTAAGAAGGTCATTTTCAATTTGTTGCATGCTGGTTTATTAATGGGCTGTTGAATTCATTCAAATCAGGGTTATTATAGTTAATAACTAAAACTTAAATCATAAAAAAAACAGAAATAAAATAAAATCAACATAAAAATTACTAGTATTAAAAAAAATTATTAATTGAAATTATTTTTTATTAACATAAAAATAAATAATTTAAAAACACCTTTTTACCTGAAATAAAATATATATAAAAATAAATAATATAGAAAATTTATTTTATTAACTGAAATAAAATAAAGTGTATATAAGAAATAAATAATATAAAACTGTATTATATTAACTGAAATTAAATACAATTAATATTAAAATCAATACAATTAAAAAAACATTATTTTATTAACTGATATAAATATAAAAATATAAAATAAAAAATTCAAGATATTTATTTAAATTGTTTGCAAATTGATTCTCAGTTTCATTTTATTTAACATAATGTTTAAATTGTTTGCAAATTGATTATAAGTTTCATTTAAATACTATACAGACATATTTAACAAAAAATAATAAAAATGACAAAAACACAAAACTACTAAAACTTTAAAATTAAAATAAAAACAGAAAATATACAAATATAAAGAAATATTAATATAGACCTATTATGATTAAAATACTATAATAATATTATTACTAATACATATAAGTAAATTTACTTAATTATAAAACGTATTATTATTAATATTTGAACACGTAATTAAACAATGGTGCAGCAGTTTCCAAGAATGGCTGCATTAAAAATACTGGATAACTTAGATTATTACTGACCAAAATGCTAATGTTCACAGATTTGTGGCCAAAACTTCAAACAATCAAAACCTAAAAAGTGCCAGTTATTTCCTGGAAAAACTATGGTAAATCCAGCAAGTGGTTTTCCACGGAAATTGCTGGGTATCATGCAAACACAAATTTGTTTCCACAAAGACAGACAGAACTTCTGCATCCTGACTCTTAGAGATCCTGAAACAGCAGCCAATCAGATCAGAGCTTCTGAGTTTGGAAAATCCCTTGCTATTTTTGTATGCAGTATGCATCAGATGGTCCATTAGGGTCTGATGTGGTGTCTTAGTCTTAAAGCTAAAAAAAAGTCTATCTGTGAATCTCATTCATGGGATTTAAACAATGAATTCCTCAAAATTGTCTGCACTTTGTATATACAGAAATCTATAACGAGCCTAATTTACACAGAAAATAGGTGTGCTGAAAAATGCTATAGCAAATAAAGGGCATGTTTTCCTGCACAAAACTGTTTAGTCAGTTCACTCTTCAGATGTCTTGGACCATATCCGTTAACACTATAATACTGAAAGTCAGCAAAAGCAGAAGTGTAAGGACGCTGATCAGACCGAGCTGCATTACCGGAAAGCGTGCCGATCCTGTGAGGAGATGTGATGCTGTTGTTTGAGTTCACGCCTCCAAACAGCGCCTGCTCCGCGTTGATGATGTTGGGCTGGGTACCGGGTCTGGTGCCGTCCCCCGGCGGACTCCGGTTGGGTGTGAAGGACGACTGGTTGGGACTGTGATGGTGTCCTCCGGTGCCGTCGTCCAGACTCTGGGAGCGCTGGCTGAGCTCTTTGGGTTTACTCTTGGTTCCGCCCATGGCCCAGGCCTGTAAAGAGACAGTCCGTCAGCTGATACTTTTACCCAAAACACCTTGCAGTAGACTGAGCAGAGTAAAATTACATTAAATTAAAAACAGTATATAATTTAAAACAAAGAAATAAATAAAAAGAAAAATGTGAATATTTAAAAATGTATTTAATATTTATATAAAATATTAAATAAATATAAATAAAATAATTTAAATGAATTTATTTATTTATTTAAGTTATTTAAAGAATTAAATAATCTATTTACTTGCTGTCATTACCAACAAAGGCTTTTGTACGAAGTATTAAAAATATTTCAGCAAGCGTGTTCAATCCTTTTTCACTTGTTCATTCCATTTTATTACACAGAAATTAATTTCTGAACTTATTTGTATTGTTTTCTTTGTATGTATGGTTACTTGGGTTGTTACCGACATCTGGTGAAAATTTCATGTCCACAGCACCTTTAGAAATATATTTACTGAGAATTATTATTTTTTAAATATTTTACCTGCTGTGTGTGTGTGTGTGTGTATATATATATATATATATATATATATATATATATATATATATATATATATATATATATATATATATATATATATTTTTTTTTTCCCAGTAAAAACAGTAAGGTTCCATGCAATTTGTTCCATTAAAACACTTCAAGTGAATATTTGACCCCCTCTTTTTCAGACCAGCCCGTTTTCATGATTTTTGCAATTATTAACCAACGATGTATTCAAGCAATACTCTGCTATTCCTTGAGTAACACAAATAAACAGTGATACTGGTTTACAGAAATATCGTTATCTAGAGAAATATTCAGTATTAAACCCTAATCTCATTACTGCATATGAAAGTGACACTCTTCATCCACTATATTAAAATTCAGTCGGTTATTGGTTAATATTATCCAAAGGCTGCATGGCTTTATGCATATTAAGCATCAAAGATATTTCAGATAAGCGATTACACATAAGCGAATAAATTTTTTTGCATGCAAAAACATGCACTGGTGAGTTGTTCTCAATTAGGAATGCATATTAAAACAAAAATGTTAAATTTTATATTTGCTGTTAGAGGTTTTGCAAGCGCCGCTAATAAAAAGTCCTAGAAGAGTTTCCTAAAACTGACCAAAAAAAAAAAAAATGAAAGAATGCTTGGCATGTGAATGTCAATTCACACAGACAGGTCTGATCCAAAGAAAATGGCCAAGTGGCCTCAGTTTGTGCGACCCACAGTAGCCTGAGGTTGAGATTGTGAGTGCACTTTAACCTCACTTCAGCTGAGTACAGGAACGCTCAGCTGTTTCCTCTCACATACCAGTGACAGCCACTGCAATACGATCCTCACAGACCCCCAACACACACACACACACACACACACACACTCTTCCACATGTCATACTGTCCATCTGCCAGCAAACACACACATTCTTTGAGGGACAGACAGAGAAACTTTCCCATCCACCCACACAAACCTCACTCAACACACGCTTCCTTACAGTCCTCAACTCTCTGTAAACGTGCAGAACAAGCCCCCGCTTGCCCATGGGATGATAAATTCTACAAAAAAGAAAGTATCTCTACTCCAGTCCGCTGGGACTGGCAGCTCAGGGCGTCCCGTCACTTAGAGGAGCTGTTACAGGCCCATTGGAGTGGAACTAATCTCAGCCGAGCAGTGTGAATTCAGGGTCAGAGCGCGGCCGAGGGCCCTGGAGCCCTGCAAGATTTCACTAGAGACCTGCGTACTTCAGGTTCACTGCTGGTGACGCCAACCGTACAGTCATAAGACTGGAGTCATGAGGAGAGTGCTCAGATATGCACTCTATACCATTAAAGAC
This sequence comes from Cyprinus carpio, assembly GCF_018340385.1. Classification (NCBI taxonomy): domain Eukaryota; kingdom Metazoa; phylum Chordata; class Actinopteri; order Cypriniformes; family Cyprinidae; genus Cyprinus; species Cyprinus carpio. The sequence continues at coordinate 23,020,742 of NC_056619.1, read as the reverse complement.
CTGCACTGACCTTGAAATTATAGGAAATTCAGGCTATTTTTTCAGGAGTGAAGGTCTGTCCACATTGATTCCAAGTGATTCTGAATGAAATATGGTATTTACACAAACGTTCTCATGCAAAACTGTTTATAACAAGTGCAATGGCAGCTTTCTTTTCTTCACTCTTTTTTTAAACATGTCTTTATTAAATGACTATTGTTCACTCTTAAAAAAAAGCATCTGAATGAATTGTTCATCATGAAAACAAAGCAAACAGAAAAAGATTTGAAATGATAAAACACAACAAAACATAACTAAATAAAAGAAACAAACAAATGAACAAAATAAAAGAAAACAAAAAAACATGAAATAACAAAATAAATCCACAAAACAAACTTAAAGAAAAGAAAACAACACAAAATAAAAATGAAACAAAAAAACACAAAATATAAAGACAAAAAATTAAAAAAGAAACTTAGAAAATGAAGAAAACTAAAACAAAATAAAAGAACAAAATAAAAGAAAACAAACCAAAGACATTTATTTATAAATAAATAAATAAAAAACAACAACAAAAGAAACAAAAAAAAAAATGTATAAAAACAAAAAGGGGATAAAACAATAAATATAAAAAAAAAAAAAAAAATTTAGAAAACTATTTTTACATAACAAAAAATAAAACTAACATAACAAAAAAGAAACTAACAAAAACAAAACAAAACAAAACTAAAAAAGAAAAAAAAAAAAAAAAAAAAAAAAAAAAAAAAAAAAAAAAAAAAAAAAAAAAAAAAAAAAAAAAAAAAAAAAAAAAAAAAAAAAAAAAAAAAAAAAAAAAAAAAAAAAAAGAAACATAAGGAAAAGAGTGTGAAATAAGATATCAACTAAAGGCTACCATAAAGAAACATAAGGAAAAGAGTGAAAAATACAACTAAAACCAAAATACAACATACTGTATAAAATACACACACACAGAAATAAAAAATATTTTAAAACAAATAAAAACAATGCAACAACAGAAACAAGAAAAGACAAAAATAAATATAAAATAAAGAGAAAAACACAAATAAAAAATAAATAAGCCAAAATGTAATGCCAATTCAGACAGCATGTGAATGTGTTCAAAGAGATTTCAATCATTTATTTGTACCTGTCACAAATAAACAATGTTTATTGTATCTGATTTTGCTTTACAAATATCATCTTATAAGTCAATAAGTCAATTAGAAAAAAATAAGCAATCTCTGTTTTTTTTTAAAAAAAATTGTGATGCATGATTTGTTTTAAGTCCCAGTGAAAAGTTGTTCAAGAGAACTGAAAGAGAGAGAAACAGCAGCTCATTAGTTTGCTCTCCACCATATGGGCTCTAAATGGGAAATGTATCATGGGTGCTATACTGGCCCTGCGTTAACCAGTCAGTATCAAGATGTCTTGAGACACAGATGTCTCGTTAGCCCAATTAATGGAGCCCTAACTGTAAGTAGCAGGGTGAATTTATTGACACGTTCGACAGCACTAAACCACACTGAGATAAATCAGGGTGAACTCTGGGTAATCAAAGAACAGCTCATGCCTCACTAATGTCCAGCCACAACAAAAATGGTCATTAAATGCAAAGGCACAGTCATTACATTAAAGGCACATCTAATTTGCTACATGAGGTGTGAATGTTTGGCTCTGACTGAAGCTTGTGTCCGGAAACGACCTTATTGAGGTTCAAAAGTGATGAATGATCATCGGAAGAAAGAGTCAAACAGGGTTCTGACATTATGTAAAGCATCATTGATCTATGGTAAACAACAACTGGAAACAGGAAGTTCATTCACTGACTTCATGTTGTGTTGTGTCAGCAGCTTATGAAGTCTGGCTGACAAATAATGTCACTAGGAACCGATTTGTCATTGAAAGGAATTTTTGAATAATAAAACAACACAAAAGCAAAACACACTGATTCTGCATTAAAAATGACAGAAAGACTAATTAAAAGTACATTTTGTACTTTTTCTGAGTAAAATATAGTGAAAATGCTTTGAAACAAACTAAATAAAAAAATAAACCAACATACAAAAACATACAAAAAAAAAGTAGCAAACAAAACACAAAATTAAGAAAAATAAATAAATACCAACATACAAAAACATACAAAAAAAAAGTAGCAAACAACCCAACACAAAATTAAGAAGAATAGATAAATGTTAGGGTAATAAAGATAAAAAGGAGCAATAATGCAAAACTAAGGAAATAAATAAAAAATAAATCATGAAAAGCAATAAAAAGACAAGAAAAAGCAAGATATTAAACAAAAGAAAAAAAACTAAACAAAAAATACAAAAATACCCAAAAAGAAAACAGAAACAAGAAAAAACAAAAGCAACAAAATGACCAAAATACAAAAGAAAAAAAATAACAAAAAAAAAAATTAACAAAAGAAAATAAAAAACAAGCACACACACACAAACACACAAGTACAAAAAGAAAAAAAAAGGAAAAAGGAAATAAATATGGATAAGAAGAGACAAGACAAAAAAGACAAACAAAAAGACAAAAGATAAATAAAAAGTAAGCAAAAGAAAAGAAGCTGTGGTTGGATGCCAAAGCATTACTTCATAGTTGCTAGTTCTGAGTGTTTGGGTGTTTTTTGGTTACGTACTTGCCCACGAGAGGAAAAAGCCCAACTATTTGTTTGAATGCTTAGAAAAGTAATAAGGAATGATTATTATTCATAAACACTTAATGTCAAGTATGAGCAATATCGGTAGTGATGTTTGACTCAGCAACATCATTAATTACAATATACAGCATGCAAATTTCTGATAAATCTCCCAATATTTGAAAGACGAGCAGAAATCATGGCAGGCCTTCTGCTGGAGATTGCTTAAGCCTCAAACGTATCTCGAGCTCTCATAAATCTGAGATTAGACCAGGGAATCATCCGGTTTAATCCAAACTCAAATTAGGTCCTGAGTTCTGTCCCACCGCGCCCAGAACGGGACGTTAGATTTCTGTGGCACACTAATTAAAGGATGGGGAAAAACTTGCATTTGCACTTGCTGAATATGACGGCTGAGCGCTGTGTTATGGTGGTAATATAATTTATAATAATACATTTTATTATAAATTATATAAAATTGTAAACAATTATTAACTTAAATTATTAACTACATTTAAATTCAATTGTGTGTATATCTATTAGTGCTGTCGAACGATTATTCGCATGCAAAATAAAAGTTTTTGTTTAAATGTATATACATATAAATATTTTCAAAATATATACTGTATGTGTGTGTATTTATATATACATAAATATATACAGTATACCTATATATATGTTATGTAAATAAAAACTTTTATTTTGGACGCGATTAATCGTTTGACAGCACTAATATCTATAGACTTATTTACACAGAAAATACCGTGAAAATGGCAAAAAAGCAAAATAAAAAAATACATAGAAAACTAAAATTAGTCACTAACATGGGACTCGCAGCATGGCTGTCTCTCGTCGGTGAGATGGGAAAGTCTCATGTCACATGTGGAAATGTGGTGAGGGGCTGTTATCTAACAGCTGAGGAGATTCCGACAGATCGGATGAAGCGGAGACATCCCATCCCCCCAGCGCTCCACAGACAGCCTCTGGTTTCTGAGGGAGGCGCACGATTGATTCCTGAGCGCTGGAGAGACAGCTAGCGGAGCGGGGCAGTGTGTGGGGGTGGAGGGTCAATATTACCCCTCCGGGCTCGTCTGTGTGCTGAAGAGCAGCTGGGGTGTTTAGCCTAGCGGGGGCTGGCTGCTACAAGTACATACTGTACAGTAATATATATACACAAACACAAACACACGTAAAGCTACAGCCACACGACTGCTAACAGACTCAGGCAAACAGAAGAAGCCTACCTGCCTGGACTTGTGCTAAAAACAAACTCATGCAAACTCACAATTTACAGGCTATACTGTTTCAAAGCAAATTTCATAAATATATTATAATGTGCTAAAAACAAACTCATGCAAACTCACAATTTACAGGCTATACTGTTATATACTTATATTTCATTTTAAACAATATGCATTCAATATTTTTAATATATATATAAAAATTATTGTAATTATATAGAAACTGTATAATGAATATAAAATTATATCATAAAACTTTATTCATTTCTCAGATATATACAGTATTTTTTTATTTTAATACAGCAAAATAAAGTACATAATATATCTCCAATTATATATTTACTTATTTTTATTTTATTTATTATTTTTAGTTAAAGTTTATTTAGTTTTCTCAGATATAGAAAGTATTTAACATTTATTTACATTATTTAATTTTATTACTTTAATAATATAAAATTACCATATATTCCAATTTAATTATTTTAGCTTAGTTAAACATATTTTCATTTAAAAATAAAAATATGTCTATTTTAATATATTTTATTAATACACACATTTATACAAGTACTATAATTTAAAGTATATCGTAAACTAATAGGGAAAAATATATATTCGAGTATTTATACTCAAGATGTTATATATTATTAAAATATATATTTCAGATATTTATACTCATAGATTTACATATTATTTATTTATTTATTTATTATTTTGTTTAGTATTTTTTAATTCTATTCAAACAATTATGGATTCTTTTGAACTACATAGCAACACTCTGGCAAAAATCTTACCTTACTGAGAATTGTATTTTAATGTTTAATTCAATGTAATTTTTTTCTGTTATAGGCTACACTGTGTTAATAGCAACCTCTTGCAACAGTCGGTAAAGAAGTAGTTCACCCAGAAATACTTACTCTGTAATTATTTACTGAGCTTCATGTTATTCCATATACCCTTGCTACGTGTACTGCGTTAGGCTAACTGAGACTTGTTATAGCACTTGCATATCATTGCTCTTTTATTTATTTTAATTGCTTCCATTGTCCTCATTTGTAAGTCGTTTTGGATAAAAGCATCTGCTAAAGGACTAAATGTACTGATTACTGTTACCCATTATTTCTCAGTCATATGTAAAAAGCACAACGTGAGCTCAGCTGGGGCTCCTTCGGTTGGATAAAACAAAAGCGTCCATTGTTCTCAACCCATCAAGCCTTGCAATCTGGAGTGTGTGATACTGCAACTATTCACTCGTCTGTTGCTATGCAGCTTGTGATGATTCCTCTTTTTAAAGTCCTGTCTGACAAACCAAGCAAAACCATCTCTAAATTACACACAAGCAACCATAGAGTCCAAAACACCTGAAGAAACATGAAACGTCACACACATTCCCACACATTCGGCGTGGGTTAGCTGGCTGTCAGCTGACGTGTGAACGCTCTCGGCCGGACCTCCTGAGGATGAGGAAAACACCTGCAGACAGCGAGCGAGAGAGAGAGTCCAATCCATGATGAAAGGCTTCGGATTCACTTAATTATGCAGGAGGAAAGCCAGAGGATCACCAATCCCACATACTTCCCAGGGGTTTGAGCATAACAGGAATTACAACCAGTTGCAAAGTTTTTCTGTTGACCCGAGATCCTTTCCTCCTTTCTGTTATCGGATATTTATTTCTTGAACTCAATCTGTCAGAGGCTGTGATTTGTGATGTAATCATTTCAGCCAAAATAACTCTATAAAGCACTTGTCTATTGGGCTACACTGCATTGTCATAACTGTCATATTCATAGCTATGTTTTATCAGAGGCTTTTATCCAAAGTGACTTTCACATGCTATAGAGCAAAGCATAAATCTATAGTGCTACCCACAAGTGTTATTTTATATATTACTGAAGTATTTTGAATTAGCTTTTATTATTATTATGATGATGATATGAGAAAAAATTACTAAAACCTAAATGAAAATATAACAATAACAGCATTTTAAACTGCTCTTAGTAATGAATATTATATATATTAAATGTATGTTTTCATATATGAAATATTATTTTGAACCGATATTTATGCCTGGTGTAAAAATTTAAATTGATTTCAAAATTAAGAATAACAAGGTCTCAGGTGAATTTTTTGTTTCTTTAAACACTTTCAAATTATTTTCTTGGCAAACTGGTTTTGAAAATGATCAATACAGATGACCATAAAAATGCTTAATATCGGCGCCGATAATCGGTCGACCTGTGTGTGCATGTACATTTATTTGTATGTGTGTGTGTATATATATATATATATATATATATATATATATATATATATATATATATAAAATTTTGTATATGATTTAATATATAAAACATTAACTTACATGAACACATTCCGAAACTGCAAGTTGTGTCAACTTTTAAATTTCACTGAAACTACAATGAAATTATATATATACACACACACACACACACACAATTCCGAAACTGCAAGTTGTGTCAACTTTTAAATTTCACTGAAACTACAATGAAATTTTTTTTTTATTTAAGTTTAATTGGAAGATTACTTTTTCTGTTTATTTAAGTTTAATTGGAAGATTACTTTTGCATTTCAGTTTTAGTAATTTAATAAATAATTTTTAATTGCTATTTAGCTTTCTATTTTTTATTTCAGTTTTATAATTTTAAAAATTCTGTTTATTTAAGTTTAATTGGAAGATTACTTTTGCATTTCAGTTTTAGTAATTTAATTAGTTTTTAGTGAAATTTTTATTTTTTGCTAAAACATTTTTAGTTTCATATTTTGTTTTAACCATTTACTGTCCACACTTAAGGTCTTGCTACTTAGTAACCTTGTAAAATCACCCATTCGTGACACTATCTGTAATGCTATTCAAAGTGATGCTTGTGCTGCGAGGTGTGTTGCCATACACACAGGTTAAGTGTCTTAGTTCAATGGATACAACTCACAGATCACTCCTTGTGTGGTTCGAACCTGCAAACCTTCCAACATGGAACTTTAACCACTACACCAACAATGTAAATACTCTTTATGTGGCACAATTCAGCTTATGGTTACATTAGAAAAAAACCAATTGCAACAAGGTGGATGTAGTTTGAGTTTAGTCAATAGAGGTGAAATAATATTCAGACTTTGAAAATTACTGGAAGGTCTTGAATTCTTCGTCTTTTTTTTTACCATTTGCACCATTTTCTCTCTTTTCCCATCACTGTCAGCCAACAGGTGCCAGACTGCCAAAGATATCTATCATATTATTCCTGCATTTGCATGGTCAACATCAAACTTTTCATTAACTGTGGATAAGCTGCTTTGGTACAAGTTGTACGTCAGCGTCTAAGCCAGAGAAAACATGTGGATGAACGTGTTTAATTCACTTGAACTGGAAAAGCACCTGAAAGCACACTAGGCCGCAGCAGCAGAAAATAAAACTCACCTTTCAGTTTAGCAGCTGAGGTTTTGTCACGTTATGCACTGCTTTCCGAGGTCTCGGAACTGTTATAACATCAACCTTTTTATATAGCATGACCAATGTATGTCCCAAACAAGAAGCAAATGAATCACTCTTACAGTAAATAGAACCCAGGCAATTAAAATAAATCCTGAAGGTTACATTCAAATAATTAAATGTATACTAACTTAATGATACTAACTTTTTTCAGTTGCCTGCCATCACCCTAAATGAGATTCATTCAGCTATTCATTCAAAAATTCTTATTGTTAGCTTTAGCACCAGAAAATAAGGTCATGATTAAATAAAAAAATAAAAGGATAAGATATAGTTATATATGTAAGATATATAACTACCATTCACTCTCTCTACTGTTGTATCTATAAAAATGCATAAAAACCCCATAAAAAATGAAAAATAAAATAAAATACCATTCAAATTTTGTTTTTTTGTTTGTTTTTTGAAAAAAAGTGTCCCATGTCCATCAAGGCTGCATTTATTTGTCCAAAAATATAGTAAACCAGAAATATTATTACATATTATTAAAGTTTTAATACTGTATGTGTAATATAAACCAGAAATATTATTACATATTATTAAAGTTTTAAAGGCTTGCCTAGGGTCCCCACGTTTGCAGGGGCCTCGGAAAGACTATTTTTTTATTAATTTAAATTTACTTCAGCGTGGACAAAAAAAGGCCCTTGATTGGTCCATAAGAAACATTAAATGAGGATTCGTTGCAGAGCGTCTGACAAATTTTATTTGCTGCATGCTCAGCATCGCTGAAAGGATAATGGGCATGCACATTTAAAAACTATATTTTATTACCCCGAGTTTTGAAACTGACTCCCTGAAGCACCAAATTAGGCATATAACATATCTAAGGCTGTTAATAGTATGTATAGGCTGCACAATTAATCAAAGTTTATCGCGATTACAATTAATGCCACAATTACTTAATCGTTCAAAGCGCCAATTAAATCGTTCAAAGGTCCACACTGTATGTGTAATATGTTATTCTGCACAATTAAGATATGTTTTTTCTTTCTACATGTTATCTTAAGGGTTTTTCCATTGTTTTAGTTTTAGTATAACATTATAATACCATACATATTTTTACTTTTTTATAATTTAAAGAAGAAACCAATCCGATTAGTTAGGGTGTTCTAACTAATCTAGGCCTACCTAACTTTTAAGTGGTAGTGTATAATTACATGAGTTTTGGTTTAGTACTTCCTTTTTACAATATTACACCACTAGTGAATGCAATACACATATAAAAAGCTTTGAACTACTATCATGTCAGCAAACTTATAGATGTGAACATAAAGATTAGGAGTTTGGGTATATTGCATATTAATATGCTTATTGTTTTTAGTTAAAGTAAAGTTGGATATTTTTCCACGCCACAGCATACCAATGGAGGTCTAATCCAAACGCCTGTTCTGGAGGGAGATTATCAACATTCACTCTGTAATCACTACACCATGATAACATTCCATCTGGGGCTCAACTCCAACTCGACCAACTCCAAGACAGGACTGTAGCAATTACAAGACAAGAACTCTGACTTGTGATGCTATAGCAGCCATTATCAATGGTCAGTTTTCTCCCTCAGGTTATCTGTGGTCATGGAAGTTCGTTAAGGTCGACATGCTTACAGCTAGCTACCTCAATAACGCTTCAGTACAGATGTTTCTCACTGCCACAGTACACAAAAATTTTATGTTTTATATGTGTATTGTGGGAATGTGCTTTTGGAGACAAGCAGATCTCTGAATGCAATGCAAGTCATTTTAGAAATTTTGGACTCAAATGGCGAAACGCATTAATGTAAAGCAGCGCTTCACAAACCCTGGACTGGTTTTGCTTCAAGACCAATATTTTAAATTTTATTCTTGAATGGAGAGAAAGTACCAAAACTGTTTACTGCAAAAAAGTAAAATAAATAAATAAAAAAAAAAAAAACAAAAAAAAAAAATTAAGATATAGGTATTAATATTTCCATGAACCTGGTAAAATGTTTAAAATTATATATATATATAATCTAAAAATAATACATTAAAAATAATAATGTAAAAAATAAATTATATAAAATTAAAATGTTTAAAATTATATATTTTTTTTTAAATTCTAAAAAAACCTCTTATATATCTATTTTTTTTTTTAAATGAATTTATTTTTATTTAAGTTTTTCTTTTAATTGAATAAAATGAAAATTACATAGTGTTGCCTTGGCAACTAAATGATAAGTTTAAATTGAAGTACTAAATTTATTAAAAATATTTAAAAAAAAACTACATTTAAAAAAATAAAGCTCAATAAAAACCTAAATAAATAAAAAATAATAAAAATGAAACCACTATACTAAACTAAAATGAAAACTGAATATACACAAAGTAAAGTTCAATTAAAAAATAAAAATGACAGTGACTAAAATGAAAACTGAAAATATAATCGTGACACTGAAGACTGGAGTAATGGTGCTGAAAATTCAGCTTTATTCAATTAAATTTCATTTTGAGATGCATTTAAAATAGAAAACTTTATTTTAAACTGTAGTAATATTTCAGAATATTAATGTTTTAATGCATTTTTTTTTATCAAATAATAAAGCTCTTTGAGTTTTTTTTTATTATTTAATAAGGCTTTTGGCATTTGGTAGTTATTTGTAGATAGCATTAGATAGATAGATAGATAGATAGATAGATAGATCCATCCTGCTTTCCTTGTGTAAGCTGAACTATTTGCTATTCATCACTAAAGCCGTGTTTACCCACTAACACAGAGAAAGACGGAGAGAGAATAGAGCTCAGGCTCCATGTTTACATTCCTCCTCCTCCTCTTCTTCATGCATGCGTCCTTGTTACTAACACTTCAGTAAATCATTACACAGACTTTACAATACAGCATGTGTGCACTTCCTGCTCAAACCTGATCACAACCCCCTCGAAAACAAGAGAATCCTGACATGCTGAACAACAGGCATGGACCAGAAGTCAAAGCTAGTTAGATTTGAAGAGCTCTGAATGCAGACACACCCCACATACTGTCAGGACCTGAGTCCCAGACCCGGCCGGTCAGCGAGACACAGCGAGGCGGGAGGCGCTCCAGTCAATATTTACTCCATCTGAAGGGACCGGGTCGGGTCAAGGGTTGCCATGGAAGTGATTATTGGAATTCCAGGAGCGTCTGAGCAGATGAACAGGAAGGCGAGGGTCTTTGAGAGAGGAACTCAGACGCCTGTCTGGACGGGCTGCTCTTCAGTGCTAGTGGCTTTGTATAACATCTGTGTGTGAAAATCAGTCCACATACACTGAGCCATGGTGCTCATATGAGAGGTAAGGGATCAAATCCGGCCACTTTTGTTCAATTAAACATACAGGTGCATGATATATCAGAACCAGAAATTCAATTATGTAATAATTTACTAAGCCTAATTTCATTCCAAATGTGCCTTTGTTCCATCTTAGAATGTGTTGTCTAACTTTCAAAATATTTTCTTTTTGTGTACTGCAGAAGAAAGAATGTAAAAGGGTGTGTAAATGACAGAAATTTAATTTTTTAGCTGAACTATGCCTTTCAAATTTTATCTTTTAAAAACACTAATAATTTAATAACTTAAATGTTATAACGTAATCTTTAGCAAACGTCAAAATTAATATCCATTTTTTAAAAACTGTATATTATGATGTCTAAATCAGTGTTATTGATATAAAAAAACTGAAAATATAGATTCTGTTAATTGAAATAAAGCAGAAATAAAATAAAACAAAACGATGTGCTGCCTTGGCAACTAATTGAAATAAATTATAGTTTAGGTTGAAGTACTAAAATTACAAATTAAATACAAAAAATAAATTACAACACACACACACACACACATATCCATATATATATATATATATATATATATATATATATATATATATATATATATATATATATATATATATATATATATATATATATAAAATACTAATAAAAATGACAAATAATTAAAAAACATAACTAAAACAAACCAAAATGAAAATGAAACCTGAAAATATAAAAATTGTAAACTAAACAGAAATATTAAAAAATAAATTAAAAATTAAAAAGAATAAAATTACAAATAACATGAATGCAATAAAATTACTATAACTAAAATTCAAACAAAAATTAGAAATATAAAATAAAAGCTAAAAAATATGTTGATAGTACATATAAATAAATACACTGATAGTATATATAATAATACTAAAATAATAATGACCTAAATTCACTTGTAGCATTTTAAAGTGATTGATTTTTTTTTTTTAAATAGTATCAAATTTTAATGTTTAATAGTTTAATAAACAGCCATTTATCGGTTCCTGACCATAATCAGTATCAGCCAGAATTTTTATATTGTGCATCCTAATAAAATTCTGTAACAGTCAAAAATAACTAGTTTTATTCATTTTCCAAATAATATGTAAGTGGTCTTTGCCCATAAAACCCTTGCTGCTACTTACCAAATTGCAAAAGTAATGACTGTTTTCATACAGGTTTCCTAAATCTGTATCATGTATTATCTCACTTACGTACACTTATCATAGTTCACATTAGTCCACATTAATCTGGGACACGAGAAAGTACTTAAACATGCGAAAAACGACATGCTTCAAAAGCAATAGTGACGCTTGCACCTCTAAGATAACATTTCTAAAAACCTGTTCACCCCTTAATCGGCTGCCAACCCACATGAAATCATTTACAGCTGAACGGAAGATATGCGGAGCGGAAGCTTCTCTCTTGAGTGTGTCTGTAATCAGCCACGTGTGTCAGATCAAGCGTGCGGCTTATATTTTACAGGCTGAAGCCAGCGCGCTCCGACAGCATGTATTAATACATTTGCAAGTAAATGAATCAGAGTTTCTGTCACTCATTTCCTTACTATATCACATCCGAATGTGTTCTGTCCCACAAAAAAACCTAAAGCAACTGTATTAAATCAACCGGGGATGCCATTACTTACACCCAAAAAGATAAGTATTAATTGCATCTGAATTGGTTTTCAAGTCTTAAATATTACACATACTAAACTGATATGTGTGTAATGGTGTGTGACATTTTAATAGGAGAATTAAATTATTTTATTTGTTACAACAGATGCAATGAAGTCATATGTCAGTAATTGCATTTCACTTAAGCAGTGAATATTTTATGCTCAAGCACAAAAATTGCAACTGTGACATTTTGCTTTTGGTTTACAATGCAATCATTTGTCACCTGCCATCACCGGTTTATTTAAATCTTAAAATGGCATATGTGGAATAAAGAAACTGGGAGTGTCTCTTATTTTCCTCTGCTGAACTTGGCAACCCTTGCATTCACAAACCTTTCATTTGAACTGATGTTATTCACTTGAATAGCATGTATTTCCAGTGCTAAAAGCTACAAAACAAAGCACGTTTCCCTAATCAAATTAACAGCAAAAAAGGAAAACATTGCATGGAGGAAAATCCAATAATCCAGGAAAAACATTTTGATGTTAATTCACAGAAAGCCCACGGGCTGTAATCTCTCCATGACCAGTGACAGGACCGGCAGATACTAATCACTGCATTACCAGCCTTACTAGCATTTTTAGCACTGGCCAGTATGAAAGGGATTAGATTCTGCTACATTTATGCTATTATAAAAGCATATTTGTGTGGCTATCAGTGGGCAGGACTGCTTTACATCATTTACACTTGACAATGCAGAGGGGGAAAACACAGAGGACATCTCAAGTTGAGACATTGATGTAGTTGCTGTTACAGTAAAGGGAGTTAAATCATTTTTTCTCCATTTTTCAAAGAAAATGACTTTACAGAAAATGTAAAAAATGCCACCATGATGCAAGGCTTTTATGGGTGGTTGTTTAACTATGAGCAACAGTGCATGAGAGGATGAATGTACGAGGGGAACAGGTCCCACCCACTTTATCAGCAGCATTTGTACTTTTCCTATTATTTTTTCCCATTAGGATTAAAATAAAAAGCCTTCATTAAAGAGTTACAAGCCACAATCTAAAAAATCCTCGGTTATTTTTTCAACCCAAATGCTGGGATGAGTAAATTGGGTTATTTTTTCAGTGTTTGGGTAGTTTTTGTGCAACCCTGATCCTGGTCAGACGTAACCCAGCAGTTGAGTTATTTATTTGAGTTTTTGCATCCGCTTAGGTACAGGACTGTGTACATAACTAATTTAATGAGGGATAAAACTACCATGTAATAATACCATGATTACTGTATTTTATGTAAAATCATTTTCTATTTTAACTGTTTTAAATTCATTTAAAATAAGTCAATTTTTAAATCATTTTCAAAGTTTTAAAATTACTTGTTTTTTTGTTTTTTAATTATTTTTTTTCATGATTATTTTACTTTCTTTATGTAAAGCACTTTGAATTACCATTGTGTACGAAATGTGCTATAAATAAACTTGCCTTGCCTTGCCTTGCCATGATGCACTGCAAATGTCATTAATCCAGTTGGAAATGGAGAAATATAAAATTATTGATATATAGCCTTTAACTAATAATTTAAACAGTTCACAGTAGCCAATGACTTACATATTATGGAAAAAACAAATACTATGGATGTCGATGGCTGTGTGAACCGTTTGATTTCCAACATTCTTCAAAATATCTTATTTTGTGTTTAACAGAAGAAAAAAAACTCTTACAGGTTTGGATGAGTTTAACAACCTTGTAGCTCAAAGTACGTCTGTCTTTAAAGGTTTAGGAGTTAAGGTTAAAAATCAATTCCACATTGAAAAAATGAACGGGATATTTACTTTTTATTATTTTTACTTTCGGAACCCGACTTTTGCACTCTATAGTAACAGCAATGCAAAATAAACTGATCCTTTTCAAACAGGTTTCTCAAAGTCAAACTACTCCAACTATGACATGAAAATTACACTTTATACTCAAATCAAACTATGAATTTGATATCACACGTTTGTGTTAGATAAGGCATTGTTTAGTCTGACATTCTGCGGTCTACAATGAAAACTGGCACATTTGCATTTTCTAATAGTGCTTGAAAATGTAAGTCTCTAGAAAATTTCACCCTGATTCAGCAAACGGCATTCTGCAAAAAGATGATGCATTTTAAAAAGAAACATAACACACTTTCATTACACCAAATTGAACCTGCTTTGCAAAATTACACATTACACTGTGTCCATATGAGCTGACAATGTTCTGAAACACCTTTGATCTGTCATATCCTGCACAGCAAATCTGAGCAGTATTTTTGCTGCTTTGCATGAAAGGTGTGGTAGGATTACACATCACAAAGGCACATGCATGAATAAACATGACTTTACCAGCGTGTGAGTTTGTATTTGTTACACCACAACAGGTCATGCATTTTCAAAGTCTGAGTTTAAGACAAGCAGCAAACATTCAGGCCAACAACTATAACCGCAAATCCCAACAAGTTTGGAAGAGGCCCCAATGATTCATGTCTAGCAAACTTATGGCTCCTCGTCCAGCTGTCTTGTTACTAGATGACACGAAAGCACTGTGGAATTCATGCTGAAAGTATGAAGCCTGTGTAAAAATAAAACCTGCTTCATAACAAAACCATTTTCTTGGCTACAGAGAGCTCACAAAGAGGTGTTAGTATGTGTGTACAGTGTAAACACATCACATTCTCTAAACTCTGAGCCAAGATATCTTGAGGAGAACTGCAGGGCATCGTAAACTTCCTGATAAAACTCAGTTCTTGGGAGAATCTCATTAAAACGGTCAACAAATGTTATATGTTATAGTTCATCCACAGAAAAAAAATACTTTTTTTCCCCTTTCTCTCTCTCTTTTGGAACGTGAAGTCAAAATTTGTGTAGCATTTAGTATTAATTTATTATAAATAATGCACTATCATAGTTTTTTTTTTTATTATTATTATTTTAGATAAAAGAAAATGTTTGAAATATGGTTGTTTTATTTATATTTTAATATGTCTACTTAGTTTTTATATTTTTTTTATATTTTATTTTCTGTTTATTTTAATTAGGCTATGTTTATTTTATTCCACTGACTTTATTTAATATATATATATAATATATATATATATATATATATATATATATATATATATATATATATATATATATATATATATATATATATATATATATATAAAAGGACAAGCCATTTGGATATGTCCTGACCAAACTTCCTGTTTTAACAGGAAGCTTGTCAATACAGGAAAGAAAATGGCACTATTTTCTGAAAACATTTACTCGCACTTGTTTGCTGCAGCATTACTGTCAGATCAAATATAGTTGGCAGGCACAGCATCCTCTTTTCATTTCAATGTTTCTGAAAATCCTGTGTTGAATTGTGCCATTTTTTAAACAAATCCACTGTAAAATAAGTGAACAAAGGAGCAAGTTCTTACTAACGCAGTCTGGAACTTCATTAAAAATAACGCTGGGATCTGAAGGAACTCAACACAAAGACATTTTGTATGTGTCCTCAACTTGGCACTGCACAGCGTCATCTTGTCTTCTGAGTGGCCTTTATCGTTTGATCTCTACGTCGACCTGCATTCACCTCTCGTTATTTACACTAAGATCGCAAATCGATGGGCAGAGCTAAACAGGCAGCGATGTAGAAGCAGGTGTTGATCATCTTCTGCAGAAGCGGTGTTTATCCACACTATTACGTGATAAAGGGGCACATTCAACAAGCTGTCGTTTTGGCAAATGGGCTTCAATATAAGCTGTTTTTAGACTAACAAGTACGGTTTGAGTTCTAAAAATTAAAGGATTTTTTTTTTTAAGCACAGTGACCTCTTAAATGTCAAAATATCAAGGGAATTTTGATTTCTCAGTTCATGACCCCTTTAAAAGATTCTCTGACATTCAGCACAGATGCATTTTAGTACTTTGAATTTATGAAGAAAATGTGCATAGTTGTCATGACAATATAGTGCAAAAAAAAAAAACGGCAGATAAATACATTTTCTTTATGCTAATTATTTCTTATTCAGAGTAAAACCTGAAAATTGCATCTGTGAAATCCAGCTTATGAGGCTGCAATGAATTAATATGTAGCACATTCACATTTCAGTACTTAGAATTTATGAAGAAAATGTGCTTAAATGTCATGAAACTAGTTATTTTTAATTTATGAAGAAAATGTGCTTAAATGTCTCTCATCAGTAAAGCCGGTTCCGTGATTAGCGGTAAATGTCTGAGTTTTTCAAACGGGAGCGGCAGTTAATACACAAGCCATAGTTCACTAAGCAATATCGTGTTCATAATCGAATGCGATTAATCTCAATTAGGAACAGAATAGTAGCTTGTCAGTGAACTATGGGCTCTGTGTATTACTGAAGAAAACATGACAGACCATTTTACCGCTAATCACGGAACCGGCTGTACTGATGAGACACGCATGACAACTAGTGCAAAATCGTGCAGCTCCCTACATGAAACTACAAAAAACTTAGAATTTATGAAGAAAATGTGCTTAAATGTCATGAAACTAGTGCAAAAAATGTTACCAAAACCTGAACATTACTTCTGTGAAATTCACCACACTGTGATGAATTAAAATTACCCGTGAGCCCAGAAAACCAACAAGATTGCACCATATGGCTGAAATATATACCAGTGCTGGTAATTAATAGGCTGGTTTATTGCATTTGCACTCAGCGTTCCTGATCCTACAGCAACACCAGTGAGTCACGCTCCAATGGTCTCCTGCTGTCATCTGTAAACAATCAGACGAGCATGCTTCTTTCCTGCATCTAAATATGGTCATGGTGTGTGTGCAAAGAGCAGAGATCTGCGGTCAGGGGTATTAGGGAGAAACAAGGGCGGCTGGGGGATGTGTGTGTGAGTGATACTGTGAGAGAGTGGAAGAGATACACGGATCCTTTGGGGTTTATCTTTCCCCTGATGATTTTCCAAATGAAAAACGAAAGAAGCATCCGTTTCTTTCACAGCCAGGCGTGTAGCATGTGGACTTTCACAAATGACAGATATCTTTAACTCGGTCGCCCTTTCTCACTCTTTCTGCGGCAAAGCCTCTTCCCATAAAGATACAGCCATACGAAGAGAATCGGCTCGCAGATTAAAAATGGAGCATCACATTTATCCGGAGGCACATTACGAGAGATAAGTGTTACCTCCAAATCTAAGCCCTTCTAAGGAAGAGGGAGTCTTTGATGTCAAACTTGTAGATGACCTTCTTTGCATCCTTCGGTTCTGGCAATTTCGTCATTGAAGGGAACATTTCAATGAATGTCAGCCCAGCACAGGTCAATAGCTTGCGATTTGCTTGGATTCCCATGATTCAGAGCTCCTGTTTTTCCGTGCAAAGATGTTGTTAGAGCGAAAGGGTTGAAGAAATGGGTCACTTTGCATACGGTTACTTACTAAGCCCATACAAAATTTGCATGTTTTCCACAGAGATTCTTGGGGGAAATTTGTGGAATCAGCAGAAAGGATTTTGGGGTCAGGGTTAATCATGCAAAATTAAATTTGTGGAATCAGCAGAAAGGATTTTGGGGTCAGGGTTAATCATGCAAAATTAAATAATTAAAAAATTAAAATAATAATTTTTCCAATACAACAACAAAGTGATCATGTCTATCAACAATTTATGTTTACTTAACAAACTTTGACAAATAAACAACATTTTTACATAAAAAAAGGCTAGTCCATTTTGGCCATACTGCAAAGAAAAGATACGAGAAAATATTTCACTTAATATAGGAACTATAGTGAATCACTTTCCGTTACTTTGAAGTTATGGTTTCAGACCAACAAACATTTTTTACTGAATGAACAAAAAGGGATATTTGCATGTCATTGACCAATTTTGCAGAATTATGCAATTTTACTTTATTTTACTTATTAAAGCCATACACATATTTTCGAAAGAAAAATTAATACTTTTTTTTCAAATATGCATTTGTTCAGAAAAGAAAGTTTTTTTCGGTATTTCAAAATATATTAGTTTACGAACAATATTATTAAGCAGATATGAACGCCCAATTTTGTTTTAAAAATGTATATTTCAAATATATTTGTTCTTTTCGGTAAAAATATTAGTTTAGAATGCTTTCTGAATGATCATGTGATCCTGAAGACTGGATTAATGATGCTAAGAATTCAGCTTTGCATCATGGGAATAAATTAAATTTTAAAATATATTCAAATAGAAATCAATTATTTTAAATTGTAATAATATTTCACTGTTTTACTGTATTTGTGATCAAATAAATGCAGCCTTGGTAAGCAGAAGAGACTTCTTTCAAAAACAGTAATGAATGTTCACCGTATTGGCAGATCACTCATCCCTGCAGTAGTTCTGGAATGCAGGAAGAGACGAGTCCTAACATCTTTCCATATCTCCCACACCCAGGGCAGGCTGAAGTCACAGAGATGAGCCCATAGGGCACACAGTCCATTATTTTACCATACATGTTATCAGTCTCCACCTTCCCTTGAGTCAGGAATGTCCTCTCTATCGGTTACCAAGAATGTGTTTTACAATATTAGCAAGGAACCATTTCTCTGCTATATCAACTGCAACATTAAACATCCAACCTTGGGTTTCAACTGCCATTTCAAAACTTCCAACGGTTCTAAACCTCGAATCAAACCAACCAGATACAAGATGAGTAATAACATTGCAATATTTGACTTAGCTCACAGAAAACCTGCCGTAGCGCTCACAACTCACCACAGCAATGCTTGCCGTGTTTCACAGAGTGGCACACCAAATGACATACAAAACTCTCTGCACCCACTGCGTGAACTTTTCAAGGGTGGTATCATCTCAGATGGCAAATTTGCTGTTGAAAAAAGCATTTCAAATGCATGTGATGGATTAGTGTAAAAAGTTTCAAACATTTTTTTCCAGCAATTTTATAGTTAACAAATACACCATCCGGTTGCTTAAAGTGCACTACTTCTTGTTTTTTAGCCTGAACACACTACTCACACTACAAAATGTAATGTTTGGAATTAGGCAGATGCTTTTATTTCAAAGCTTGATGTTATACAGTGTATCAGTGCATGCATTCCCTGGGAATCGAACCCAAGACACTGGCGTTGCTAGCACTAATTAAGCTATGATTATGCTAAACGGGACACACCTCAGGAATTCCGAAGCTTAACACAAAGCATATAAATGGTTAAAACACTGTAACTTATGGCCTTTGATGAAAAATATTACATTTTAAATGAATGGAATGATATTTTGGCTATTTGGGGATTTTTCGAATGATAGCCATATTCACTTGACCCACTGCTGGAGTTGCTAGTTTTTTTAATCATTACAGAAAAAAATTATAATAAAAAAGTTTTCCCAATCAGTTTCCCATTTCTTTTGTAAAAACATAAACATTCTTATAAACATTCAACCATTTTGCCAGCTTTCAACTTCTGAAAAATCAATTCTGGTCAAGTTCCAGTTTATGCAATATTACTAAAAATCTGAAAAGTCAAATGGGATTTAAGGTTTAGAAGAAAAATAATAATCAGCAATATTATCGATTTAACTGCACTGACATTATTGGATGAGAACAAAACTTGAATTAAACTGAGCTGGATAATAACTCCACAACATTTACACTGATATTAAACTGAATTCAATCAACATTTAACTACACTGATTTGAATAATGGCACTATTATTTTTTGTAGGGCTGCTTTACAGCTGAAATGGAATTACTGATAGATTTAACTGCATTAATGCTGTTATTTTCCAGTGTATTTATGTAAAGCTCTTTCGAAACAGACTGTACTGCATAAAGCGCTTCATAAATAAATGTGACTTGACTTTTGGTACTGTGCTGCTATGGTCTACACCTGCCTCTTCATGTCTTCAGTTATGCTGTAGCTGCAATCACATTCTGCGAGCAAGTCAGGGCACAACCCATCGGCCCAGCAAACACTCAAAATCAGCTGATAACTGATGACTTGGAAAAAAAGACTGGGTTCCACGTGTCACCTTTGAACTTCTTCTGGAAATTAAAAAAGGAAACAGACATGACTAAAGAAAGAAGGCTGCTGAATCTTCTCATTCAATGAAGAGGGCGGAAGGAGACAAGCATGGTGATGTTTCCTTCATGTTAGGGTTAGGCGATGTCTTCAAATTTTGGCATCGGATGATGTCTACAGTGAAACATTGTGATGGACAATGACATCGGCGGGGGTATTGGGGAGGTGTGCCCGAAGCATGAATCCTTATAACGGAAAACAACTAATGATTCCTAACACTGTGTCTACACCGGATTCGAGCGGCATGGCTCGACAAAATACTATAGAATCACTGATCTATAATAGAGATTTATTATATATAGATCAGTCAATAGAACTCATTATAATCAGTGATTATTCTACATCAGTGCGGATGGCGTGGTCAGTAAAATGCTGCCGGTTCTATTTTTGTGCTGACACAAATTTCAGATTTTCACGGTCCCACACGACAGTGTAGAAGTTGTTGCATGCCAGCTGATGTAGACACAAATGTTGCGTGTGATAGACACTGTGTAAGGAGAGACTGAGGACGATGGCGAATGATTTGCAGATCCTCAGTACCACTGACAAACATATAATCTTGTAAAATGTGTGGAAATTACTACCGCTCCATAGTATAAACAGAGTACGCTCGATCGCGAATCTCTAAAGTGATAGTGAAACTAAAAAGCGATCGTGCATTCAAAAAGGGGCGGGGAGGTAGGCATCACGATGCCGGCACAACATCGTGATGTCTGTAAGCCATCGGCGATGGACGATGGCATCATCTATCAGCCCAACCCTACTTCATGTGCACCAAAACAATGGGCCAAGGACAAATCAGGCCGGCAATCAAATGCCCAATGGATGATCAATGATTCATCAAACATAACAGCCTCAGACCCTCTGCATTTCCATAACAGACTTGAGGAGAGCGACTAAACAGCGAAGCAATTTCCATTACAGCTCACACTATTGTTTAAATATTCAAATGGCACACCAAGAGAAGAACTTCCTTTAAAAAGATGCTCTGCTGGCGTATTCACGTTTAACGGGGAATTCTAAACGTCTGCTGTATGAGCATGTGATTCTGAGTGGTTTGGGATTTTTAGGCTTTTCTGGCTTTTAATTCAGGACGCCACTAACCATTTTCCTTCAGGATCTGGAGAAAATTAGAAAACCTCTTTAATATTCATGCACAAATTAATATTAATAGTAGCCTGTGAATTGAGTGAACCTAACGCTAGTGTCTTCTGAACTCTCAGATGAAACAAAAACCTACAACAACCTCATCTCTATATAAAACACTCCCCAAGCGGTCACGGTTGTTCACATGCACTATTTTTCCATGCTGAAATATGTGGGTGTATGTACACAAGACCGAAACAGCCCTAGACAGCCACGACACCAAAGAAAGGTGACAGTGAGGTTAAATGGGATCTTTACCACAAGGATGAATTAATAAATACAAGTCTTCCTGTCTTGATAAAAATCAAAGATGTCGAAAACATCCAGTTTTCACATATCAGATATTACAGATATCTTATTTCAATAACTTAATTCAAATACAAAGCAACTCATCTTTATGCAAAGTTAAGCATGCACAGATTGCATGTGGGTCTTGACGTCATCTTACAAACTACTGGATAGTCATTTCTAACCTCACCAAGGCCCATTATAACAGTTTTATATAACAGGCTGCAAGCAGTTTAAATATCATGACTACAAGACTAAGACTCAACAGATAAGCTATTTTTGAGATAAAAATGTCCAAAACTTAAAACAGTCATCAGCTTTTAGTAAACAGCATTCAGACATTAATTTGGACGGGTGCACAAAGCCTGTTCAAGGGTCCACTTCAATGGCTGAGCAGAGTGGCACTTCATAATCATACAGGCCTACTTAATAATCAAAATCCTATCCATCCTTGTTCTCCTGTCATATAACGGAAGGAGAGAACAGAGGGAGGATTGAAATGAGACACGAAGCATCTGTGGCCTCGCTCGGCGGGTTGACAGGAAGTGGCCCTGAACTCTGTGCGGACACTGTAGCACTGTGTTCCCCCGAATGGACCACCACCACGTCCTCCATTCAAATGACATCAGATGAGGACAGATGGGTCCACTGCCATGAGAGTTCGGAGGGGTCGCCCGCTTTAAACTCTTATCAGTGACCAAAAATGGATTTCGGACGCATTGGGTGATGATAATGAATAAAGTCAAGCTACAGTATATAAAGCAAAAAAGTGAACAATAGAAGTACAGGCCATTTAATAGGGTTTCAATGGTTTAGCCAACAAAACATTGTAAAATATGCAGTCCCAAATTTAAATATGGTAAAACAATGGTTTCATATGGGTAAATATAGGTAAACATATGTTTAGAACTTCAAGAACAGCATTTGAATGGTGCAAAGTTGTGGGTCTGGACACAACCTTACAAACTACTGGATAAACTGACTGTAGATACATCCATCATTCACATCCTGTTTTGAGTCAAATTGAAAGTGCCTATTCAAACTGACTGATGATTTGATTAAGAGAAAGTTTCTACATGAGATATAGGGGTCAATCGTTTATCAGCCTGTCCGATTATCGGCACAGATATCAAGCATTTTTATGGTTATCGGTCATTTTCAAAACTGATTTGCCAATAAAACAATTTAAAAGCAATTAAAGAGTTTTTGCCAGAGCCTTTGTTATTCTTAATTTTGATATTAGTTTACATTTTTATACCAGATATATAAATATCAAAATACCAGTTATTGGTCTACTTGATCTGTAATAATCGGTATCGGCCCTGAAAAACACATATCGGTTGACCTCATAATGAGATATAACACAATAAATAAGCTTCAAGCTTAAAGGCAAGCCACCAGTTCATGTTAAGTATGTCAGGCTGGCAAACTCCTCTCAGAGAAGTTGCATCTCCTCTAAATAAGCCATTGCAGCCATCAAAGCTTTTGTAACAACCTTTAGTAATTTTGCAACACCTTTAGTGATAAATTTCAAGACAATTATTTTAATTGTTTGTCTAGACATACACATACAGATAAATGTCTTTAGCTCAATAAATGGTCGCTGTGACTTCATATTCTGAATGATACACACTATAATCAGAAGTTTGAAAGGATCTCAGAGGAGAAAAAAATAAAAAAAGCAACCAAAATTTTCACAAAAACAAAAAGCAAAAAAAAAAACTCCATTTACCAATGAATTTGTGCAACTGTCTTTGAGCATTGGAACTAATTAAATGCATAACTGGGACAGAGCAACAGAACATGGAGAGGCAGCTACACGCAACAACAGAAGTCAGCCGTCTGCTGCATTAAAAATTTAATAAGATCTGTGGGTGTCCACAGCAAATCTCGGCTGCATTGTCCAAACCCAGAGAGGCTGATAGCGTGACCATTAAAAATGCAAATTTCATTGCCAATCACACAAAAAGTGGCGCTTGTTAAATCACGTGTGAAGTACAGGCATCAGGGTCTATCGTAATCTCTCTTTTTAAATACACATTAAAAGGATGATGATAGAGTTTCCTGTGATATCTCAACACCATCCATAAATCAACAGATGTTTCTGAAAATAAAATATTAAATAAAACAAAACATATACATTTTAAAATGTATTTATATTTTATATTATATTATTATACATTATTTCATATAATATTTAATACATTTAATATTTATGCATTGTAAGATTTTCCAATGAAATATTTTTATGACAATTAGACACATTCAAATTACAAAACCAAAAATGTGAATTTGTTCACCATATACTTTCAAGACATTGCAATAATTACTATTTACTATCATGAAAAATATATTTGTATACAGTATATGTAAGATTATTTTATATGGAAAGTTTAACATTTATGGGAGATTTGAGTAAGATATGAACTAATTCTTTGTATATCTCTCATACATCTTAGTGGCTCAAGTGATATAATTTGGTCAAAAGGCTTCCCTTAATTTCAGTCTGAGGGAGTCTCTCTGTTGTCCTCTGGTTCTCCATCTCTTGACTAATCGTGACACTCATTCACATAATAGCATTTCAAAAGTTGAAGCCACTTTTTATTGCATGGCAATTCTCAAAGTCAGTCAAGAGAAACAAGCGCGTCATTCATAACGGAGCCCAAAGCCCAGTGTATCACTCTTCACGGACAGAGGGTCCCAGTGAAGGAAGGACAAAGGCCCCACTACATCGGCACATTACCAATTAACAGGGATTTTGCCTTAAAAGGCTGCTTTTCCAATGATCTCACTTGAAGCCGACTTAAACTTCCATGTCTTTCACTGAAAGGCATTCACAGAATTCCAAAAGGCATTAAGGCCACTTCATGGACTCCTTCATGGCCCCTTCTTCAAGAGTCCTCAATGGTGTTATGAGCACGTCTAATTAAGACCATCAGTCCCTCTTCATGAAAGCATCCATAAGGACCATCAACAGCCACGGGCAATGCAGAGAAACAACAGATGAACATACTGATGACGGATGCATTAGCTAATTGCTCCAAATCACTATAGGATAAACAGCTCATTGGAATAAACACTAGTACAACAGATTTAATGGAATACTTTAAAGTGATCAGATGCTCACTCATTACAGCGTTTCAGTTCTGAGTCTTGTGTTAGATTTCTTTATTGATGGTGCTTATTGGGTTGGGATTCAAACAAATCCCTAACTTGTAAAATTGTTACGGACATGGATGATTCCTCAAATCAGCTTTTTAAGTAAATGCAAAATGACTTTTCAAAATGACTGGACTTTTACATTTTCATCTAATGGACAATAAAAAGGGTGGTGGTGGGGGGATGACATATGCACACCTACTTCGTTGAAAAAAAAATCACAATTGCATTGTAAATCCACTCTGCTAAACCCCAAGATTAACATTGACACTGAGACTTTTTGGCAAAGACTCAACATGGCAAGTGCCATTTGTACAACAACAGAACTGGAATTTATTAAAAATCAAATGTAATTCAACAGAGAAGGTGAAACCCAAAGATAAACCCAAAAACGGCTGCTTTACCAGCCAATGTTGTGCTAAATTTTTCAAACCAAAGATGATGCGCGAAGTGAGGTTGCACACTTAAAAATAAAGGTTCAGAAGAACAATTTTTAGCAAACAGTTCTTAAAAGTAACATTTTTCTTGGTGTAAAGAACATGAAATATCTAAAGAACCCTTTTCCTTTATTAAGAACCTTTTGTTGAATGGAAAGATTCCATGGATTTAAAAAGGTTCTTCATGGAACTATCAACGCCAATAAAGAATCTTTATTGAGCATACTCTCTTTTTTTTCACAGCAATGCCATAGAATAAACATTTTGGTTTCTCCAGAGTACCTTTTAG
Organism: Cyprinus carpio; assembly: GCF_018340385.1. Classification (NCBI taxonomy): domain Eukaryota; kingdom Metazoa; phylum Chordata; class Actinopteri; order Cypriniformes; family Cyprinidae; genus Cyprinus; species Cyprinus carpio. The sequence goes on along the minus strand of NC_056619.1, from coordinate 22,995,071 downwards.
TGAACAGTTCTTAAAATAACCATTTCTTCTTAGTCTAAAGAACATTTACTCTAATTTTTTCACTATAAAGAACCTTTTGTGGAATGGAAAGATTCTACGGTACTAAAAGGTTCTTTATGGAATCATAGATGCCAAATTGAGAACCTTTATTTTAAGAGTGCAGTCTTCCAAATATTCAAACCAGGGATGATTTGTTTAGTACAAACCACGTTCTCACTTTCACTTACCTAAGTGCATTTTGCCATGAAGAATGAGGAGGCTGGAAAAACGAAACACTCTGAGGACAGCAAGTGTGGGCGAGGTCTTTCCACCAAGATGAGAAGTGGTAAACTAACAAATTATAGCTCAGTTCTATGCTCAAACTCCCCTGATATGATTTCTAAGGCTCTAAACCCATGACTTGTTTTGTACTGGGAATATATGCAAATGTAAAGCCCCTTAATCTACTGTTAAGTGATGCAAGGTGTTTCTCATAAAAAGCACTATTTGAGAAAAGAAAAAAAAAACACAACTACATTAGTGGACATCACAATTCATCTCATGCACATGTCTGAAAAAGCCTAAAAATGACCAACCCAATCTCACGAGAATAATATTTTACAAGTTGAATTTGTACAATGTGATTCATATGAATACATACAATTTTTTGAAAAATGTAAGCATTAAGGTCCACGCCTAAACCTACCCTTCAGTGGGGCGTGAACAGAAAACAAAAACGAACAACTGTGTATGTGTATTGTATGAATTCATACAAATCAGCCACAAATTTGTCCAAACATAAAATAGTTGCCATGAGAGTGTGTTGCAATGACAAGTTCATTCAAGCCGATTTAAGGTTTGCTCAAATTTAAAGATGTCCAAAAATAGGAATTAAACACTCATGCCTCATGGCAAACTCAATATTTAGAGATTTGAGTCATCTTGAGTGGGAGAAGCATAATCCCAAACACCGCCAACAAAGCAAGCGAGAACTTCTCTTTAGTTCACTGAAGAGGTTCACTGGTGCAGCAGGCGGAAGATAGATAGATAGATAGATAGATAGATAGATAGATAGATAGATAGATAGATAGATAGATAGATAGATAGATAGATAGATAGTCGAATTAATCAGTCTATCACTAACACATTTCATTAAAAGTAGAAAAAGAAGCAAGTACTGAATAAAGAAGTAAACCCCACTCCATCAACGATCTTCGTCTCAGATGTTTCTACTAAACAGATACAAATGAGAGAATAGTTGTACTGTACACATTTATAAAATGAATCCGGATCATATGTGGATTCATACTGGAATCTGTCATGTAATTTTGGCAATATGAACACAGTTTGAGACATTGTTGTCATCTGCTAACTCCAGAAATTACTGGCGTGTTTTTCCTCTGGGAAAATATCTGAAAAGCTGTTTATTTATCCTCAACATTGTCTAAAATAAACAACCGACAGAGTAGAGAAAGAAAAAAAAGGGGATCTGATTTGAAATTTTCCTTCCCTACAGGGAGATCAGGTGTGACGTACAAAAAAAAGAAGAAGAATAAGAAAAAAAGAGACAAATCCAGACTAGTCCTTGACAGGACTTCGGCTAGTTTTAGTCATCTGAAACAGCTCACCACATTGCAGTTGTTTGTCACACAAATAGATCAATAATCGCATGAATTGCATCTGGTTTAAATGGAAAACATCACGAGCATTTGTTGTTGAGACACAATCTTACAGTCCATTTAAACCGGAGAAAAAAATACCCGGATTTATAAACACCATGGACAAATAATAATCGGCATGGACTTCGTTTTAAACAATATGCCAGAACGTTTATATAGCCTCCTTCATAAATCGGAAATGTGCTAAAATTCACCTTGAGCTCTGTTTCTAATCTGAACGCCCAGCAAAAAATATACTAGCCTATATAAAACATAATCCAGACATAACGTACTCACCTTGTCGAGAACCACGAATGTGGCGTGAATAAAATCCTTTCGGTTTCCGGTTGCTCTGATTGACCTTTGAGTTACTGTTTTCGCTGTATGAATGAATGAGGCTCAGCTCTCCATAGTCAATAACTCTGACCGGCTCTGATAGAAGAAATGAAACGGAGCGAGTGAGCGCGTTCAGTGCGCGTTCATGACGGGGGTTGCCTGGGAACGCGCACAGCTGCTCGAGTCATCGTTAATAACAATGTTCAGTTAATATATCCAGCGTCACGATCAAACGTGATCGGGAATGATCTGATGCCTGGATATACAGCAGGAGCTTACGTCGTCCCTGAGAGAGCGCGCACGGCCGAAGGGGGAGTCAGACCCATGACACCCGAATGATGATGAGGGGAAACTGGAGAGGCAGCGGGGAGGGCAGGGCGCTCTGACGTGACACTGTTTTACTACGTTACACTTGACTAGCAGAGACAAGTCTGCACGCGCTCTGTTTCTGAGAGAGAGAGAGAGACAGAGACTCAGAGAGAGAGAGAGAGAGAGAGAGAGAGAGACAGACTCAGAGAGAGAGAGAGAGAGAGAGAGAGGGGTGGGAGGCCTGGAATGGGGTTCATCATGACTCTGTCGAGAATTTAAGGTAACTGGGCCACCTATTGCTGGATCTGGGGCACCCGAAACGTCATTTTGAGATTGCTCAGTGCATGCTCATGGCTTACATTCACTACTCTGTCATAAATGTAAATAAATAATTAAATCTGACAATCATACTGACATATAGACATTTTTGGACAAATCTGTCATTGGAATGAATCATTTAAAGGGTTAGTTCACCCAAAAAAGAAAGTTAGCCCATTATTAACTCAGCAGTGACGAATGCAGACTGGCAGTGGAGAGAAAAAAACAAAACAAACAAACCAGTAGTCACGAATTAGAAATGCAAAACCAGGATTTGTACAGAAGAATGTCAGAGGATTTGGATATAAGCCAAGAGGAGACTGGTTTTCCTTTGCTAAAGTAAGGCAACTTTGCTTCCTTTGCTCCTGTAAACAAACATTGGTTTTCGCGAGACTCCGAAGCGCATGCGCTACGTCTGCATCCTATGTCATCCGCCCGGAAAGGCTTCCGTGTACAACTGTTAGTTTCGCCTAGAGCCATGGATCACCAAATTGATTACTTTTACCATTTTAAATATGGATGTTTTGTATATTTATTTACAGGATAATTTTTAAAAACACGTTGATTCGCTACAGGAGGCCTTATTCACCCCCACTCATTATACTGCAAAAGACACGCAAAATTATCCCCACCTACTGGCGTGACATTGTAACATACAACAAGAAACACTGGAACCAGAGTGAAATAATAATAATAATAATAATAATAATAATTATATAGGGAGAGTAAATATAACTGAATTAGAATGCCAATCCTCACTGAATATTTGAGACTAGACTGATTGACTCATTAAATGGATTCATGTTTTTTGTGAGTGCTTCCCTTTAGCTTTGAATTTTCTATTACTTATGACAAGTCTCATCAGGTTTTGACAGCCACACACATACCAGAGATAAAGGCTTGAGGCCAATTCATGCTGTCTTCCTTCATTTGCACAATATATGTTTGTTGTACAGTAAAGCCAAGTTTTTAGCCAAAGATGTGGCACTGCAGCCCCCTGCTGGCAAATACTGGTTGCTCTTGGAATGACGTCAACACATTATTTACATAATTCCAGCAAGTGACAAACATTTGTACAAAATGAGACCATTAAAAAACAATGTAATCACAAGAAAAATTAAATCAGGTTTATTCATGTCCTGTGATTTATTATTATTAATATCAATAATAATAATTAAAAAACAGCATGTGACTTGAGAAACTAAATAGGGAGATGTTCCTGGCAGAGGATTTCTTAGCAATAAACATTACAGATTGTATATTGTGGTACAGAATTATATGGCATGACATCTGCAGGTTATATGGATTTGAATCATACACAAATATCAGCAGCACTAAACTTTGAACATAAACCTGGTGTTTAAAAACATAATTCGAGTGACATGTTAGTGTGTGATGTGATTTGTGTTTGTTAGAATTAAATTTGCACAAAAGGAAGATACTCATGCAGTACTGAAGTACTGAAAATACATGTGTGGATTCAACAGAGTGCAGTGTTGATGGCCATCATACTGAATCATTTGCTGTTGTTAGGTGAAATCACACTCGACTCTGTTTTCCATTCGCTTCTGTTCATATGCGTGCAAATGTGGGAGACCGAGAATGCATGCATATGTGCAGAAGATTCGTCTTTTGCTGTGTGACCTGTGAATTCATAAAGATGTTTGATCAATGGAAGATGTGAATGTCACACAGAAATATATATATATATATATATATATATATATATTATATATATACATATATATACATATATATACATATATATATATATATATATACATATAGATATATATATAATATATATATATATATATTATATATATATATATATATATATATATATATATATATAGGATATATATATATATAATATATATATATATATATATATACATATATACATATATACATATATATATATATATATATATATATATATATATATATATATATATATATATATATATATATATATATATAAATATATGCATACTCAAAGTGTAGTGTGAAAGCACCTTTAGGCAGAAAGATTTTGAAAAGGGGCCTGAACAACAACAACAACAAAATGTCTTGGAGCTTGATGATTTAAAACCGAAATGCTCAGTTTTGCTTCTTAAAGGCATAGTTCACCAAAAAATGAAGATTCTGTCATTCTTTACTAACTCTCATGTCACTCATAAACATACTTGTTTTCTTCCAAGGCCTATCCTTGCCACTTTTTTCAATATAATGCACAGTTAGTGATGGGAACTGGGCCTGTCAAGCAACACAATGACAAAAAAAGCATAATAAAAGTTTCATAAAAGTATATATCAGGACTTCAGAGGTCACTTGATAGCTTTGTGCTTATTTTAAGTTTTTATTTACTTAAAATCTTGCAGTACACCTTGATGCCTTCCTGTGTTATTTTAGTATTTTATATATTAGTATTAAACATTATTGTTCATATAATAAATACTATAACAGTATATAAATGTACATAGTTTATTTTGAATTCGTTTTAAATGATTATATTTTCAATTTTCATTTTAACTTAAGTTTTAGCAATTTAGTTGTTTTGTCACTTTTATTATTTTTGGAGTTTTAAAATTTTTATATAGCTTTTTATATTTTATTATTATTATATTTTTTGTTTGTTTTGATTTTATTTGATTTTATTTCAGCTTTCTTTCAATCACTGAAAACAACTGTTTTAGTTAAATAACACTGATGTGCTCATGAGAATTAGCAAAGTCCAATTCATGACCGACTGTATTATTTTGAACCTTTTGAAATGTTTTTTTTTTTTGTTACAATTTTAAAAGGCATTACATAGCACACAAATTTATTACAATTTATTTACATTTTTAAATTAAACTTACATGACAGTTTTATGCAGCTTATGTCATTTTTGATGCTTGAAAAGTGCCAGTCCCCATTCATCAGAATCTTTTGGGGGAAAACAACTTTTGGATTATTCAGAATGCTCTTTTTGTGTTTCACAGATGGTGGTTTTGAAAGTGATCCTAATTTTATTGTTCCTTTGTGTCGTTATTACAGTTTCAGTGAGGAATTCCCTTTTTCACAGAATTAGAACTATTATTAAAACTTCATAGTTCTCATTATAGTTATTGACCTTGGTGTGAACGGGCCTTCAATGCGGACAGAATTTTAATTTTTGGTGATCTATTTCCTTAAGATCAGCCTTATCGCATTTACTTTCACTTTTACAGCCAGTCTTTTTCAAATAAACCCAAAGACCTCCATTAGATAGGTCTGAAAAGGTTAGATATGTTCAATTTAACCCGGAAGCCAGTTCTGCTGGAAGGTTCACAACCGATCACCCCTAAAAGACTTTTAAATGGCTAGTTCACCCAAATATTTAAATTTCTTTCATCATTTATTCACCCTCAAGTAGTTCCAAATCTGTATGAGTTTCTTCCTTCTTCTGAACAAAAAACAAACAAACAAACAAAGAGATTTTGGAGAATGTGGTTAAAGGGATACTCCACCACAAAATGAAAATTTTGTCACTATTCACTTACCCCCATGTCGTTCCAAACCCGTAAAAGCTTTGTTCATCTTCGGAACACAATTTAAGATATTTTGGATGAAAACAGGAAAGGCTGTCTTCTGTCCCATAGACTGCCAAATAAATAACAGTGTCAAGGTCCAGGAAAGTATGAGAAGCATCGTCAGAATACTCCATCTGCCATCAGTGATTCAACCGTAATGTTATGAAGCGATGAAAATACATTTGTACACCAAGAAAAACAAAAATAATGACTTTATTCAACAATTCCTCTCCTCTGTGTCTCTCCAAATCAGCGTAGTGCCATTTTGACAAATCTGAGCAGTATGCAGGCGGTTTACGCTCTTCTTTGTCAGCTGAAAACAAAAATAACAACTTTATTTATGGGTGTGTTTTTGCTTTTGTTTGAGATTTGGTTTGAGATCGGAGAAGAGATGGTGACACAGAAGAGCGTACGCCATAGGATGACAAATATGAAAACAATTTTGGACTCAAGTGTGCAAGGACCTTTAGGGGTTTGGAAGGACATGAGGGTGAGTAAATGATAATAGAATTTTCATTTTTGAAAATGAAATCCCTTTAATGGACTGTTGATGGACAATGCGTAAAATGACATTCAAGATATGAAAACAGCTGCTTTATATTCTGCGTCCATTAGCGTCCTCCCCGGTTGCGTCCTATTCCTCGCGGATTCTGTGGTCAGACGAGACGCTAGGAAAAAGCACGTCGCTCTCCAGCGACAGGTTGCTGCCCAGACCAGCGATGCGGCTGCGCAGCAGAAAGTGAGTCCTGCGCTGCAGCAGCCGCTGCTGCTCCTGCTTGAGCTCCACGTAGGAGCGTGAGAACGTGTGGAATATGGAGGTGACGGGGAACGCCATGAGCAGGATCCCGCTGAGGATGCTGCTGAGCGCTACCACCTGTCCGGGGATGCTGCGCGGCACCATGTCGCCATAACCCACTGTGGTCATGGTGATCACGGCCCACCAGTACGTTGCAGGTATGCTACTGAACTCTCGCGTGACCCCAGCCTCGTTCTCGATCAGGTAGAGGAGCGGCGAGAAGAGCGCTATGGCCACGCAGAGGAAGAGGAGGAGCAGGCCGAACTCCCGGGTGCACCGGCGCGCCGTCAGCCCGAGCGTCTGGAGTCCGAGTGAGTGGCGCGCCAGCCGCATCACGTAGAGGATGCGTAACGCCCGCAGCACGCGCAGCACCAGACCCACTTTGTCCAGGTAGCTGTTGCCCGAGCCCAAGCGCTTCTCGCCCGTGGAGGTGCTGTCCACCACCAGCGTGATGTAGTAGGGCAGGATGGCTATGACGTCGATCAGGTTGAGCGGCTGCCGGAGGAAGGCCAGCTTGCTGCGGTCTTGGATGAAGCGCAGCGTGAACTCCAGTGAGAACCAGGCCACACACACCGTCTCCACGATGAAGATGTTGTAGCACATCTGAGAGCATTTGCCCTGAAACAGACGAATTGAAAGTTGTGTGAACCACCATTTAAAAGTCTAGATGCTTTTACTCAGCAAGGATGCATTAGATTGATCAAAAGTGACAGTAAAGACATTTATGATGTTGCAAAAGATTTCTATAAATGCCGCCGAACTTTTTATTCATCAAAGAATCCCCCCAAAAAATGTATATGGTTTCCATAAACATATTAAGCAACACAGCTGTTTTAAATATTGATAATAAGATATGTTTCTTGAGTAGCAAATCAGCATATTAGATTGATTTCTGAAGGATCATGTGATACTGAAGACTGGAGTAATGATTGTTTATTTTGAGGTATGTTAGCATGTTTGATTTATTTTTGAAGGTTTTTGTTTTCAATTGTAATAATATTTTACAAAATCACTGTTTTTACTATATTTTAATCAAATAAATAGAGCTTTGGTGAGCACAAGAGACACAAATATTAACATCTTGTTAATTTGAATTAACTATAATTTTCTTAATTTATTTTTTCAGTAGTACTGTTTTATTTTTGCTTATTCTGCAGTGTGTGTGTGTCAAACTATCCTCTAAAACAGGTATAGGCAACGTCTGTCCTGGAGTGCTGCTGTCCTGCAGAGTTTAGCTCTAACCCTAATCAAACACACCTGAACAAGCTAATCAAGGTCTTCAGGATTACTAAGGCTACAGACAAGTGAGGCTTTTTTCAGGTTTGGAGCTAAACTCTGCAGGACATCGGCACTCCAAGACTGACGTTGCCTTCCCCTGCTCTAAAAGCTTCATCCTCTGATCCCTGCCAATGTCTTGTTCTCAGTTGTAATACTGCTAGTACACCACTAGAGGAAGCCAGGGATTCATGAAAACACATCCTTCCTTGATTTGTTTTCAGAGCTTTGCTGCATATTATTTCACCTCATCTCACCTCGTCTTCCAGTGTCTTTTTCATTCTCATTAAATCCTAGAATTGCACCTTGAAGACTAACAACAGCAAAGTAAGAAAAATGTGTTGATTGTGATGCAGAAAATGTGAAAATGGTGCCACTGACTAAGTGCACTGAAAATTAAACCCCATTATATAAATACTGTTTGCACGCTTGATACTTCAGTGCTAAATTTAAAATGGTAAGATGTTAGGACTACTTACCTGCATCTTTGCATCCTGGGTCCTTAAAAACAAACCCTGTGCCAGACATACAAACCAGCAGAACTGATAAACCCTCTTGAGATCACTGCTTTTATGAAGATCAAATTAAAACCTTGGGTCTAAATGTCACCAAGGAGTAAATACTAATAGATTTAGCAACATTATTTAGATTTGCCAGGATATACTTTTAGTAAAATATGAAGAAAAATTCCTAAAGTCTTTTTTTTCCTCACAATAGAGTACCATAAATAGCCTGTGACAAACAGAAAGGACATAATTCATGGAAATGGAAGTAGCCTCTGTCTGGCTGGTGCTATGTTGGTTTAACGCTTAATTGAATTTTCTATGCTCTGTTTTTCTCTGTACCAGGGGCGGCGATTTTAATTATTCCAGTGACTGATGTGAGCCGAGACAATGGGTGTCTTAATTCAATTAGAGTAGGAGCTGGTTTAACATGAGAGTCAGTCTAATTGCCACAAATTATTTCTGGAGAAAGATGACCTCTCCTGTAGCAAAGCCGTCTGCTGGAGCAGATTCGCTCTGGTTGAGCAGAACAACTGTGAACAGGGGCTTGATGAATTTCAGTAAACGTGTTTGAGATCTTTCTTCCTGCAGAGATGAGCTGTGAGACACCTGGCTGTCATTTTCAAGTGAACTTAAAGACCTTGATTAGCTGGTTCACGTGGGTTTGAGTTCCAACTACAGTCTGCAGGAAGCAAGATCTTCAGGAGCAAACCTGAACTATTTTAAACTCCAGTCAAATTATTTGTCTAGCACTTTTCACAACACTTTGATTCAAAGCAGCTTTACAGAGATTCATAATGTAAATGTTTATAATATTTCAAAATATTCATGCCTTATCGTAGCATTTATCAGATTAAAGCAGGGCAATATAGTTGTTACATTTGATTGTAATGATATCAAACAGTCAAGATTTGCTATACTACACAGTCCTGTGCAAGTGCACTGTATGTATGCTGATGTATGTACACTCTTTTTTTAAAGAAAGAGCTTGGCAATATTATAGATTAATTTTGTAACAAAATAAATCAGACAGTTGAGATTTGCTCTATAGCATATATTGTTTTACATGAAAAAGCTACAAGTATTTTCTAGGAAAGCATGGTTTATCTGTTATTGGCTACTGGCCAGTATTTCTGATTTTTTAAAAATGATTAGTATCAGTCTATATTAGATATTTAATTGTGTGTAATCAACAATTCCCCTATTTTTACATTTAGATTTGATCGATAAAAATCAATAATAAAAAAATAAATAAATAAAGTAACACTGTTCTCAAAAAGAATATGCTATTTTCATACTGTCCATTATAATCTTGTGATGTCAAAATTCACTTGCAACATTTAAAAGTTTAACTTTAGTGTTTTTTATTTATTTATTTAAATAAAATGGTACAGTATATATATCAGATTATCTGTATATCATCCAGAAACTTAATTTAATATTATACATACATACATATTTTACCCTTTTTTTAATAATAAAAAAAAAAATACAATTCATGCAAATTTGATTTACACTATTCAAAAGTTTGCGGTAGGCAACATTTAACATTTTTTTTTGAAAGAAGTCTTTTTTGCTCACCAAGGCTGCATTTATTTGATCAACATTACAGTAAAAACAGTAATATTGTGAAATATTATTACAATTTAAAATAGCAGATTTTGTATTTAAATATGCTTTAAAAATGTAATTTAATCCTTTGATGCAAAGCTGAATTTTTTTTTAAATATTTTTGTGGAATACATACATATTTTAGCATCATTTGATGAGTAGAAAGTTAACAAAAACAGCATTTAATTGAAACAGAAATTATAAATGTCTTTTCTGTCACTTTTGATAAAATGAAGGCATCCTTGCCTAATTAAAGTTCCATTTCTTTTTAAAAAGCCCCAAACTTTTGAACAGTAGTAGATCGCAGGACAAACTGGTACTTACAGTCTCCTCCTCCTCTCTCATGGCAGGCATGGTGCTTATGGACAGGTTGACGGCTGTTATCGTGACGAACAGCACCGACAGGCAGGCGAAGATCTTCCCGGGCAGGCCGGAGTGAGGCTTCTCCACCATGTCTCTTAGTTTTCCCATCCAGTGGCCGAGACGAGACTCTCTGGCCAATCCGCTTCCACTGTCCTCGTCGTCGTCCTCGTCTTCCTCCACCACCCGCTCTAGTTCGTCGCATTCCTCCACACGCTGCAGGAGGCGTCGCCGGCAGCACCATTCCAAGCTCTCCTCCGGGACGCCCCAGTAGAGCAGCTCTTCTTGGAAAGACAGGGCGCACATCTCCCGCAGAGAGCGCAGCTTCCCGGCGCGCAGGAAGGTGAGGATGGTCCGGAAGGCGCAGGGACTGCGGTCGAAGAAGAACTCATTGTGGACCACGTCGTAGTCATCACACACCCGCATGATCTCGTCAAAGCTGCTGCACAGACGCAACTGGCCCAGACGCGAGAGGGGGAAGTCCTCCAGCGTGGTCCAGGGAAGCTGGTACCGCAGGCCGCCCACGTTAATGATGACGTGCAGCCGCTGGCCGCAGGATGGCAGGTTGCCGTTGTCGTCTGGATGGAGCGCATCGGGGATGCCGGGGTCAGTCAGAGGCAGTCGTTGCGCCCGTTTGTAATAAACGCCCTTGAGGGCCTCTTGCTCCTGGATGGGCGGCGCGTTCAGAGAGGTGTCCGAGGTGCAACTCAAAGCACTGTAGTCGTAATCCGAACCATCGCCTGCCAGTAAAGTCATCTTTCACCTGGCCACCTCCACCTCAGCGGCTGTCACATGCCTGTAGTCCAGCGTTTCCTCTCAAAGAGTGACCTGCTCAATGAGAACGAGACGGCAGATTAGTGATCAAGGTATTGAGGCCTGTTCACTCCTAGACTGATAATGATAACTAGGGGTGGGCAATATCACCAAAATCTGTATCACAATATCGTCTAAAATTAGGGTTGCAAAGGGGTGGAACATTTCCAGTAAATTTCCAGAAACTTTCCAAAAATCCCTGGAATAAAAAATAAAAAAATAAAATCCTGGAAAGTTTCCAAAATTTCTGGAATATTTCATATATTCAAAGTTTACTGGAAATTTTCCACCTTTTTGCAACCCTACCTACAATATATAATTATTTTTTCTTTAAATTAGATCTTTATGATATCAAAATTTTTGATACCATAGATATTTCAGAAATCTTGCCATCAAGTGTCAATATAACAAAAAACTAATACTAGCCTAAATAAAAAATTTTGATACCATAGATATTTCAGAAATCTTGCCATCAAGTGTAAATATAACAATAAAGTTATATTCAGACAAGTCTGCGATTAAATAAGAATGAGAAACTAATTACAAGAAATAGGACAAAAACTACAGTAGAACAAATAAATAATCTATCTATCTATCTATCTATCTATCTATCTGTCTGTCTGTCTGTCCGTCTGTCTGTCTGTCTATCTACTATCTGTCTGTCTGTCTGTCTGTCTGTCTGTCTGTCTATCTATCTATATGTAACGATGGAGGTTGTGGTGAGGCACTTCCAGTGGAAGGGAATTATTATAAAAAAATATTGTATATATAAAAGTCGATTTGGTGCATTTCTCGAATCATCCTTAATATTTGCAATGATGTGCATTTCTCAAAACAATTTGTACAAACAGCACCACACAATAGATTTTTTGCAAAAGCCTGTAACTTACTCAAAATCTTTAGTTAATATCTCAAAAGTATTTATGTCAATGAACATATCAGTGGCATCGGAATGAAAAGTTCTTGTGTCATTATTCACAAACAAGATAGGCAAAATGCTTAGTCACTGTTGTCATTAACTTGTTCAAAAGAATGAGAAACTGATTTTATGATGTGCACAGGTGACAAGATGATGCGAAGGATGAGCAAGTAGTTTTGAGAATTTCATTTGCACCAAAAGCCATGGAAAAACTGTAATTTAATATATACATTAAATCCAAACTAAATGCAAATCTATCTATTCCTCTATCTGTCTATGTCTCTATCTCTGAAAATGTAGGTTACTGTGAGGCACTTACAATGGAAGTGAATGTGAACAATTTTAAGAGATTTAAAAGCAGAAATGTGAATTCTTTTTTTCAAATTTAGCATTTTATAAAAGCACTTATTCTGGTACATTTTATGTATTTTTGTTTAAAAATTTGTTTGTCATTTTTACAGCAGTTTTAGTGTTTATGGAACTGAATTTGTATAATTGGATACACAGTCACTTTACACAGAAAAGGTTAGTAAGCATTTTTTTAATCATGGTAACACACATATTGTTATATTTTGCAGCTGTACTGTTGTAGCCGTGACTTTGGACCATTATACTAAGCAAAACCATTTTAGGACAAACAAACAAAAAAGCATTTTTAAATAGATGAATGAACACAGCCACTAAAATGAAAAACCCGACCAGAAGAGGTAGCAAGATGAAGCCAGTGCTATTACAATAAGAGGCTCGACCGACCGATGACATCACTCAGGTCCCAAAGTACAAAGTACTTTCTAATGGACAGAAACCTCCCGGGTTCTGCTGATCAATAATCCCGCTGTCTACTTTTTGGGACAGACTCTGTGATTAAGGTCTAGTAAAGTGCAATTGTTGGTAAGATTATGACGACATTTAAGATTCTTAGCAAAACTGATGCTATTTCACGCTACTACCTTCAAACTTTTGACTAATAATTAGCATGACTTGTTTTTCACCCCACAGGGCCTTTTGTGCATCACTTTCATCTGCTGTTTTTAGGAGCATCTGGGACGTTCAGATAAGATGGTGTATGTTCTGACTTGTTGCGGGGGACTTGCCAATGAATGAACCCTTGCGAAACAAGTGAACAGAATATCTTGGCACGCAACTACCTAGCCTGCGATAGCCCGCGACAAGGAAGCCTTCCCATCCAAGTAAGAGTGTGAAAATGAATAACTCGAGTGCTTCCAACACCTCTTTTTCAAACTTGTCTCAAACGTTCACCTACACAACAAGTGGAGCATTTTGAACCTTAGACACCTTTCTTGCAACGCCGCAATGCGAACCACAGACTGATGAATCGAAATGCTCTGGCTCAACATCGCTCCAGTGAAGACGTTCACCTCCCAGACAAGGCTGGGCAGATTTTATTAGCTTCTTTTCACTTTGGGAAATTAAATTGAATTGGCCACTTCCCACAGGAAGTTGAACTAGAATAAGAGGAAAATAAATTTACTACGTTAATTTTAAAGAAAATGAACACAAGTTATGCATTCTAGTAAATGAAATGGTTTTTTTTTTTTTTTACACTTTTTCAGTGTTATTTTTGTATCATTGCAGTACTATTATCATATTTCTTAATATTTTGAATCAATTTTTATTGGTATTATAAATTTAAAGTTTTAGTGTTTTAGTTTTAGTTATTTTAGTTAATCATGTTATGAAATGAGAAATGCTGCCTTTGTAACAACTAGCTTAAATAAAAAATGCTGATTTTATATGTAAATTTATATTTGTTTTTGTTTTAAGGTTTTATCTTTAATTAATATATATATATATATATATATATATATTATTTTTTATTATTATTATTTTTTTTTCAAGTAATGAACTTTTTTGGTTAACTATAACAAAAACCACAATTTTAAGTTAATTAAATATATAATATATAAAATGACAAAATTGTTAATAACATAAAATATATATACAATATGTGACTCTGGACCACAAAACCAATCATAGGGTTATCATTATTATTATTTATTTTTTAATAAAAAAAAAAAAAATTGTTTTTTTGTTATGGTGGGATAATTTTTGGGAGATATAAATATTTTTGAATATGTGGTATGTGGGTGGTGAAAAAATATTTTTTTTTTTTTTTTTTTAAAAAAATTTTTTTTTTTTACAAATTCATTTTGTATTTAATTATTTAATATTACATTTTAAGTTCACTTAATTTATAATATATATAAAAAAATACAATTAATTAATATAAATATTAAAAAGTTCATTTATTTTAATTCTGAACGGCACACAATCCTGCCATAAAAGCACCACAGAAGCAGTATTATTAATAATAACATAACTAAAAATAAAATGACAAAAAAAAAGTTATACTTAATATATAAACAAAAAAAACTTGTATACAGGTGCATTAATTTTGTTAGATATCAGTTCATTTTAAATTCTCCTGTCTTGCATTCTGTCAATTCAAATTCAGGAATTCAGCTGGAATTGTCATTCTAATTCTGAATGGTGCACAGCGCTGCTCCCAGATGCTTTATACCCTCCATGGCCAGTGTCCAAACTAATTAAATCAATTACCATGATGAAGCTGTAATGGGTTCACAAGTCACAAATTAGTGTCTGCGGCCCTGTGTGTTCAGGCACCAATCAGAAGCCAAGATGGGAGTCTTCGGGTTGCTAAAATCAGGAAAGTGTGCGTCACCGCATGCTTATTAAGCACCTGCACTGTCAGTCGCTGCAAGATAATGATTAAGCTTGGCCTTTTGTTTCCGAGCTGTCAAAATAAGCATGCGCTAACCACTGGGCTGCCGAGGAGCGTCTGTCACCTTTATCTTCCGCACATGCAGGCCTTTATCTTAAGTAGGGTTGAGTGTTCAAAGAAGGAGTGACATGAGAATTAGTAGATGAAAGGAAGGTGTAAGGCAGGTGACAGGAAGAAGAGGTCAGGTACAGAAATGGACATCTTTGGAAAATGTTGGAAAATGTTTGGAAAATGTTGACAGGCAAACACTAGTTTCCAATTTCCAATTAAAGATTGGGCAAAGATAACAAAAATATACATGTACAGTGAACCAGAATTTAACATTCTCATCATGTACTCACCCTGCACTAGACTGGATGGCAAAATAAAAAAAGAAAATGAAAGCATATTGTCTGCACTATATAAGCTGCAAAAAATTTAACTAACAAAAAAAATTCTGAATTGATGAAATGGCCATACCTAAGAGAAAATGACAAGAAAGGGGGTTTACTGAATTGCAATTCAAAAAGTAATGCATTCTTGGACGTTTTTAAAGAACTCATTAATAAAATAATTAATTTATATAACAAAAAAGTCTTTCTTTCTTTCTATTAACCTAAGTCTGTTTGTCTGTAAGGTCTATAAAACATTGCAGCTTGTACTTAAATGTGAATAAAAATTAATTATTTGGGGTAATTTACACTTCTAAATTAATTAAAAGTTTTAAGTTTTTATAATTAAATTATATAAAATTATTTTATAAACTTTCAAACAAGGATAAACACAAAACCATGCTTTGGTAGTTAAAAAATTGTTTTGGGAAATTCTATGATTTAATTCTCAGTTTTTTTATTTTTTTATTTTAATTCTCCTCCTTTGCATTCAAATTCAAATTTCAATTCTGGATCCTCTTGCTACCTTAATTCAAATTCATTTCAGGAACATCTATTGCTACCTCAATTAAAATTCTGGAATTCCAATTATTCTCAGTTCATTTCCAAATGGCGCACAGCACCCACGGACAGTTAAATTCATTAGATTGCCTTAAAAACACCACAGAAATAGTCCATATGTTGTATGCGGGTGTTTAGAAGCCATCAAATCCAGTGCAATGCTTCTTGATGTGCTACATTTGGAAATGTGCATGTGTGATGTGTTTGGGGTAATGGTAATTGGGGTAATATAGTGTATTGATCGACGGTCTTGTTTTATTGTACGTTCAAGGTGGACGCACTATTTCATTGCTCACATTGTTTTTCCAATGCATTCTTCAAAATTTCTCATCCACAGAAGAAAGAAAGTCAGTGGGTTTGGAAGAACAAGAGGATGAGTAAACAATGACACAGTTTTCTTTTTGGTGAACTATTCCTTTTAAGGAACGACAGTGCGAATGGACAGAATGAAAGAGTGTGCGAGAACAGTCGAGGAGCAGAGCAAACCTTTGAACCGCAGCGTTGGTAACAGTGAGTTTTCACTCTGACGCAGCGAGATCACAGCTTTGCTCCAGGGCTTTTTCTCCAGATTGCCTCTGAGTCACAGGACTGTGATTCTGGCAGTAACATGCTGAGCACACTTTCCAACCTAACTGCACTAACCTCCATCATGTAGAAAATCGAGCGCTGGGGATCTGAACCTCTGCTTTCAAAGAACACTTCTTCCCAAAATGAACATTTTGTCATTTACTCAGCCTCACATCTTTCCAAAGCTGTACTTTTCTTTCATCCGTAAAACATATATATTAGGGCTGTGGATGTAATGCATTAATTTTATTAATTAGCTATAGGAGTTATAGAACAACAATACATTTAGGTCACATTGTTAATCTTAGATTTCATATAGTTGATTGGTGATGAACTTGATGCAGCCAACAACTGTAACAATATAGCCTATAGAATGAAGTTATATGCACCTAAAATTCAGGACATCGGGGCAAAAATGCCCAGTATGAGTTTCTGTCGCATATTTATATCATATGATATAGTTACGCAATATCACACGAGCAACAATTGCACACGATCACACGAGTGCTGTTTTTGTCCCGAAGTGCAAATGTGATATTGATTTTCAATAAATAAGAAGTTAATATTGTGTTATATTTTAGACACATTTTGGTCTGTTTTAGCTCAATTTTCAATAAAAATATTACCTGCAAAGCCACAGCAGAATTGTTGTGTGCCAGAGCAACACACAGCGATGGTTTGTTTCTGAATGAGTCCACGTTTTGTTATATTTTGGGATGGTTTTTTTATGGGTGGTTATTTGTTTTATTACTGATTGATTTTGTTGTTTGAAGGGATTATTTTTGTTTGTTTATTGATTGTTTAGTTGTTTGTTTGCTTTATTTTGAGGGTAGTTTTATATATAATAAATAAAAATAATTGCAATCAATCAATCAAATAAATAAACAAATAAATTACACTAATTGGATAATTCACCCCATAAAATGACCCTAAATTTCTCAAACATTACTGTCATGTTAAACCTACACGACTTTATTTATTTATCGTTTGAAGAACGTTTGTAAACAAATTATTTTGGTTACCATTGACCTTTGGTTACTGAGACATTTCTTAAATTGTCTTCTTTAATGTTCCACAGCACAAAGAATGTCATGCAGGTTTGAGGGTGAGTTCGTGATTTTTGGGTGAACTACCCCTTTAATACCCATTTAAAATGCATTAAATCTCACAACATTATTTATGCAATTGTAATTTCAGTGTAAATGCATTCATGCCACCTCTGAGCTGCAATAAACAGTCTAAATATATCTAAATACCAATTAAGATGCAGCTTCTGAAATAAATAAATAAATCATGGCCTTTGGAGCCTAATAGTTTGTGTGTTATACATTTTATGTTGAATCAAATAAAATAATTCTAGCTACTTTTTGTAATGTGTATTTGATGCTATTATCATTTAACACAATTGCTTAATTATTATTATTTTTGGGGGTGGACAGTTATTTCTCAGCAAACTTTGATTAATTTGTAATTAATTAGATTAATTCATCACCACACTGTGTAATTAATTTGATTAAAAATGCAATAGTTTGACAGCCTTAATTTATATAGCAGAATGTCCAAGCTGCTATTTTCCAAACACAGTTTTTAAAGAACAAGTTCCATTTGAACAAAACTAGTTGTTCCCCAGTTTTCTGTTTGATGACTGAGCTACTTGAGCAGAATAAGAGGTCTGGTAATGTGATATGTAGTATGCGGAGCACAGGAAGATTACAGGCGTCACTTATTTACATTGCTGGATTTAGTGACTGTTGAAAGACAAGAATAATCATACTGTGACAGCCAGAGAAAATTACTCAATGGGAAAATTGCTTGTGTGTTTAATACACTCAGTGCAGTCATGCAAAATTTAATGGCAACAGCCTCAATGCTGCTTCTGATATATATATATATATATATATATATATATATATATATGTATATATGTATGTATATATATATATATATATATATATATATATATATATATATATATATATATATGTATATATATATATATATATTATATATATATATCATATGTATATATATATATATATATATATATATATATATATGCTATTATGATATATATATATAACCCATATATATGTATATATATATATATGTATATATAAACCCAGTTGGATCTAATATCATAAGGCAAAATCTGACAAGTTTCATTTTTTGATCAGCCAGAAAGAACAAGAATTACTCCCACCGTTACTTACACGAGCTGTGAACTGTTTTGGAAAAAATATTAAAATCTTTGTCAATTTGTGTATTGTTCTCCAAATTAATGCACTGATTAGCATCAAGTACAAACGTTTTTGGAGTATTTGAGTTTGTGTGCATATGTTCAAAAGCATAATGGAAGAACAATAACTAGAATATCAGTGTTGTGTCTCGTCAAAGTGATGGATAACATGGGAAACATCTCCTGGCTGATTTGTATGAGGTTTATTGAATTATCTATGGCTAATACTTCTTTGCATGTCAGACATAATAGAAGCCAAAGCTTTTCTTCTGGGACATCTTTACACACAATAAAGCATCTTCTCTGTGCTGTTAAACACATCAAAACACATCATCCAGCAAACAGTAAGAATGGCCCATATATTAAATATTCATGATGATACCGTATATACTTGATCACTTTGATGATGATATAAAATCGAGCGCTGCACTTATTTTAATGTGCTTTTTATTTAGGCATCGAGTTCTCAATTGTCTACTGTAGTTGTTTTTAGAAATCTGTCTTCAACATTTATAGTATGTTTGTTACAAATATAGCAGAAAACATATCATGCCATACATTTTGTGTTTTAGTTTATACATGAAACATTTTTACCTGGAGGAGGGGGAAATCACTTTTAAGACATTTAAGATGAATGCATAAATACATAGATTTATATCAAATTCATCAATTGGCTAAAAACATCGAATGTAATTATTAGTTATATTGCCCATACCCTACTGAACAGCTGGTAAAGTATTCTGATGTCAATGTTGTGCATAATTTCCATTATGTTCCACACATCAAGTTAACTTTTTTGTGCACTTTAAATCCACAGTGCTCATGATTAAGCAGGGAGCCTCATGTTTTGGGTGATGATACACCATACTCCACTGCTGCCTGGTGAGAGCACTTGGCAAACGTGCCCCACCCCATCCCACGCATCTCATGCTCTCTTCTGGTGCCGCCCACCCATCGTCTATGGGGTCCTGCAGCTCTACGTCTCTAGGACTTCTGCTCCCTCTTCCCCTCAGATTGATGCATCTGTGGCCGTCTGACTTTCCATGAGTGGATTTGTCAAAGAAAGGCCAGCGGCAGTTTGTCTGTCACCATCAGATGGATCTGTTTATTTTTCCCATCGCTAATGCACTGAAAGTGACATACAGCCAAGTATGGTGACCCATACTCAGAATTCGTGCTCTGCATTTAACCCATCCAAAGTGCACACACACAGCAGTGAACACACACACACCGTGAACACACACCAGGAGCAGTGAGCAGGTGCCAAGGGAGCAGTTGGGGGTTCAGTGCCTTGCTCAAGGGCACCTCAGTCGTGGTATTGTCGGCCCGAGACTCGAACCCACAACCTTAGGGTTAGGAGTCAAACTCTCTAACGATTAGGCCACAGCTTCCCCTGCAAGTACTGCCTTAACAGACACTTTCATTCAAAGTGACACACAGTACTACAGGATTCGAACCTACAACCTTTCAGTTATTAGATTACAACTTCAAGGTAAACATGTGCTATTTTCAAGCCACTTACGTAATGGTTTAAATTATCAAAAAAAAAAAAAAATGTCTGAATTCATTTTGGAAAATGTGCTTAAATGTCAAGAAAATAATAAGAAGAATATCATTTATTAACAACATAATTTATTTTATTTTTCACAGTAATATAAAAACAAACAAAATATCCTCGCTGATGAAAAAAAGTCACTTTGGATGTCATCTTATTTCCTATCATTTCCATAAACTTTTTATAGTGATATTTACCACCATTCGTTTTGTTAATTATAGGCAAGAGTTTTGCTTAAAAGACTGTTTATAGTACTAAATAGCTATTTGCACTGCCAAAAATCATCTTTTACTTAGTATTTATGTGTTGTTTACTTGTTAAAATATCTAAAAATGCTTAGAAAAGTTTCATTTGAGAAACAATACTACATAAGATATTAAGGCTTGTTTTCATAAATTGTCTCTTGAATATAAATGCCTTTTGTTTCACTGCGCTAGCAGATGTTTGCGCTTGTTTTTATCTTTTTTCTTGAACTTGTTCAACTTCCTAGCAAGGAAAAATACAGTTGTATTAAAAATACATGAAGAAAACAAGTCTTAATATCTACTTTGTTGGAAGGATTTGACATTAACCAACAGACATTTGTTGGTTATTTTTTGCAGTTTGGCTACTGGTTATGATCAATAAATTTTGAAAAGATTACTTTTCTTTCAAATAATCAAGTCGATTTTGCCTTCATAACCTGTAAACACAACACAAAGTGACATCCTCAAAGATTAAGGCTCATTATTTTTGTTCATTAAATGACTCACACCACAGATTTTTGAGTTGGTGAGTTATTCTTAAATGTTCGCCATCTGGAAAAACCACACCTCTCAGCGTGAATGATCTTCCTTTACCAAAGACACAAAAAGCACATTGACTGTATCTCCACTAGCAGAACATCACTGAATAATGCTGCACTCTCCTCATCTGTATCTCTGACACTTGTAGCTTGCAGCAGAGAACATTCCCCGCATCTCTTACACCGACTATGTACACACAACACGTTTAAACACTGGGATGTTCAGGTCCAACAGCGCCTGCAGCTACGCTCATATCATAAGACATCTGCTTACATCAACTCAAACGTGAATCGGAGAGAGAGAGTGAGAGATTTTTTTTTAGATATTAGTGGGTGGATTTAATAAATCGCTGAATATATTGAAACAAGAAACATCTTCGGGCTATAATTGCTTTCCCTTCCTCTCTTGTGTCCACTGTACATAAAACAGTCTCTGGGCTTCACAGCGGTTCAGCAAACCTCTCCATCTTCTCACTGTACTTAACCTTTGCCACAGCACTGCTTCTATTCCTGGCAGGTTTTTTAGCACATCACTAGCAGAGAAAGGCTGATGCACGGCAGCCAAAATCTCAGAGTTTGTGTTTGCATTTATATCCCAGCAGCAGGGTCATCCTGATCTCCATTTCTGCACTAAATCCTATGTTTATTAATGCATTGTTGCAGACATACATTGACAATATGGCCACAATGCAAACCTCCTCATCAAGGATTATCATCACACTACTGGGCGAATCTCACAAAACATGCAGGAACATGTTCAGGTCATATGCTACTTCCAAAAAAAAAAAAAAAAAAAAAAAAAAAAGAAGTAAGTAATTATGTTTGTTTTTTGATAATAATAGATGACATTAAAGCACACAATGCCAAGTTCCATTAATGTAATGCAAAATAATAAGATAAAATAAAAAAAAAATATATAAATATAAATACATTTATAAGAATAAATAAAAAAAATACTGTAATTCAAAAAATATTTTAAATGTAGTAAAATGTGTTTATATATGGTGGAATATTTGTTACACGGAAATTTGGCATTTATTTAATAATGGGAAATGCCAAAAATGTCAAGATGCATTGTTTAAAAAATATTATTAATAAAAAAGTGTTTAAAAATCTGCTTAAATGTCATGAAAAAAAAAACACACACACACACACACACACACACACACACACACACACACACACACACACACACACACACACACACACACAAAAAACACCTTACTGGTCAATAACAATATATTTTTAAGTTCCATTTAAATATTACTATATATATATATATATATATATATATATAATATATATATATATATATATATATATATATATATATATATATATATATATATATATATTGTCATGGCCAAAAATATCAGAACCCTTTGTAAATATGATCAAAGGAGGCTGTGAAAATTTATCTGAATTGTTAATCCTTTTGATCTTTTATTAAAAAAATTTACAAAAATCTAACCTTTCATTGGATAGTAAGAATTTAAAATGGGGGGATATCATTATGAAATAAATGTTTTTCTCTAATACACATTTGCCACAATTAATAGCCCCCTTTTATTCAATACTTTTTGAAACCTCTATTTGCCAGTTTAACAGCTCTAGATTTTCTCCTATAATGCCTGATGAGGTTAGAGAACACCTGACAAGAGATCAGAGACCCTTCCTTCATCCAGAATCTCTCCAGACCCTTTAGATTCCCAGCTCCATGTTGGTGCTTCTTCTCTTCAGTTCACCACACTCATTTTCCGTAGGGTTCAGGTCAGAGGACTGGAATGGCTATAGCAGAAGCAAACCCATTTTTGTGTTGTTTTTGAGGTTTGTGTTTGGATTATTGTACGGTTGGATGATCCAAACATGGTCCATTATAAGATTTCTAACAGAGTCAGTCACTTAGTGTTTTTTTTATTTGTTGGTATTTGATAGAATCCATGCCATGTATCTAAACAAGATGTCCAGGACCTCCAGCAGAAATATAGGCCCACAAAAATCAAAAATACAGCAGTATATTTCATTGTACACATGGGGTACTTTTTATCCCTGTGTTCACCAAACCCATCTTGAGTGTTTGTTGTTAAAATCTAATTTTTTTGGTACATCTGACCATAGAAGCCAGTCCCATTTGAAGTTCCAGTCATGTCTGATAACTGAATATGCTGGAGTTTGTTTTTGGATGAGCTAGGAGAATTTTTCTTGAAGCCCTCCCAAACAACATGTGGTGATGTAGGTGCTATTTGACAATTTTTTTTAAGGTTTTCTGAACCAGAGACTCAACTATTTTCTGCAATTCTTCAGCTGTGGTCCTTGGAGAGTCTTTAGCTACTCAAACTCTCCTTCTCACCGTGAATTAGGACGATATAGACACACATCCTCTTCCAGGCAGTTTTGTAACATTTTCTGTTGGTTGGAAATTCTTAATTATTGCCCTGATGGTGGAAATGGGAATTTTCATTGCTCTAGCTCTTTTCTTAAAGCCACTAATTTGTAAAGCTCAATAATTTTTTTGCTGCACATCAGAAATATATTCTTTGTTTTTTCTCATTGTGATGGATGATTAAGGGAATTTGGGCTTTGTTTTCCCTTATATTTATATTTCTGTAAAACAGGTATGTTTGGTCTGATAATTTCATGTTCATAATCACCCTGGAGTGCTCAAAATTGTGAATATGAATGGGAATATACTTCTGAGATATTTCTAGGGGTGCCAATAATTGTGTCCAACGTGTATTTGAGAAAAACATTCATTTCATAATGATATTTCCCCCTATTTTAAATTCTTATTATCCAATGAAAGGTTAGATTTTTGAGAATTTTTTTTAAAATAAAAGATCAAAAGGATTAACAATGCAGATTAATTTTCACAGCCTTCTTTGATCATTTTTAACAAGGGTGCCGATATTTTTGGGCATGACTATATATATATATATATATATATATATATATATATATATATATATATATATATATATATATATATTTTATAGTAGTATTTTCGATTTCATTATAATTATAAAAATATTATAAAAGACAAATGATACATCATATAATACTATGGAAAAAGCTATATATACACACATATACACAAATATATATACATATATACAGTATATAAAGATTCTAATGTGAAATGTGACCCAGACATGTTTTTGTGAAATTTGCCTTATTAGGAATTTAATGTATACTGTATTTTAGTTTCAGTTGGTCTCTCATTTTTGTGAAGTAATTAACAGTTTTTTGTAATGTAACTATTTTTGGAGGTAATTAAAGGGATACTCCACCCCAAAATGAAAATTGTGTCATTAATCAGTCACTTACCCCCATGTCGTTCCAAACCCATGAAAGCTCAGATCGTCTTCGATACACAATTTAAGATATTTCGGATGAAAACCGGGAGGCCTGTGACTGTCCCATAGACTGCCAAGTAAATAACAGTGTCAAGGTCCATAAAAGGTATGAAAGTCTTCATCAGAATACTCCATCTGCCATCAGACGTGCAATCTGGGTTATTTGAAGTGACAGGAACACTTTTTGTAAGCAAAGAAAACAAAAATAACGACTTTATTCAATAATTCCTGTCAACGGTCTCCTCTGTGTCTCTCTATATCACTGTATGCTCTTCTATGTCATCCGCGCCCACAAAACACTTATTTTATTTCAAATCAAAGCTAAATACACGTAGAAACAGCGCATCCTTGTGGTGCGGATGACACAGAAGAGCATCAGAAGAATTTATGCTCTGAGGCCAGTATGCTAATTAAAAATCGAAACTTGCGAGCAAGTACACAAACCTGTGTCATTTAATCACTTTCTGTTTCTTTCTCTCATTCTCTCCAATATTCTAGTTGTTTCATGTTCAGCTGGATCACAGGACCGCACAAACTTCAATATACATTACGTAATGATTACATAAGGATTTGTCCAGCAGTTGTATGCATTACCACACATTTTCAAGCAGTTATTATCCATCTCCTGTGTTCCACCAGCAGGCCGACCTCAGTAAGTAATCTCTATTATGCCCAAGCACTTCCAGGAATGGAAACCACAGCCGCCCGTAACAGAAACACGGGTGTCAGTCTGAACAATGTCACTGCCGCAGAGCGAGCGCTTCCATTAGCTGGACCGCAGCGTGCCTCAGGGGGACCACAGCTGGAGAAGATACATTCAAGAGCTACGAGAAGACAGAAAGCTGCTGTAGAGCCGAAAATGTGTTTGAAGGAGGACGGAAAACAAGGCGTTATTGGATGGTGTCAGCGTAGCGGAAAGCACTTCATCTGATGAGATAGATTGAAACGCATAGGCTCTTATCAAACTTCAAACGAGAGGTTTGGAGACGAGAGCTGAAGGTGATGAATTGACTTATTCCTTCAGATACTGTCGATGATAAACCCCTGTCCTGCAGAGTGTTCTTCAAAACACGTTCACTCCACCATCATTCAGAGCCTGTCCACTGGGAATACACTCGAAAACAGACTCCTGGCTAGACAACTCTCATTACAAAAATTTGCATTACAAAAAGAATCCAGAAATAATTCTGTCACAAACAAACCCATGTTTGTTTTTTGTTTTTGTTTTTCATTCATGCAAAAACAGCTACCATTAAAGGAATAGTTCACCCAAAAATGAAAATTGGCTGAAAATGTAATCACCCTCAGGTCACCCAAGATTCACAAAAATAAGAAATAAATCCATAATTAAGATGTTTTCAACCACAAACTGTTGCTTTTGGCTAAAATATGAGTCATCTATCCCTAATATTACTTATTATCCAGTGAAAAAGTCATCTCATCTGAATCAGGAGAGAAATATGCACAGATCAGGCACCGTTTACAAGTGAAAATAGATCTAAACAAATTTGTGGGTTGATTTTGATGTGAGAGCATAACAGGAGATTGACCTTTTCACTGGAGGAAGCGTTATTGTGGATTATGAACTCACATTTTGTCCAGAAGCGATGGTTTGAAGTTAAAAACACCTTAATTATGGCTTTGTTTCCTACAAACATGCAGCTTTTTACTTCACAAGATGTTAACTGATGGAATGGATTGGTGTGGATTACTTGTGGATAATTATGATGTTTTTATCAGCTGTTTGGACTCTGCTTCTGACTTCACCCATTCACTGCAGATGATCCATTGGTGAGCAAGTGATGAAATGCTAAATTTCTCCAAATTTGTTCTGATGAAGAAACAAACTCATGGACAGAGGGTGAGAAAATTTACAGCAAATTAACTATATTTATTTATCAATAAAAGCACTAAGAAAAAATCTGCATACACCAAAAGTAAGGCATCTATTAATAAGGCTGCTTATTAACTCAATTCAATAATAGTGCGGTTAGCCAATCTGCAGACTCACCATCATTCCCTAATTAAAGTCGGTCACTATAATAAGATCCCTAATCATAAGCTTTGCAAACAGGAAATGACCATTTATAATTGTTATATCCTGACCACAGCGCACAATTACACTGCATATAAAGGTATGAAAAGACATTAACCCTGCTCATTAAAACCAGCCCTTTTACAATACACACCAAGCTCATGAAGCCTTTTTCATTCTGAATCACTAGAGCTCTCAGGGACGTGTCATTTGAACCTGAAATTGAGGAAAAAAGAGGAAATAATACTGGTCCTAGTGCTGATCCCTGCTGTACTTCAGAAACTAGGCTATGGTTTTCAAGACACAAGTGACCCTATTTTCTCTATTAATACACTTTCCTGGTCATATTGTGAGCATTTAATCAATCATTCATGAAAACTTTATGATCGACGTCACTAATCTCTATTTTAACCCCTCCTAGATCACTTCACATTAACAATTGGTTAAAAGAAGTCACATCCAAGATTAGTTTTCTCATTGAATATGATCTCACTCAAAGAAATGTCCCATTAATAAAATGGTAAAATAGGCCGTGAATGCCATTTCAGGACTTTTATATACTGTATGATTTTCCAAACATTTTAATTTTGTTTTTAAAATTTTATTTTGTTCCCCCTTCTTTTTGCTACAAAAACTGTTTGTAATTTGGTTACCATTCAAAAGTTTGGGACACTATGATTTTTTTTTCTGTTTATGGAAAGAAATGTATACTCATTCTGCAAGGACACATTAAATTGATGTAACACAAAAGTGACAGTACAGACATTTATTATGTTACAAAAAAATTATATTTTAATTAAAAAATGCTGTTCTTGTGAACCTTCAATTCATCAAATAATTCTGAAAAACAAATTATCACTGTTTCCACAAAAATATGAAGCAGCAACACAGATTTTAACATTGATAATAATAATAATAATAATAATAATAATAATAAAAAATGTTTCTTGAGCAGCAAATCAGCATGTAAGAAAGATTTCTGAAGGATCATGTGACACTGAAGACTGGCGTGATGATGCTGAAAATTAATTACAATTTAAAATATATTCAAATAGAAAATAGTATATATATATATATATATATATATATATATATATATATATATATATATATATATATATATATATATATATATACACACACACACACACACACACACACACACAATGTAATTAAATACTAAACTCTAATTAGTTTTATAAAAACACTGTTTAATCCTAAGAAACAGCATGAAAATGATTGTCTTTCTACACTCTACAGTATAGAAATATTATATGGCATTTGCAAAATTTTCGAAATAACACAGAAAGAAGATCTAGTTCCTGCAGCCCAAACACAGTGCTATAGCAACACTAAGGTCATGGGTTTGATTCCCAGAGAATGCATGAATGCTAAAAAGACATCTGCTAAATGCATAAATGTAAATGTACTGTAGTTCTTTGGTCACGGTCAGGAAAAGCAGCTGTTCTTTGTAGCCGTCAAACCTAGAAATCAATCCGAACTCCTACAGGTTTATGCAAAACGTTTGTTTATAGAGATCTAATCTCTTCTCAATAAGCTCGGAGTCCATTTCTCACCGTGCAAATAACTGGATAGAGGAAGTTTTCAGAGACATGCCGTGAATCACTGTCCTGGCTAAATGGATAGACTCATTTTTATGTCAGTGGTTTTCTGATTTGAAATTCATAATATGCAAATGAGTCAAATGTGAGTCATTCTTAACCTCGAGCTACCCGTCCGATAGCACTACACCATGATGATGATGATTCACGGAGAGGACACGTCCCCACCTTGGGAAAATGATGACCATTCATACCCACTCTCGGCCGTAGATGCCACTCAAGCACCAAGAAACTCTTTCACATTCAGAGAAGTGTACTTCATTATGACTAAGTGTCACCAACTCTTCCCAAACCACCCACAGTGAGATTTCTAACCCTGAATGTGTTGATTCGTGCTAACAGAACTACAGTCCAGTCCAGAAGTCTGAGGCGGCTAGCCAAAACGTTGCTATTTTGCATTTTTACTGATTTGATACTACATCAAAAGCATCTTTATACATGAACAAAACCTAATGATCATGTTCTCCAGCATGATTTGAGCATATTGAGCTTCAGTGGAAGCAAGAACATCTGACCTTTGCAAAAATTAATTTGACCTTTTTATATATGAACCTTTTCTTGTTTTAAAAATAACCCACATTTTCAATGTGCTCCAGTATTATTTTAGTATCATGCAGAAACTATAATAGTTTTATAATTAAGATTTTGAATTAGTTTTTGTTTTCATTTTTATTTTAGATTTTGTTGATTTTGCTATTTTTATTAGTTTTTTATGTCTATTTACTTATTTTATTATATTTTTTTTTTATTTCAGTTTTACTTTTAGTTATTTTAGTACATCAAGTTAAACTGAATGAAATTAGAAATGTTGCCTTGGAAACTAGCTGAAATAAAGTTTAATTATTAATATATATTTATATATTTTTAAATGTATATTTTAGTCATTTTGTTGTATGTTTTTCCTATTATTATTATTATATATTTTTTAATTATTTTATTTCAGTTTTACTTTCAGTTATACTAGTTCATCAAATGAAAATGAGAAATGTTGTTGAGGAAACTAGTTGAAATAAAATAAGTATACATTTTTTATAGATTTAATTTTATTTCAAATAGTAAACTTTTATGGTTTTAGTTATATTTAATTATAATAATAGACCTCTGGCTCCTTGTACATGTATTCATGCCATTTCATATGAAAATTTTAAATTATCAAAATTATCAAAAGCCCAAACAGAATAGAATATTAGAATGATTTCTGAAGGATCATGTGACACTGAAGACGGGAGTAATGATGTGAGAATTCAGCTTTGATCACAGGAATAAATTACATTTTAAAATATATTCAAATAGAAAACAGTTATTTTAAATTGTAATAATATTTCACAGTATTACTGTTTTATTGTATTTTTGATCAAATAAATTCAGCCTTGGTGAGCATAAGAGAATTTTGGCCTCTTATACATGTCTTTACCTCATGACATTTCATATGAATTATTTAAATGGTCAATAAAGGCCCAAATAGATCCTGATATTTACTGAATGTATTGCCAAAAGCCAGAAAAGAATATACTGAATCCGGTCATAAAGATACAGGAGTTAAAAACAAGACATTTAGGATCAAAACTGTTTTTTATGTGTTTTTTTGGTGTAACAGAAATATTAAGCAAAAATAAAATCATAATACAAAAGACTTAACATTTTGTTCTTAAACAAGTGGTGTGATTTCAGTATTAGCAGTCGCAGTTGCAGTCGCAGACACGCAGGGTTTGAACATTAGAGATGCATTTGTGAATGCTGGATAAATGGTGCTGTTAAATTAAACCAAATGGACTCATCCTGACTGCTGTCATTTGGTAATGGCATCCTATTTGGCTATTATCTTTAAATGCACAATAAAATGGCATTTGCCAATGAAATTGAACAGAGCTCATTTTGAAGATTTGTCAGCTCTTAGGACAAAACAAGCACAAGAATGAACATGAGTCACAGTAATTAGATAAAAACTGTTGCAAATGCTCTAGCATTAGTTATGTTTATGTAAAATGTATGTAACATGAACAAATTCTTTAATACAATTCAATTATATAATAACATGCATTAAGCATTATAAAAACAAATACATGATATTTGAAGAATATTTGCAGTGCTTTCATGTTTTTTTTTTTCTTCGAAGGGTCTTTTCTGGCCATTTTAGCATTCTAGTTACTGAATTTCAAGGTTGCTACATCAAACATGCTGCAAACCACACAAAAGAAGAGATTTTAAAGAACAACATTGAACCCCACTGACTTTCGTTTAATGGACAAAAACACCTGCACATTTTTCAAAATATCTTCTTTTGTATTCAGAAGAAGAAAGTAAGTTGGAAGGACATAAGGGTGCGTAAGTGACAAATCAATATCCATTTTTAAGCCACATTTTGAAAAACTGAATTGTTTGTGTCTTCACATGGCTTCTTCAAGATGTGATGCAATGGCCAAAAGCACGAGTTTTCATGTTTACACAGACCAGCGTTTAAGACATCAGAGCACATGGAACCCAAGAACATGAACAGACTCAACTCAATGGATTTCTGTGGCCAGCAAGTACACAAAATCATACAGAACATACAATATGCTCATTTCCAAAGCAACTTTTATCTACTCTATTCAATGCTGTACTCGTTTGCCACAATATCATGCCTTGAGGTATACTTATGATGCTTATGAATATTCAAAAGTGAACATTACATTAATTTACTCACCCTCATGCCGTTCCAAACCTGTATGACTTTCTTTTTTTTCTGCAAATCACAACAGAAATTTTTTTAAAGAAAAATGGGAGCCAAATAACATTGGACCCCATCGACTTTCGATATTGTTAAAATATCATCTTTGTGCTCCAGAGAAGAATGATGTGATATGATTTTGAAGCGACATGACAAATTTTCCCTACAAATCTTTGTTTAATATTCTGAGCAAATATTGCTATATCCAATCAACTGTCATTTGCATACCATGAATAATAATTAAAATAAAATCTTTAATAACCCCTAATATTGTCGTACAATATATACGTTTTACGAACAGAAATATGCAGCAGGAAAAAATAAATAAATACGCATCAAGGTGGATGAAATTCAAGCACTGAATATGAAAGCGATATGAATGTATCGAACTCATCCACATTCAGTCCACAAAGCTCTAGGGAAGAAGCCTGATCTGATTTGGGCTGCCTGTACATAGCACAGTACTAACAGGACAGATTTGCACAAACAAAACATCCCTTTCAAACCTTGGTTTGGTTAAACACCTCCATTCTTCTCGTTTAAACTCCCACCACAAAACAAAACCGAACTGCAAAAAGCATAAAAAGCAAACAGCACGCATCAGTTGGAAACACTTACCATAGTTCATCTGTAGTTGAGACTGTTTTACTCTAGAAGGAAAAGGAAACATTCAGTGTGCTGCTCAGCGTTCCAACTCCATCCGATCCCTCAACAGGCTGCGGAGCTTCTGGAGTGCTGGCGGCACATTTGATGATATGAGCAACAGGCTTCAGCTCCCTCCCTCTTTACACACACATCAACAGCTCTGACATCAGAGGTGGGATGTGCTATTATTCTAAGAGATTTTGAGAGATATCCATAGCAACCAACCAACTGGTGAAGAAAGGATTCCTTCTTTTCCAGCAGGAATGGCCAAGTGTCTTTGAACTGCCGGCCACATATGCATCCCCTTCAGCGCTTGGAGATTTTCAGAGGTTTTCATTGTGTCTTTAGCGTTTAGGTATCAGCTCAACATCTCCTGCAGGACTGCGTGTGTTTCTGGAGATGTGCATGAGTATTTAGCGCATGCAGGATGATCTTACAGAAGGCAACGGGAGAACAGAAACTGGAAGTTAGTTTCTTTAACCATTAAAGATGTGTTGTTGAGATTGTTTCCTTTTTTTATCCAATTGGAACCAAAATTGGCCGTATTTACTTTCTTAAAGAAATATTCAAGGTTTGGTACAAGATAAGCTCAGTCGACAGTATTTGTGGCATTATGTTGATTAGCATACAAATTCATTTCCACGTCACACTTTTTCTTAAAATCAATCAATCAATCAATCAATCAATCAATCAATTTTGTTAAAATTTATACATGTGAATTCATGTTCAATCACTGGTTAATAGTTCACACATTCATTGTACAATGTGGAAGTAAATTATTTAAAAGTCATTTGTTTAAAATATCAATAGTCAAAGTTAAATTAAACCTAAAAACTGTAATGTGTTAACTAAAACTAATTTAAAAGGAAGTTTTTGTTAGAACTTGAATGACTAAAAATAAAATTATAAATTAAGCCAGTTTATTTTTATGTATTTTTTTAATAGGATTTTTTGTAATTTTTTTTTTTAGTTGAATTATTTTATATTTTTTTTGTTAGTTGAAATAAAATATCAATATAAAATGGTTAAATTAAACCTAAAAAACTAAAATGTGAAATGAAAGCCGACATATATTGCCATGCACTCCAGGCGTAAAAAAAATAATAAAAAAAACCAACACACATTGGATAAAGCTATAATAATACAAGAAGATACAAATGATTACATACCAAAATAAGTTTAAAAACAAACCAACAAAACAAAAGCTAATAAAAATGACATGCACATCAAAATTGTTTTTTTTTTATGTATATGATAATTTAAATTTAAATGTTTATAAGAAAGTAAAATGAAAAGCTCTTTTTGTTTCTTAAAGAAACATTATGCGACAAATGCTGTCGATTAAGCTGAACCCTTTAAATACCATTCCTTACAGTGAACGATTCATCTTTGCATGTTATTCTGAAGACAAAAAAGTCTTTGACACTTTTAACCAATCAATTCCTGATGGATAAAATCAAGTTAATTAGGAAATACTTTATAAATAAAGAGGGTTGCATTATTCCATGCTGCCAACATGGTTTTGAAAAAGAAAACCAAAAGAACCGACAAACAAAACAATTATGTTTCACACCCCACAGCTTTTGGAGCATTAATATGCACAAGCAGCATTAATGGTTCCTTCAGAAGCTGTTTCAGTTACGAAGAGTCACAAACCAGCTGTCAGCAGATGATAAATGTTATTAAGCGCTTGTCATCTGCAAACAGTACATCTGACAAATCCGGTAAGAAGACCAAGAGGGAAAGAGTTTTGAACAAATATTTGAGACGAACAATCTCTGCTATGCTCGGCACGTACGGCGATTGGCCGCAGGGCATTATCTCCGAGGCGCTGCTTGCGTTCGCGGCCCTCGTTTGCTATTGATCCACCTGCGCTGAACAGTATCTGTGTGGCAGCCAACAGCGGACTTTGAAAATCAGCAGCTACCAATTACTCTCAGATCATGGGTAATGAGGCTTTTGGTGACAGTTCAAACAGCGTAAGTGGAGCTCGCTTTTACAACACATTTTTAATGTTTTCTTTGATTTTTCTTCAGTTGTTTTTATGGCTGGTTGCTCTAAGTTTGATCACACAGAAAATGTTCATTATACGTGGTGCATGACAAGTTACACAACAAAGTTTTGCAAAAAAAAGTTGCACTGCTCATAAATAATAATATTTCCTGAAGAGGGAAAAAGAGAGAACAATGCTTTCTTCTCACCGCGCCAAAGAGAATTGAATCAATACCATAAGATGAATTATCCATGTTGTAAATAATCAGAGACTTGTTGGGCTGCCTCGAGCCACCGGTGAGTGAAGGAAGAGAAAATTGCTGAGACAGAGGCAATAAAAGAGGTGACAGGTCAAGTCATTGCAAGCCATCATTGAGATGAACGCCTCTGGGCTACTAATGCGTCACTTGAGCTTTACTGTAATGATATCATACTTTATCAAAGAGATGGAATGAAAGTTTACGGCAACTTCTGCAACTCTGACAAAAATGAAATCGAGTCACTTACTCTGTTTCAGTGTTTAAAACCTGTTTTATACAGAGTGGCTTAAGGAAATATATTTTGTAAATGTGAAAAATATATCTCATTTAAACATTCAAATGCCAGTTTGCATAAATGCAAAATGTATTTTATCAAATATATATATATATATATATATATATATATATATATATATATATGTTTACAATGTTATATATATTTTGAAGAATATATGTTTAGATTTAAAATATATTTTAAAAATGGCCAAAAATGTGAATAAATAGGTAAATAAAAAAGTTGTCCAAATATATTCATGTAAACACAATTTGTTTAAAGCTTCAAATGCCAAAATATATTACAAAATGTACTTCTCATTTTATACATAATACATTCATCTGAATTTTTTTATAAATATAATATTTTTATATATATTTTGGACAATATCAATATATTTACATTTAAAATATATTTACAAAATGGCAAAAATAATAAATATAAAAGTTATCAAAATATATTTATGTAAATATTTTTAGTTTTAACAATCAAATGTCAAAATAAATTACAAAATGTTCTGTATAACTTCTCATGTATCATACATGATACATTATCTTAAAACACATTTTAGGTAAACACAAAACTCAAATTTTTTAAAAATATATTAATATAATACACTCTTTGAAAAAATGTTGCCATATGAGGGCGATCACAAAATAAAATAGGCCTACAGTATTTTTGACTATGTGCTCCAAACAACTTCCAAAGTCATATGATAACTATGTCAGGAACAGACTTTAATTTAAGCTGGTATCCATTATAATCTTGCCTTCCGCTGCTCATTTAAGCACGTGCATATTTAACTTTCATTACATCACACCATATTTTTCAGGATACTCAGCCACAGGTGAGATCTACTGTGCAGTCTGCCAGAGAGGAAGATTCAAAGTAAATGACCTGTTTATTGAAGTTTTTGGATTGAACTATTACTTTAAAGGATATGAAAGGCTATTTAAATGTGTACAAGACTTTGTGAGTGCTTTGGCCAGGAAGAGACCTCTGCTTCTGCTTGAACTCAGCAGTCAGTCAGTCAATGCCCACCCTGTGAATGTCATCACCTAACAGTGAGGTGAATCAGGATATCAAGATCGATTGCACTTTTAAACTACAGTGATTCTTTAAAAAAAACCCATTCAATAGCTAAATAATTGAAACTGCATTTGAGACAAAGCAAGCATCCTAATCGGATAAATAACAGACACTCTGAGCACACATAATGAGTGCAGTGGTGGATAAATAGCAGATATATGTTTTAATCGATCCCACTGTTTGATATTCTGTGCGGCGTGAGGGTTTGTTCAACAGGAGGAGAATCTCTGAGACTGACTGTCTGAAGGTAATCCGAGGTATAGTTGATATGCAGAGCTGATGTTGCCTTTTATCTGCGGTACTCGGGCAAAAATCAAGACTGAACGCCCTCTTAGGGCTGATTTGGGCTGAACTCTATTTGGCATCATTGCTTTATGTCTTCTGAAAGAATTTCTAATTCATTTTGTTAACATTTCTTGGGCATCCTCGTAGATCTGACTGTCCAATTTTTCAGCAACTTCTGGAAATATATTTCCCAGTAGGGATGGGTATCAATATACTGATTCAATTCTGATTAAATTCTGCTGGGATTGACATCCTGTGGTAACTAGGATTTACACAAGCTTCAGTCTGGATCCAGAACACCTGAGAAGAGATGATGCCAACCCCTCAGAGGACCTCAGATGATTCTAACTCTGAAACAACATACAGAACTACCACATTTTGCTATAAGTTTGATTGCATCATATAATAATTGCTGTTAATAGTGTTCATCGTCTGTTTGATTATGTCTTTAATTGATTTTTCCGTACATTTCTGCAAAAATGTCAGTCACCACTCAAGATATTACTAAATATTGTAGAAACTTAATTTTCTCTAAATCTTTGCATATCTGAATGTATCAATAGCATATCCTGTAAAATATTAAAATATTCCATCGCAGAGATTAATCGGAGTATAGATTTGACTAATTAAAACGATAATGGCTGTGCATTTTTTTTTTTTTTTGTCTCAGACGAGTCAGGTGTTCATGAATCAGATTACACTGGAAAGTTGACATTTTTTGACTCACAGAAAAGAACCGGTTCATAAGAGTTATTTGTCCATGAATTAGATATAGGGAATATATATTTGTACCCAACCCTACTTCCATAAATCTCAAAAATAAGCATTTCAGAAAACTCCAGGGCTGGACTGGGACAAAAAAATCGGCCCTGGCATTTTTTGGTCCAGGCGGCCCACCACCACTTTGAGAGATGAATATATTTTAAAATTTAATTTATTCCTGGGATTGCAAAGCTGAATTTTTAGCATCATTACTCCAGTCACATGATCCTTCAGAAATCATTCAAATATTCTGATTTGCTGCTCAAAAAAAAAAAACATTGATTATTATTATGTTGAAAAAAGCTAAGTGGAATTTTTTCCAGGGTTTTTTGATTAATAGAAAGTTCAGAAGAACAGCATTTATCTTAAACAGATTTTTTTGTAACAGTATAAATGTCTTTATCATCACTTTTGATCAATTTAAAGCATCCATGCTAAATAAAAGTATTACCCCCCCCCCCCCCCAACCCCCCCCCCCCCAAATTAAAAAAAAACTAATTATACTGACTCACAGCTTTTGAAAGGTAGTGTATAATGTTACAAAAGCTTTTTATTTATGATAAATCCTGATCTTTGGATCTTTCTTACTGTTCAAAAAATTTTGACTGGTAGTGTAGGCCTGCATATGTAGCCTATGTATCACACTCATATCACATCTTGTTTTGGATTAGAATAAAACGTCAGGTCCGACAATATCGTGTCTTTTTAATTTAAATCTAGCTTTATTCGCATTGGCCAATTGAATCCTATATTTATTCTGTTTGGACAAACTTGGATTGTGTTTGACATAAAAATTTGGGGGGAAGATTTTAGGGGACGATTAAAACGTGTTTACGTATTCTACACTCATGGCGCATGCACACATTAGAAAAGGTTAGATGCCTGCCTCCGCTGTGAGTCCTTATCAACCACTTTACCAATTCATCTACTCTCTTCTTCTTCTCCTGCCTGGCTCTTTGGCCCACATCACTCACCGCAGAGCAAGCTTGTTCTTGATCAAGCTGCGGTGAATATGTGGGAAAAGCCGACGAGGAAGAAGTTGGGGTGATGGATCTTTATACAGGCAGAGCAAAATACTTAATCGCTCCATCTATAGCGCATTGTGATTGGATGTTTACACTGTCAATACAGGAGACAAACCAATGGGGCACTGGTTGCTCGATGTCCCTGCATGATGGTCCTCGGCAAAACACAAAACAAAAA
Organism: Cyprinus carpio; assembly: GCF_018340385.1. Lineage (NCBI taxonomy): Eukaryota > Metazoa > Chordata > Actinopteri > Cypriniformes > Cyprinidae > Cyprinus > Cyprinus carpio. Next base: position 22,957,569 of record NC_056619.1, on the reverse strand, counting down.
AACACATTCTGTTGGCCCCTTAGGTGTGTCGGGGAAATGCCCGATTACCAATCCAGCCCTGAACGGTGCTAAAATCACAAATCAATAATGACATTTAAATCAGTCAAATGAATTAAGAAAAACTGTCCGCAATTCCCCAACAAGGTCAACATGGGTGCCCTAATCAGTCAGGCAGTGGAAGCAGCACATCTCAGCTGAAGTCAAAGCTAGATTGCATCGAAATAATCGTGTCTAACCAGAGAAAACAGCATTAATCCATGGTGATTTGCTATGAGAAGGACATAAATACATTTTGAAGTAGAAAGCCTGAAACAGTATTTTCTTGTAAAACATGCTCCAATAATTGTTTTATTTAGGCTAAAACTTCAAAAAAGTCATTTTGTAGGCAGCAGATGCTATATTGAATAATGGCAGTAGCCAAAAAACAAGTTGTTATAGGTCTGGTTCCCAGGGGCGGATCTAGAAAATAATAATAAAAAAAATGATCTGGTACTGTACTGTATGTGTAAATATAAAACCCCTGTAGATAATTGGCTCAGCTCTCTCCTCTCTCCATTGTTAGGATGCAGAGATTCCGATTGGCGTGTCATCAGTTTTGCTACCTAATGTTTAGCTTACTCATTGTTAAACTTTTTGAGAAATTTGTCTTTGTTTTGAAAACTGAATTAATGGTTTGGGTGGGGGGAAGAATCGGATCACTAAACAATTATGCGATGAATCTCAGACAAATTTGGACGGGATTAGATTTCTCAGAAATCTAATTCTGAGTTCTTCTGAGTTAGCTGAGAAGCAGTAATTATATGATTCACTGGGCCGCGCTTTGTGGATTTGACTCAAAAAGATTTGGTTCATAAGAGTCATTTGTTAATGAAGCCGACTACACAGGCACGCTGCGTGCACTTGCAACCATCGTGCACAGTTTAGCCATGTTTTTGCCATTATTTTGCATTACCCTATCATCGCCGCGGCTGAAAAGTAGCACATGAAACACTGCTTACATTTAGGGTGGCAGTTGGCACCCCAGTAGATCCGCCCTTGCTGGTTCCATTTTGGTAGCATCCATCTAATCAATTTCAGATAGAAAAAAAAATCTAGTTTTTCTTTTAAAATATGCTTTTTCACTCATAAATACATCATATTACAGACATAAAAGGAATTGCAAACTGCAATTCTCATTAACTTGAACAGAGTTCCTGCAGTTAAGATGACTGCGGCATACATAAGAGCACTATTGGATTTTTCTGTCCTGTCTTCTTGTCCTGAACTAAACCACATAAGCTAATTAACTGTTCAGAAACCAACCCGCAAAAATACACTTTGCCATTATTGCAGCATTTAGGAGTGCTTGTATAACATTAAGTGTGATGTTAATGCTAATGAGGGACTGTAGGATCTCTTTGACCACACCGAAGGCTGTAGTTTAGTATCATTATAGTGACATTTTGATCGATTTACATGCAGACAACATGTCTGGGAATGCAGGAAACAATAATGCGTTCCACAGCAGAGCTGTACTGGCAGTAAGTGAAAGCTAAGCAACTCAGTCACAGAGTACCTTCAGGAATACAAGTATTGGTGTGTTGGAAAGAATAATGCGTTCCACAGCAGAGCTGGTAAATGCCGGTTCCCTGATTATAGCAAGCAAAATCGCCATCACCTGCTTTCAAATAATACCCGGCATTTATATTGTTACAGAGCCGTAGATCACTGACAAGCTATTTATATTATTATCGCGTTAGTAGTAGTCGAAGGCGAGTACATCTGTTGTTTAATGAACGCGATATTGCATTAGCTTGTCAGTGATCTACCACTATGTTATATTAATGTTGTTGTTGTTGAAAACAGAACTGTTGTCCTGACACCAAAGAGGATGTTAATCCAGTGAGCTATAAAAAAAAAACTGACTAATGTTCTGTATTGTTCTACAGCACATAAGATCTTGTAGAGTGTTTGACTGAACAACTGATGGTGCATGCTAATTGTAAAAGTCAAGAGCATTTGAAATCTGAAAAAGGTTAACTAATGGTGAAGCACTGGCACATCACAAGCGCTTTGTATCGCACAGACTTGGCAAACCCGTGTGCTGCCTTGAACCGTACGCTCCAATCATAAAATGAGATGGAAAATGCCAAACTCATTACAGGCAAGTTGGAATGGAGTGCATGATTTATCTGTTCACCGATCTCGCTATGTCCTCTCTTAAATACAGTCTTAATGACACTATTAGTAGGCGATATGGATGCTTGTGGCGGTTCCACATAAACAACAGTGACTCCATCTGCGGAGACACATGATTGGCATATGGGAGTGGAATATGACTGCTAGTTCCAAGAGGAACGGGATCCGTGTCTCCCAGTGATAGCGAGTAGGCCTATTAACATTCCTCTTCCGGCCTGTCTACACAAATGACTTTTGTCAGGTAGAATCGTGAGGGGAAGCACAGAAGAGCCTGTAATCTGGTTATAGCATCACATCTCAATATATTTCTCCCCCACCTCTCCCTTTTCATACCTTCTGTTTAAAGGTATAGGTCACTATAAAATGAACATTCTGTCATTATTTACTCATTTCCATGTCGTTCCAAACCTGTATGGCTTTCTTTCTTCTGTAGAACACACAAGGAGATGTTTTGGAGATTGTTTTGGTCACTCTTGGCAAGACACGGAGCCTCATAAGCACCATAATCATATTCATTCTCCTCTTCTGAAGCCATATGATAATGTTTCAGTGAATAACTATTTAATTTTGTTTCGGTTTCTCACACAAAGGTACAGTATCATTTGGTTTCAGAAGAATGTAGCACTGGCTGTACTGGTCATATGGATTACTTTTATGGTGTTTTTGCTTTTTAAACTTAAAAGCGCCAAAGAATTAAAGGGGTCATATGATGCGATTTCAAGTTTTCCTTTCTCTTTGGAGTGTTAAAAGCTGTTTGTGCATAGATAAGATCGGCCAATCTTCTCAGAACGATGAGCTTTGTAAAAATCTGAATGTTTCAGAAAGGGGGGGCATAGAGGAGCAACAATAATGTACAGTATGTGGAAAATAATGTGTTTTTTAACCTTAAACTGCATAAACACATTTCATTACACCAAATAAACAAAATAATGTTCTTTTTAGCAACGTCATATGACCCCTTTAATCTCCAATCATTTTTTGGTCTTATAATACTTGGCCGTAAGTGTATGGGATTTATTTATTTTTTTGTCTGTTTTGATATCTGCCAAACAGAGATGGTTATCATTGCTCATTATGGTTTTAATAATAATAATAATAATAATAATAATTTATAATAAGTTATTATTATTATTTTATTTCTATTATTATCATTAGCAAGCACCACCACTAAGAAGAATGCTAATAATGATTATATTATTATTATTATTATTATGAAATATATTGTACATTGCTATTATTATTATTATTATTATTATTATTATTATTATTATTATTATTATTATTATTATTAATGAAGTAGAAGTTGTAGTATTATTTTTAGTGGTGTTTGTTATATCACATCTAATAATAATTATTATTAGCAAGCACCACTAACACCAACAAAAACTGTAGTATTGGTAAAAAACAAAAATAAACAATAATAATAAAAAAGAATAATAATAATAACGACTATTATTACTACTATTATTATTAGCAAGCACACTAACATTCTTCTTCTTGTGATTAGTATTAATAGTAGTATTAGTAACACAACCAATTATTATTTATATTTTATTACTATTATTATTATTAGTAGTAGTATTATTACTACTAATATTATTATCAAGCACCACTTTCATTATTATTACTATTAACAACAACAACAATAATGAATAATTATCAATTATTTATAACAACAACAATATTAGTAATAATAATAATCATCATCATCATTAATAATGCTTTGATTTAAGCTGAAGATGTTTTATTGAAAGTCCCAGCTCTGATTTGGGAGATGCCCAATCATAGTTAAGAATGAATTCTTTGAAGATTCTCTCTTTGAGGATCCATAATCAAATGAACAAGTGCTGAACTGACATGAGCACTAATCTAGTCACTGACTGTGCTAATACACCAACACTTTCATCGTTTAAGGCCTCATCTGCATATGAAGTGAGTCCTGCGTTTGCTTATTACATTGAATTTACAATCCCAGGTGGTGTATGAATCCCATATGAATAAGTGTTAGTAGCGTTCGGGATCTCAAACAGACCTCGTGCAGCTTAATTCCTTCCAAATAAAACATACTTCAGCTCTACAAAGTGCAGCGGTCCGTCTGCCAGCATGTACAGCCATTGTAATTGTAAATAAGCATTAAGCATGGCAGAATGAATCTCACGTCTAGGGACTTGTTCAAGCAGAACTGATTGGTAATGAGAAGCCAAAGACCAAAACTCTGCAAAATTTAATTTTCCGGTTCAGACAAACTGGCATTGCAAATTATTCTAACATAATTCAGGAGGAAGCCTGTTCAGTTGAGAAAACCACCCGCCAAACAGTGTGTGACCATAATTTGCAGAGCATAAAAGTTAGTATAAAGCATTCTGAAATAGTCTAATTTGCAAGTTAAATTTATGTTTTACTTACAGGACTGTATTTGCATGTTTGGAATTTGAGGATGAAAACGCAACTGAGACGAAAAAGCAAAAAATAAAAACACCATAAAAAGTAGTGCAAAATGAACCTTAAAATAATAGTAGGGGTGCACGATAAATATCAGCCGATAATTAATGCGCATCTTGTCAGTGATTTCACATAGAGCAGCTGTTACTACACAGAGCCGTTGTTAACTGACAAGCTGCGCAAATCCACGTTCATTATCAGCATGAATTTGCGCAGCTTGTCAGTTAACAACGGCTCTGTGTAGTAACAGCTGCTCTATGTGAAATCACACACCTGATGGAATTTACCGCTGATTAGAGAACCTGCTTTACTGACGAGATGCGCATTAATTATCAGCCGATATTTATCGTGCACCCCTACATAATAGTTTACCCAAAAATGAAAATTTGCTCAAAATTTAATCCCTTATTTTCCAAGAGGTAGATGTGTTTGTTTCTTCATGGGAACAAATTTGGAGAAATGTAGCATTACATCACTTGCTCACCAATGGATCCTCTGCAGTGAATGGGTGCTGAGTCCAAGCAGCTGATAAAAACATCACAATAATCCACAAGACAACCAACTAACATCTTGTGAAGCAAAAGCTGCATGTTGGTAAGAAACAAATCCATTATTAAGACGTTTTAACCTTAAAACCTTTGCTTCTGGCCAAAATGAGTCCATAATCCATAATAACGCTTCCTCCAGTGGAAAAGTCCATCTCCTGTTGTCCTCTCACATCAAAATCAACAGTCTCCTGTTGTCCTCTCACATCAATGTTTTCTGTTTTTTTTGTTTTCTGTTCTGTTTATATTTCTCTCCTGATTCACATGAGATGACTTTTTCATGTTTTTAATTTTAAGTTGTGTATGATGTGTTAGTGGTTTAAAGTTAAAAACATCTTGATGGATTTGTTTCTTACAAACATGCAGCTTTTGGCTTTGTGATGATTTTTATTGATTGTTTGGACTCTCATTCTGACGGCACCCATTCACTGCAGAGGATCCATTGGTGATGTAATGCTACACTTCTCCAAATCTGTTCTGATGAAGAAACAAACTCATCTACATCTTAGTTGTTCTGCAGATGAGCAAATTTTAGTCAATTTTAGCTGAACTATTAACCCCGAGTGACTTTCTCTTGGTCTCAAAGGCCCCATTTACACTGCATGGTTCAAGTGACCCAATTCTGATTTTTTCCTCTCATGTAGCACATATCGGATATGACCGGTGAACGTGTAAGCAGGAAAAAACGCATGGATTCCATTTTCTCAGTTCGGATTCAGGCCTCATTCATATGTGGTAATAAATCGGATATGAATCGGATACGTGCATTTGCGTGTGCCATGTAAGCAGACAAATCGGATATTCCCCAGTAAATGCGTGTCGTACTTCATTAAAAAAGTGACGACAACTCATTTAGCAATGACACCACCAACTGAGATCACATGACTTATTATAGGTGCGATGGAGGACGAAGGATACACACACTGGAGCAATGCGGAGGTTTCATGTCTTTTAAGTCAAAATATTGGGGAAAGCAAAACACGGTATAATTTTATTTGCATCTGCATCCATTGTATTTCATGCTGTTTTACTTCCTTTTCTGGGTCAGAACGTCTACGTTTGGTAGTTTCAGCAGTGTATAGTGTAAATGCAAAAATCGGATACTGGTCACTTTTAAAAGATGATGTAAGCGGGTCGTCAAAAAAATCGGATATAGTCAGAAAATCGGATTTGGGCATCAAGACCTGCAGTGTAAATGCAGCCAGTGTTCATAGTTTATTTTAAAAATGCTCTAATTTTTGGTTTGCCATTTGATGTTGCTCTAGACTGTTTCATTAGCAAGCACACATTGCTCAGTATCAATTTCCAGGGCCTAACTTTTGATTCATCACATACCAGTCTTTTATACTCGCATTCGTATTACAATCATCATCAAACACTTCTGTGGCTCTTCAGTACAGCGAGCTGCATTAGTTGGGTCATTTCCCAGCAGCACTAATGGATGTGGTTGCAAAAAGCCATTGTGTAGTGTTACTTTAAGGTGAATCAGCACGTTATCCATTCAGATACTCTGCTTGTTTCAGAGTGGCCATAATATTCTCATAATATTCAGGCCATATTGTGTAATTCGGCTAAAGGGTTCCCTTATGGTCGCACATTAACCCCAGAGAGACCCGAGCTGCTAAAAGCTTTAAGTAACAGCGAGCCAGAAAAACTCACAGACTGTTAGTCAACAGAAACAAGGGTCTGTTGGGCATCTCACAATGGTTATTTTTATTATAAATTCAATATAAATACCACTTCGGCATATGACACAAACTCTAATTCAGTCTAATAATTCAAAACAGTATGCATAAAAAATATGAAAAGAACAAAATAATCTTAACCTAAAAATCAGTCTTATTTTACACAGTGGTGTTCATTTTTACTATTTACATATTATATTTTAGTATTTTATTTTAGTATTTATTAATATTTTGAATTAGCCACTTAGTTGCCACAGTAACATTTCAAATTTTTCATCAAATTTGATTTTTTTGATTATTTTTTTTTTTAAATGACCAAAAACAAACCTTTTATAGATTTAGTTTACCAATAACAACCTTACATAATTCAGCTTCTAAAATAAATATTTCTTGGTTTAAGGATATTTAAATATTTTTAAACAAAAATAAGGTTTCCTTTTTTCAATGCAATCGATTTCTTTATATTTTCCATTCCCAGAACATGTGCACTAAGCACAAGGTCACAACTGTCTTTAAAAGAATGCATTAATTTCAATATTTACTTTGGCGATGGCTTGAAGTAAAAGCCGTGTTTAAATGTGTCCTCTCAGTGCTCTTGAGGGAGAGGTGACTTGGGGTAAATATTAATGTTAGCAGTAGAGTTTCTAGCATTGCTGTGTTAAGGTGGAGATTAGCATTCTCAATCTTTAGAAGTACAACGGTTTGGAGATGCAAGCATCCTTTCTGGTTACATATCAGTTCACATACTTCAGCTAAGTACTGTATGTACTTCGGTAAGAAGGCCATACATGGGCAGTTTTTTGACTTCATATGCTACACTGCTGGAGCATTTAAAGGAACAGTTCACCCCAAAATGAAAATATGCTAAAAGTTTTCTCACCCTCAGGCCATTCAAGATGTAGATGAGTTTGTTTCTTCAAGTGAACAGATTTGGAGAAATTACATCACTTGCTGACCAATGGAACCTCTTCAGTGAATGGGTGCCGTCAGAATGAGAGTCCAAACAGCTGATAAAAACACCACAATAATCTACAAATAAACTACACAACTCCAGTCCCATTAACATCTTGTGAAGCAAAAAGTAGCATGTTTGTAAAAAACAAATCCATCAAGATATTTTTAAATTCAAACTGTTACTTCTGTCCTCAATCCATAATATTGCTTTTCCACACACACAAACAAAAAACCTGAATCAGCAAAGAAATATGCACAGATCAAGCAACATTTACAAGCGAAAACAGTCCAGAACAGCGCTAAACAAAATATGTGGGTGGATTTTTGATGTGAGAGGACAACAGAAGATGGACCTTTCCACCGAAGGAAGCATTATTATGGATTTTGGACAGTATTATGGACTGTATTTTGGCCAGAAGCACAGGTTTAAAGTTAAAAACATCTTAACAATGGATTTGTTTCTTACAAACCATATTTTTTCTCTTTGCAAGGTTTGAACTGAAGGATTGGAGTGGTGTGGATTACTTGTGGATTATTGTAATGTTTTTTAACAGCTGTTTGGACACTCATTTTGACGGCACCCATTCACTCCAGAGGATGACCAACTCCATTGGCGAGCAAGTGATTTAATGCTAAATTTTTCTAAATCTATTCTCACAAAGAAACCCATGTAAATCTTGGATGGCCTGAGGGTGAGTACATTTTCAGCAAATGTTCATTTTTGGCTGACTATTCCTTTAACACGACTAACTAGTAAACTAATAAAAGCAAAAAAGTTATTAAAATGATAGAAACCTAGAAATGTGAACTAAGACCAAAATAATACACTTTCTCTTGTTCATTAATATACATCTTACATTAAAATGTTGATTAAAGGTGAAGCAACTACAGTACCTTCATATTTTTAAATGTCAAAATAGTCAAAAAAATTATTCATACATGCAATTTCATACATGCTGTACATGCAATGAATCAGCATCTAGCTAAATTAAATATAAGAGTATCGCTATACTGTAAGAGTAGACTAAAAACTCCAAGCAGAAAGAAAACCATTACAAAAAGAAAAGCGGCAGGCAGGGAAATGTATGCTTTCATTTCATGCTTTTTGTCATCTACTGCTGTCAGGAATTGACAAGAGCAACCAGAATGACCAGTCAATGACTAAATGTATGAGGTTTACGATCCAGACGCATGCTTGTAGAAGGCAATAGGATGTAGATAACACTGGCCATTTCTGCATGTTTACAGTCATCTGAGCTCCAGCACAGTGAGATGGTAATAATATATGTCATTGGGGCCTTGTAAATGGCCTTCTTCTATTCAGAGGCTCATGATGATGGACTCAGATCGCATCCTGCGAGACTCTAATGAGGGCCAGGCCTGTGACGGAAGGACTAATGGCGTCATTACTAGAGTCAAGTTCCCTCCGCTGCCCTTTATTTCAGCATGCTGGGGAATGTCAGCACAGATATGAGGACAAGGCCCTCCACTTCCCCGGCATCTGAAGAGCCAATCCATCCGGAGTGCTACCCATAAACCCTGTGCCTCACCTCTTATTACAAACACATCGAGAGAGAAGCATCTTTGCACTTCGACCCCCTCACAAACACACAGAGCTGCAAGAAACCAGCCTCGTTGGTATTCCACACCAGGAACATGGAAGCAAACTCAATTTGCACATCAAGCTGATTGTATGCTGTCACTGGCAGCCGTTTGCCAACTGGCCTCTAAACACCACATATACAGTATGTCCAATACATCAGCTCTTTTGTTTGCTACAAACCAACAGTCCAGTCTTTCATAACCTGTAATGAATTTTCAGCTAGTATTTGTTATTGGCAGGTTAGACAAGAGTCTATATGAGACAACATGAAAAGGTGAAAATTTTGGACACATTTGACAGCATTTATATCATTTATAATATTATTTTAAACACCTTATAAAAGGCTTGGTCTAAAAGGCTTCTACTTAAATGTTTCAAAAAATATGTTTGGATATCTTACTAATTGTAAAAATTGAATTAATTAATTGGCATATCATGAATTCATAAATTTTTAATGTTAAAATGTGTAAAATATTCATAATAATGATTGGTGAGTCCACTGGTGTAGTATATACATGTATATACATGTAGTGTAACTATTATCACTAGTTTATAAAAATACATTTAATGGATCTTGGACTGATACATTAAATCAAATAGAATGTGTTAAAATCTTTACAGGCCAACAGAAAGATTCTAGATACATTTTATAGAGACAAGAAATAGTTTAAATGATCTGTTATTAAAACTGAAACACAGAAGATGATCCAGAATTTCTGTAGCTGCCATTAGAATATGTGAAAATGCAAAAACGCCATCATAATATTATAGTGTTTCTGTAGCTCAAACAGTTGCAGGGAAAGGAAATGATAAAATGTCAAAAGTGAATGCAATGCACCCCAAGGTTAAACGTGTCTGCCAAATGCCTAACTTTTATCCAAAGTTATCTGGATTTTATCAGTTCATGCATTGTCCACCCTTGGCCTCCACAAATGTTCTACCATTTGCTTGACTGCAGGAACATTTTGACTATTATTTTTCCATTGCTGCAGAGTGAAGACGAAAGCGTGTCTCCTATGTGCTTGTAAAGGTCATGATTGTGTCTGAAATGTAATTTTGCTGTATATTATAGCTCTAATGGGGACACTGAATGCATTACATTTCCTCAGAACCTCATAATTCATGCAGCTCTTCCAGAAGAATGACCAACGACCTTCTCTTATATGTATTTCACTATTTCTGTCTTGGTGTCAGAAGCACAGAATCCCCAAGCACTTCCAGCAAGACTCTTAAAAGTCTGAAAGTCTCAGCGACTGCTGTTGCTCCCTGAAGCCGAGAGCGTGTTACATTCAGAGATGACTTTAACAGAACAAAATGGTGTGTCAAAATCAATTAGCACTTGGAGGATTGAGAGATCACAGATTGGAGGGTCATAATTATAACCTGCTCTTGGCTGGCAGTTTTTCTTTTCAACAAGATTGATCTGCATAATTGCAGAAAGAAGTCAGGAGGCAGTATGTCTGACAGGATGTTTTTTGGAGGTTCTCAGAAGACAAACAAAAGGCTCCTACAGGATTTCTGGCCTGATGTTTCTGGTGACGTGAATGACGGGTTTGATAACCCACCTCACACAGTCACGGAAGACAGCTGGATTTATAAGCGACTTGATGACTCACTAAAACGAAACGCAGAATATGAATAGCCTGACAGCAGTGTATTCGTTTAATGTTATTGAACTGCATTTTGATTAAAATCTCTCATTTCACTTCACTTAAAAGAGCCATGTTTTAGATTTTTCCTCTCTTATAATGTTAATCAAGAGTTATTGCACTAAAAACTCTTTTTTAATTTAGCTGTGCTCCTTCTCTCTCTCTTCTCTCTTATGCTGCACTGCAATCAACTTGGAAATTACTGGGTCACTTTGTGTCAAATTAACCATAATTCAGAAACTTCCCCAGCTTTAATTTTTGATTTTGTTAAAATTTTTCAGTTGACTTTAGTAATATTTGTTTCATTATATGCCAATGATAACTTTTCAAGTTCCATAGATGTGTGGATCTCAATGCGGCTCCATGTCCAGATTGTTGAATAATACCTGTAAATATAAATCCATGACATTTAATATTTTGGCTTTCCTCTTTATTTATGTATTTCTTTCAACAGAATATATATATATATCAAAAGCTGGTTGAGTTGACATAGAATGGCCCTACTGGAAAACCGAAAGTGCACAGTTTGAGTTGATTTTAAACATGGAAACTTGTGGAAAAAATAAAAATAAAAATAAAAAAACTCCAATTTCACTGAGACGTGAGTATATGATGTCACATGAACATGGAGGCACCTAGAAATATGTACATGATTAATGGTAATGTTTACTTCTCAGCAAATAAAATGCTATGAGTCAAACAATACATAATAATACTGTAAAACCAGTTAGTAAAACACTCTTTTTTTTTTAAATTGTACGCTTGCAACATACCAGGACTGCACAGCATCACTTATCATGCTTAAATGCTTAGTTTTTGTTTAAAATTAATCACCTATGAAGCACACAGAGGCATTACTATTTTATTTCTTATATGGCATAAATGAGAGGGCAAAAATGTACTGTACAGTTGGAGGTTTTTGCTACTCTACCTTTAAAGAGGAGCCCAAACTGAACACTTTGTTTCTCATAGCTTCGTAAAATTACAGTCACATGGACTATTTTACCAATGTCCTTGCAACGTTTCTGTGCCTTGATAGTGGTAGTATCCTTGCTGTCTATGGAGGGTCAGAGAGCTCTCAGATTTTATCAGAAATATCTTAATTTGTGTTCCGAAGAAGAACAAAGGTCTTAAGGGATTGGAACGACATAAGGATGAGTAATTAATGACAGAATTTTCTTTTTGGGTGAACTAACCCTTTAAGTTTCACATATATTTTTATTTTGTATGGCAATATATTTCATATATGGAAATGTAATATATGTACATATACATATGTATATCTACATATTTGTGTATGGGGTAAACAACCTCAGTTATGACTGGCTGTTTTTGCAGCACTGTGAACATGGATGTATGTCTATGTACACAGTACATTAAAATCCATTCTTCAATGCTTTATTAAACCTTTCTAGCTGGCTTCCAGATGGACAAACTGAAGAGACAGTAAGAGCTAATCTTGTTTTTCACCCTGACTTGTTAATTGTGTTATTACTGTGGACGGGTGGACGCTGTCTTCTTCTTCATCTCTGGAGACATAACTGCAGATTGACCCCGCTACTCTGTTCCTCACAGCTAGTATACTAATATTAGCAAACTGTTATGCTGAAAGCACCCTGCCCCCACAAATCAGCATTTACACAAGCCCAAATACCAGCACTGATGCAGCTTTATCTTGCTGTTTTACAGAGACAAATGTAATTTAACCGATCCATTACTGAAATTCTAACATTACACTGAAGTATTATTATCGATTAGGGTAGTTTTGCTGTACTGAATTTCATTTCCGCTGATTTAAATACAAAGATCACAGAGCCCAGACAGGATGCCTTTCATTAAATATATATATATATATATATATATATATATTACAAAGTATATATATATTATATACTGTTTTCTTAAATATAATACTATATATACAAATTAACCTGTATTACAATACAGGGAACTTTGTGATTAAAAGTGCTTAGTTGTTCTGAAAAAAAAAACTGCAAAAATGTAAAAGAAAAATTATGTAAAATGTAATATATATATGTAACATTACTGGACATAATAAAAAAATCTAATACAATTTTAATTTTAAGTTTTTATAAAACAAATAATTGCACAAGATTACAATAAAAAATATAAATTATAAAGTACATTTTTTAAATTTTAAATACAATAATAAAGTTTATATAAATGTAAATATATAAATTTATCATTTTTCATTTATTTATTTTAATTTTGTGGCATCCTGGTTATTTCTTTCACTCATTTCGGTCTCCTGCTTTACGAGAGTCCTCAGCCTAAATTATACAGAGCAGCAAGCGTGGCGCGGAATTGCATCTGACAATGAAAATCACATGCAAGCATCCCCATCACACTCAGCATGCAAATTGAATCTGTGAAGATCAGTTGGTATTCTCCATCAGTCGTTTCCCACAAACCACAATTTATTCAGCTATTAGATATCACATAAAAATACTCTTGTATTTTGGACCGATAAGAGCAGTTTATTAAAAAAGTACTTCAGGACAATAAATCAATTGCGAGGTCTGTTTACCAGAGGCTCAGAGTTTAAATAACAACACAAATGATCATGTTATGATGAACACACGGCACTGTCTTGGCCTCTGTAGTGGCACAGGGCAGGATCAGGTGTAGAAAAACCTTTCCTGAGTTGAGTGCTCACAGACCCTGAGAGCCTTTTAAACGTTTTCATCCAGGGTCGTGACCCTTTCCTTCCCCCAGTGCGGAGCGTCTCACCTTCTGTTTTCACACAGCGCAGAGGGAATTAAAGACTTCTGTTCTCCAGTGAAGCAGGATGATGGGCTCTGACTGACAGGAGCAGCCTTTGAAAGACGCTGAGGTGAAAGAAAACCCTGAAGAGGCTGCAGTGACGTGGAGCTTCGGGCTTCAAAGATGAAGGAGACAATGCGAGACAGCGTTTGTGATTCTGTGTTTGTACCTGGTGTGAGCGTCTCATCAGAGCGGCTGATTGCACTGCAGGGATGTGCTCTGATTGAGAGCATGACAAGAACTCTGGCAGTGTGAGGACATTTACTGTAAACAATGACAAAATTTCATGTCATTTACAAAAGCGTTTTGACATTTTAAAGGAACAGTTCACCCCAAAATTACAATTTGCTGAAAATGTATTCACCAATAGGCTATTCAAGATGTAGATTACTTGTGGATTATTTTAAATGTTTTGTCTTATGTTTGTATTGTGGTTTTGTAGGCATGGTTTAAGTGGAGTGGTTGAATTTGTGAGATTTTGTTGTTATGCTAAATTCCTCCAAATCTGTTCTGATGAAGAAACAACCTCGTCTACATCTTGGATAGCCTGAGGATGAGTACATTCTTAGAACATTTTAATTTTGGGCGAACTATTAGTTATTTCGTGTATCATGGGGCAGCATAAATATTTTAATGGTACTTAAGTGTGTACATGTGATCTGCACTGAAAGTGGTTGTTAATGTTGCTGTAACCAACATGTGGTTACTTTGTTGCTACTAATTGCTATCATGACAAATTGTGTGAACGCCAATGACAATGTTCAACAGTTTCAACTAAAATGTCACACTGTGCAAATGTACAATATGCAATACCTTTGCATAGAGTAAACAAAGATTTATTATTGTCATGGACTAATAATCAAGTTTGTGAGCCATATATTACTTTTGTTAAAGTGCAAGCATTCAGGGACAATAATAAATCGATCAAATGAACCATTGTGATTTTTTTTTTTACACTAAAGGCTATAATTAACAGCAAGACAATATAATGTTTATAACGGCAATTCCACTGATACTCTAGTTGTAATGAATAAATGTTATTGGCTTGTGACTCACTGAGTTTGTATTGATTCCCAAGAAATCTAAGACAGACATAAATCCCCCTCTGAAATGAACAATAGAGACACAGTATTGACTCGCAATGTTTGTATTGATTAAATAGAAATCTGAGATGGACATTAGTGACACTGTGTTTGTACACTACTGTACACTAATTAATTTGCTGTGCAGCTCGGCAAGTGACTAAGATTTGATAAATAACGATTAAATTAGAGGAAGAAAGTAATGATCACTGTCTGATATACTGTTGTGCATTTTGTGCAAAATCTGCACTAAATTTTACTACTGTACACTAATTGAAATTAAAACATTTAAAGATTATAAATAATGTCACTGTGAATATGACATTTCAGAAGATTTCTACTGTAATAAGTGAAAATTACCTTACTCTAAATGAAGTCAGGTTAATTTGATCATATATCATGTTTTATGTTTCATATATCATATCATGTTTTGCTTTAGAGGAAAAAAGGGGATATAAATACATTTTGTTTTAAATTTAAAGCTGTTTCTATGGATACAGAATTGTTGCTATGTGACAGTGAGGATAGAAAACGTGGCATGTGATGAGATTCAGTCTAATATGTAGTCATGTCTGCTATAATCTGTTTTCTGTGTGATTATATGTAGTAGCATCCTGCCAGTCATACTCAATGAACAGATGTGCGTATGTTTCTACGTCAACAATCAACTCAAAATGCCACGACACACATAGATAAATAAAACACAGAAAACACATTTTTTTGAAATGTGATTATTTGAAATGTTGTTTTGCCAGTCACTAAGTCACAAAATTATTAAAGATAAACCAGTTCTGTGCAAGAATTAAAAGTCACATGAAATGAGAAACCAAATTTGCCTTGATCTTTTTGGAATTAAGAGTGTCTTTGTACCATTGGAAAAACGTCTGCCAGTTTCATAGCTTAAGACGTCCTCCCCATTATAAACGAGCCATTTATTTAATCAAGATCTAAATACAGCTCGTTCTGGATCCATGGTAAGAAGTCGACGTCACAAGGTGCATCCGCAAGTGACGTTACAACCATTTGATATGCCTTGACGACTCCAGCACAAGACAACTACGCTCACGGCCATTTTTTCGCTCTAATACAGCGTTGTCGCGCCGCGCGCCTCACAAGTGACTTCCAACCATTTCAGTTCGACGGACAGCGCAGTGGGTCTGTGTACCAGAAAAAATTACAATGCCACGCAGATTACAAGGCATTATTTTCCCTGTCAAATGTTGAGAGCGCCATTATTGTAGCGCGGAAAGTACATTAATATAATCTCTCGCACGCGCGCGAATTCTATGTGCGGAGCACGAATCTCCTCCTCGGGGTGGCGGGAACTGCTCGCACGCGGAGATAAATTGCATGGTAAGTGAAACCAAAAAACAGCCTCGAATCTCTTCTGCTGGGTGCGGGAGAGTATGCGCTGCTGTTCAGTGCAATCGCATCTCTGCTCTTAGCTTAAAGTAAGCATGTTTCTTAGACGGCTCCGCGTGCGTTTGCCTGGCCACTTACGACCGTGTTCAGAATGCAATCGAAGAAATCTCTCCCCCCCCCCCCCTTACCTTCAAAAAAATAAGCATGTAGTGCTTAGACCAATGAAAACCCGACATCGTGCGTACACCCCCGCCCCGCATGGCAAACATGTACTTTTTCTTCGAATTCTTTCTGGCCTTTGCTCTTGCCTAAACGCTATGTTACGCCATCAAAAAAGGCAACAAACTCAATCAGAAATAGTCTCTTTGCTCTTTCAAAAGGCAACAACCGAATAGGAACAATGAATGTCAAACGCGACATCGTACATGGAATCAACCCGCTAATAAACAGTTTACGCTCAATCCGCAAATGGTTCTGGCGGGGGGTGTTAATAATTGATCCATAGATTTGATTGAATTTATATCACGTCGTAGCCAATCATGAACAGTGTGGCGGTTTAACACTGAACTCATTAAAGGGGAAACAACCCAAAAAACTGTTTGAAGCATCAAAGGTATGAGAAACAGGGTGGGAAAATGTCATTATTCATACATTTTAAAAAAGTTTTTTTTTTTTTAAAAAAACTATAGTAATACTATAATTGCACTAGGGGACCATAATAATAACAATAAAAAAAAAAACCCTGTCATGACCCCTCAGTTCTGTGCAAGAATTAAACATTCATTTATTGAAATGTATTATATTTTGTGTATGTAATTTAATTTATTTTATATTAATCCCTTTAATTTGTGGCAGAATTTATTTCACTGCTAATCTGTGCATATGTATCATACTATACACAAAATCATTAGTCTGCTGTTAAGGAATATTTTGTCCTTTTGTGAAAAGCATAAATAAAAACAAAGTAATTATGTAATTGTCACAATCGCTAGATAATGCATATGGCTATCAGTGTATCATGCACATATTCTGTTACATTAGAATTCATTTTATCATTACAGTTCTAATTTAGCTATTAGATCAAATCAGGTTTAGCCTGAAATTTCTTCAGTTTTTATTAAGTCTTGTTTGCACTGAACATACAGAATTTCTTTCTTTTTAGAAACAGTGTTATTTTAGTATCATTGAAATACGATTATAGTTTTTATGAATGTTTCAAATTAGTTTTATTTTTTTTAAGTCTTTTTTGTCATTTTAGTAGTGTTTGGTTTTTATATGTTCATGTTTTTTTTAGTTTACTATAATAAGTATACTAAAGTCTCTGTTTCTGTTTTTATACTGTATATAGTTCAATACACAGTTCTGAAAGTAATGAAATGTAAAAGTTTATAATGAAGACCAAGACAAACTGATAATAAACTTTACGACTGTATTGTATGTATTGTAACCCTCGTTCCCTGAAGGAGGGAACGGAGACGTCACGTCAGTGGCTGACGAATTGGGAATCTCGCTAGAGAGACCAATCTACTTTGAGTGTAATTAAAATGAGCCAATGCACACTGGCATGTGATGATTGCATCCAACTGCCGCTGATCGCAGCGCGAGTATAAATAGGTGGTGGTACAGCTGCCGTGGCGACGGGACGTGACATCTCCATACCGAGATGTTCCCTTTCAGTAGGTCACTTTCGACATCACGTCAGTGACCGACGCATTGGGAATCCCTACCAAAGCAACATGGATGCTGCCCCTTCCAGTGTCCTATATGAGCCGCCTGTGCTCCTTTTTGGTGTAGGCCAGGGCTTGCAACAAGAAGGCCAGTCACTGTTGTCATAGCACTACCCACTCAGTGAGATTGTATAACACTGGGAAAATGTACCCATTTGAATGGAAAAGGGACGTTGCAGAAGCCTCATCTTTCCCGAAGGAGGTTTTGGAAGCACTTACACATATGAACAACTGTTTAGGTGCATATGGAAGAATTAGAGATGATTGTAACCCTCTTGGGAAATGGCAAAAGTCTGCCAGAGAAACACGGGCTCTGAGGCTATACCGTGGACTTTACATATACGGGAACCACTTAGGTCTCTACATATGGAACCCAGCCCTCTTCCAGTCCTCACAGATTCATCGAGTGAGGGCCTGATGCCAGACATTCCGCCACGTCTGGCTGCTGAGGGGATGGAGGAGCTCAACAGGGTCTACAGTACGTACTCTCTGGAGCAGTTTTAGCAAGCTGACATTAAACCGAGGCCTCTCTGTGCTTCTACCCATTTGAGGTGAGAGCGCAGGAGGATACTGGTTCAACACAAAGGCTACAGAACCTAGCGAATGTGTTGGGGGTTGCCCAACCCGTAGCTCTACAAATGTCTGTCAGCAAGGCACCACGAGCCAGCGCCCAGGAGGATGCAACACTTCTAGTAGAATGAGCTCGCAATATGAACGGGCAGAGCACAACTTGTGCTTGATAAGCCAGGTTGATGGCATCCACTTTCCAGGGGGCCATCCTCTTCTTGGAGACGGCATTCCCCTTCTGCTGGCCTCCGTAACAAACAAAGAGCTGTTCTGAGGTCCTGAAGCTTTGTATTCTGTCCACGTACAATCTTAAAGTGCAGACGGGACAAAGCAAAGCAAGGGCTGGCTCTGCCTCCTCCGGGGGCAGCACTTGCAGGTTCACTACCTGATCCCTGAAGGGAGTAGTAGGAACCTTGGGCACATAGCCGGGCCAGGGCCTCAGGATTACCTGGGAGTCAGCCGGACCAAACTCTAGGCACAATTCGTCACCTGAAAATGCATGCAGGTCCCCTACCCTCTTGATGGAGGCCAATGCAATCAGGAGCAGAGTCTTCATTGAAAGAAACTTCAGCTCAACTGATTGTAAAGGCTCAAATGGGACCCGTTGTAGTGCTTCGAGCACCTGAGACAGGTCCCAAGATCCTGCATAGTTGCAAAGGCCCCAAGGCCAGCTGTGTGCCAGTGCGTCTGTGCCAAGTGTTCTGGAGAGGCAAACAGGTCTACCTGAGCGACTCCAAAACTTCTCCAAATCAACTGGACTGTCCGGGGATGGAGTCTCCATTCTCCAGGAAGCGCAGCTCATGACAGCTCGTTGGCTACACAGTTGTGCAGGCCCTGAATGTGAATGGCATGAAGTAACCTCAGATGCTTCTGACTCCAGAGGAGGAGGTGGCAGGCCAGTTGCGACATACGATCCTCAAACTTGCTCAGCTACTGCCTGAAGTAGTCCTCCCTTGACTTTTGCCAGGAAGAGATCTAGATCACAGCAGAGGCACTGGAACTCCACCCCTTTTGAGTCCGCAACTCCGAGATGGTCATCTTCCCACAATGAGAGCATGACTCCTCCACGACTTTAAAAAGACGTTCACCCATGAATGCTCTTTCAGTTGTGCTGAAGCACAAAGGAAGATGGCCATCACAACACTACAGGGGGTAGTACAGCCTGTAGTTTGCACCCACTCAACGAAGGTCGGTCAACCCGCTGTAGCACCGTACCACCCGCACAGAGAAGCTCTTTTGAGCACGCGGACTCGTTTGTTTAAAGGGGTCATATGATGCCATTTTCAAGTTTTCCTTTCTCTTTGAAGTGTAACATGCTCTTGGTGTATAAAGAAGTTCTGTAAAGTTGCAAAGACTAAAGAGGATATTCTTTATAAAAGTTAAGACTCGTCCACACCTTCCTAAAATGCCTTGTTTAAACACGCCCCCACATGTCTATGTCACTGTGTGGGAAGATTTTCATAACGGCACCCATATGTCCACGCAAAGAAAGAAGCCATAACCTTTGATTCTCGCTGTTGCTTTCGTTGTGAAAGTGAAACTACTTTGTCAGCGGCAGTTGGATGCAATCAGCGCATGCCAATGTGCACTGGCTCATTTAGTTTACACTCGAAATAGATTGGCCTTTCTAGCGAGATTCCCAATTCGTCGGTCACCGACGTGACGTCAAAAGTGACCAACTGAAAGGGAACTATTCAACTTGATACTTTCAGATATTCTCTTGAAGAGATACTAACAACATCATCATCAGTCCTCTATTGTAAGTCACTTTGGATAAAAGCGTCTGGTAAATGCATTAATGTAAATATAAATCAGTCCCACTGCATGCTGTTTACAAGCTCTCTGCACCAATTACTCTGACACAAACAGAACAAAACTGAAAGACAGAGAGGAATTACTCAGATTATTTGCTATGCAGAAAGTATCTCATCCCCATCAGTCTGGACAAAAATGCCATCCAGAATTCCCAAGCAGCTCAGATCCAATTTTAATTCTCTTGTGCTCTACATTCACACCAGCTAAATGTGAACAACCATTTTCTCCATCAGTATGTGACAGTATGCTGAATAAAGGCTATATTCTCTGTTAAATTAGGGTTTTGTGTTCCATACGTTTATCTATTTAACATGATCATTACAGCACATACATGCGTGACCTGTCACCATCACACATCTCTGTAACAGAGCGCCAAGCCATGAAGAGAATCTGTGTCGTTCCTGCATGAGAAATAATGAGCTACTTCAGCCATTTATTTGCACTGATGGACAGCTCTACAAAGGACACAAAACTACCAAAGATGCTTCAAACAGTTGGATGCAGCTAAGAGCTTGTAACAAAAAACTGATTATGTTGATTGTATTTTCATGAATAACAACAACACATACCTAGATTAGCCTTTTAACACATCACAGACACACTCCCAAAGCAAAGGCTAATGCTGTCT
This sequence comes from Cyprinus carpio, assembly GCF_018340385.1. Taxonomy (NCBI): domain Eukaryota; kingdom Metazoa; phylum Chordata; class Actinopteri; order Cypriniformes; family Cyprinidae; genus Cyprinus; species Cyprinus carpio. The sequence continues at coordinate 22,936,548 of NC_056619.1, read as the reverse complement.
TGTAAAATACCTTAATTTGAATATATTTAGGGCCCTATGATTTGCGTGATGCAGAAAACACGGACAGAATCGGGTAATCCAGTAATAAAAATGGAATTTACAGGTTATCGCGGAATGTCACAGAATTTGTCAAATTTTGAATGAATTAATCAAAAGTAGGTCATTACACTTAAATCAAATCACGATATGAACTAATATCTGTAAATATTGATCAAGTTTCATGATTTTAATTAATTAGACATGCTTTTTGATTAATACAATTTAATTTACCATTAAAAAGGAGTCGCGAAAAATTAAAACGGGTAAAAAAACGGAATTTGGAAAAAAATAAAACAGAGTTTTGGAAAAAATAAAACAGATTTCAAAGGGCCCTACGTATAAAATATAATACATTAATACATTATATCTTGTCATAAATAATTATAACTGAATTTAAAATGCGTAGTGTGATAATGAATTGGTAAGGGTTATAACGTATTAACTCTGGTTACAATTATTGATGAGATTGCACAGCGCATTAAAAGGGCATTGCAAGGCATAATTAATAATACATATAGGCTAAGTAAAGTGTTACCGAAAGCTTTAAATAAATAAATACAAATATTAATGAAAGAATATTATTGTTTTATTTCAATATATTTTATAAAAATCTTTAGAAAGATTTATATCCCAAAGTGTGGGTTATTTAATTGTTTACTATTTTTTTATTTCTGAGGTGGAAACAAATCATACATATAGTTCAGTCCAAATACAATTACTAATTTACTCTACATTTTTGTGTGCTGTGTGATTCTGAGATGATAAATTATTGTGTTATTATCTTTGCAATATGCAAACACTAAGTTTGTTGAGGTGTTTCTTAGGTAAACTTTCAAATTTCTCACTTATGTGGTTGCATTTTATTATGCTACCTTGGACATGCAATATACAGCAAGCTTATGAACTTAATTATTTATTTATTTTATAAGTTTTTGTGTCCTTTTTAGTCTCGAAAAGCAGACAGTCCTTGATGGCTCAGCTAGCTATGGCAGAGAGATGCTCTCTACCTTCTAATAAAGTCAGGATCACAAATAATAAGGCCACTAAGAGTGAGGCCTGGCAGAGGAAAGGTCATGGCCCTGGAAGACACATTATAGAGGAGCGCTGAAGTTGTGATGGACATCCAGCGACTGTCCACAGGAGCAGCTCTTCATGAAAAAGCCACAATGATCCATCCGTGCTGGACAACATGCCATTAAACTGGCTTCCTCTAACCGATGAGATCATGTGCACTGCTGCCCTCAAAGAGAAACAGCTACCCACGATCATGCTCTATTATTAGTTTTCTATGCGTGTGCTATAATGGTAATTTCAAAATATTGAATATGGAAAACACAGAAAATAGCCATAATAATAATAAAGCACCATGCAATAATGAGAATTAATTTATAATAAGCTACTTTGGCGGATTATTAGTGTAAATATCACAGTTCTAGGGGTGGCTTTAATACTAATAAAGTTTAATGTTTAACTCTTTAGGATCCTAAAGCAGAACTTCCTAAACTTCTTATTAACTTGCCTTTTCTCAAAGCCATGCTTCCTTTCTTATTAAGAGCATAAAGACTATTCACTGTTGGAGGGACAGCTGATTGTTCGAAATGATTTGGGATGCCACTAATTACACACATTAAAAGGCTGTGTTAAAAAAATAGATAAGAGCCTGTATAATTAAGCTTCCTACTCACTTCACTTTAGTTTGTGTGTGTGTGTGTGTGTGTGTCAAGAGACCCAGCAAATGCAATGGACGACAATTTGAACAGTCAGAAAACATGTGATTTGGACTTGGCAGATACGTCACTGTGCAGCTGCATGATCTGTTGATGTACGAGCCGATGGAAATCCCATAGGAATGACTGTGATGATGCCTCCATAACAGAACAACAAGAGTCTGTGAAGACAACATCGGAAGAAGCAAGGTCATTATCGCTAATGAAAAAATTATTGTGACAAACTACTGAAAGAACTGTCAACAAAAACATAAAAATGAAAACAAAATTGGCAAAAGAATGAAAATGTGCACCACATTAAAATGAAAAATAAATACAAATTGAATACATTTTGCTTTTCATATTGGCAAACAAGGTCGGCCGGTCCAATTTACAGTGTATCAAATATTTCACACCAGACATCAGATTATCACTGTATTCTTTATAAAAAATAAAAAATAAAAAAACTTAGACAGGAAGTGACATGGAAAGCCAAAAGCTTTTCTTTCTGTCTCATGCAGTTAAATCTGAAATTGATGCTACTAGGATAAACTAGTATTCAACAAAAGAGCAGCTCATTCCAGTAACAGTGCAGTATTTAAAAAATCTGAAATCGTAATTCAGTGTTACTTTAGTACTATTTATATGCTAATATATATAATATATATATTTTATTTTATGTTTATATTTTCTGTTTTCACTTCTAATTTTTATTTATTTTAATTCTAAAAATGACATCTTAATGATAGATTTGCTTCTTACAAACACAACTTTTCTTTTCACAAGACATTAATTGATGGACAGGAGTGGCGTGGATTACTTGTGGATTACTGTGATGTTTTTATCAGCTGTTTGTACTCTCATTCTGACGGCACCCATTCACTGCAGAGGATCCATTTGTGAGCAAGTGATGTAATGCTACATTTCTACAAATCTGTTCCCATGAAGGGACAAACACTACATCTTGGATGGCCTGAGGGCAAGTAAATTTTCATTTTTGGGTGAACTATTCCTTTAAACCAGGGATAGGCAACTCCGGTCCTGGAGGGCCACTATCCTGCAGAGTTTAGCTTCAGCCCTCTTAAAAACTCACCTGCCTGTATCTATCTAGTAATCCCGAAAACACTGATTGCCTTGTTCAGGTGTGTTTAATTAGGGTTGGAGCTAAACTCTGCAGCACAGTGGCCCAAGACCGAAGTTGCCTATCCCTGCTTTAAACTAACCACCCTAACAAAACTTATTTTCTATCCAGTCAAAAATGTTGTACAGACAACACAGAAGAAGCTAAAATCTCATTTAAATACTATAAACACCTCAAACATTTGAATATGAAAACATTCAAAGATGGGTACTTACAATTTACTGCTAAATGTAGCAGATGGCACATTTAAAGCATTTTAATGCCGTATTCATTTGCATGTAAGACCCTGGAGCTTTGGTGTCATAACTGATGAACGCCAATCAGATCGTCGGTGTTAGGTGTGTAAGACTCTGAGGGTGGATTGCGGTGCTCATGATGGCAGCACAGATGGCACTGGCAATGCACAACATATAAGTGTGTAGAGATCATCCGGTCTTTCCCTCCAAACGTCGGAAATGTTTGCACTGTAGTTTATAGCCCAGGGAGTCTTTTAACGAGGTTGCTTTGCTAGCGAGTCTATCAAATGCTCAGACTGAATCTAGATAAGAGGGGAAAATTTTGTTTCATTTACAAATTAGGGGTATGCAATATTGACAAAAAAAGGTATGTAGATATTTATTGGGATTTTTCCAATAATGGCAATTAATATTTTGCTGAGTGTGTTTTTGTGCTGGTACCTTGGCTGGTTAAAGGGTTAGTTCACCCAAAAATTAAAATTCTGTCATAAATTACTCACCCTCATATCGTTCCAAACCCGTTCATCTTCAGAAAACATATAAAGATATTTTGGAGGAAATCCGAGAGCTTTTTGACCCTGCATAGACATCAATGCAACTGACATGTTCAAGGCCCAGAAGGTAGTAAGGACATCGTTATAATAGTCCATGTGACATCAGTGGTTCAACCTTAATTTTATAAAGCTACGATTAAAACAAGAATTTCAATATTATCGCAGACAATAAATATCGCACAAACCTATTCCAAATAAATGTAACATGTTTAAACCATCTGGACCACCACCAAACCAGCATGGAAATTTGTGCAAGTTAAGCAAGTCTTGTCAGAAATTATATTAGGACATGCCTACATGTTTTTGTACTAAACAAATCAATATATTTCAGAAACACAAAGCAGGTATTCTGCATACAAATCCAGTTTAAGTCACAGAGAGTGGACAAATCGCAGGAAATGTACAGATCAATGTATAGCACACTATTACAAACCAGCTCCACCAGCAGCAGAGGCAATGAAAAGAGCAGCATAACATGAATCACTCAGCTGGAGACTTTACAGATCTCACAGGCTGCACTGAAGAAGGCCGTTACTTGCCTTTGTCTGCTTTCTCTCACACAGGGTCTAATTGGACATCTCTGTCTACATACTGACAGCGAAGGGGAAATCTAACTAGCAGACAGTGAACTGGATTAGTACTAATCTCAATACTCATTATAGGGCAAAGAGTCTATATGTCACACACTATGGGGTCCAAAAGTCATTGCACTATATGTAAAAAAATATGGGGTACAAAAGTAATTGTTCTATTTATTTTCCATTTTTTCCATGTGTTTTACCTGTATTTTGAATTTATTTTTTTTCATTGCATTATGTGTAGGGTTTATGGGAATATCCATAAAATTAGTGGATCAAAAATCAAATTCAGGCCCTGAAAAATGTCTAAAAATCTTGATTGGATCATCACTATAAATAATTGTACATGATAAAAAGAAGGCTTTAAACAGATCGGCATCAGTGATCGTATCCGCAGATACTGCTTTCTGTGATCGGCATTGGCCTCAAAAATCCTGATCAGAGTACCCCTACACGACACGCTGAAATTTCTATGATCTCGCACCGACGGCCTGTAGAGATATACATTATGTAAAGTAAACAGGCAGGAGAGAAGTGCAGCGTGCATGCGGGTGGGCGGAGGGCGCATGTGCGGTGGGAGTTCGGCCTGTCGATAATGAGCGCAGCTATAGAACTACATCAAAGCTGATGAAAACCGCAGCCTCACAGTGTTTAATGATAGAAATAATGACCTCCAGAGGGCAAAAGGAGGACAGAGAAACACCTTCGAATGCAATGTTCATCTTCCACTTTGATACAATCAGCCTGATTTAAGGAGCTTTTTGATGGCCTGCATCATCAGGTTCGCAGGTTATTGATGGATCTGGATTTACATGGATGCATCTTAGAGTTAAATTTCAAATCAAACACTCATTATTTAAATGACATGTGAAATAAATACATTTTTATGCATTAACATTATCCCAGAAATTCTATATTATTATGACATACTGTCTCATATTGTCTATGACTGGACATCCCTCTACAGGCTGTGAGAGGAACATGCACACTTCAGTTCAACATCTACCAATTGTTGCATTATTAATAATACATCTACAGATATCAGATATTATTCCTTTGTCACTCGAGACTACAAACTGACATCTATTATTCATAAGTGGAAAGAAAAACTGAATCAATCCTATAAAACACAACCAGACAATTAAGATAAAACAAAGGAATTGTTAATCTAATCAGTTTTTTCAAAAGCTGTATAAAAAGCCATTAGGAATTTTCCTTCGTGTTCAAATAGAAACAGCATTCTGGTTCGGAACGACATGACAGTGACATCATTTTCATTTTGGATGAACTATTTGTGTTAATGACAGCAACAGGTAGATCTCAGCAGTAATTTGAGGTTCGTTTACCACATGGAGAGGTGATAGACTGTACTGAAAGAGACACAAACGGAACAAACACAGCCGCAGGCTTCTATCAGCTAATGTCAAGGACTGCATCTGAAGACTCAATCAAACATAAGAGCACAGCATTTTTTGCCACCAGGGGGCGAAAGCACCAAACAATTACATTCATCATTATTGACTATTGCCTACAGAGAAATATTATATTCAAAGCTCACTTTTTTACTCTTTATGTTCATGCACCCCGCACCGTAATTCATGCCAATTACTAATTATATTGGTATTTTATGCTCCACAAGGCTCCTTTTAATTGTTCAAAAGTACAATAAAGAAAGTAATGGTATAAAAATATGATTGCATTTCATACAAAATGTACCATTTTTTATTAATTGTTACAACATACTACAACAGAAAACCGTTTATATTGTATTTTAAATTGTTTGGGTCCATGTCATTTTGAAAGAAGTCTCTTACGCTCACCAAGGCTGCATTTATTTAATCAAATATACAATAAAACAGTGATATATTATTACAATTTAGAATAACTGTTCTCTATTTTTAAATAATGTAAAATGTAATTTATTCTTGTGATGTAACGCTGAATTTTCAGCATCTATACGCCAGTCTTCAGTGTCACATAATCCTTCAGAAATCATTATAATATACTGATCTGCTGCTCAAGAAACATTTCTTATTATCATTAATGTTAAAAACAGTTCATATTTTGTATATAATAGTTTTTTTCTTTATATTCCTTGATGAATATAAAGTTCAAAAGAACAGCATTTATTTAAAATAGAAATCTGATTAAAGAATTAAGTTGATGGTTTCTTTGTTGATTAGAAAGATCAAAAGTACATAATTTATTTGAAATAAAATTATAAATGTTTTTGCTTTTTTTTTTGTTAAGTTTATTTTATTTGTATTTATCACAATTTCTGTCACAGCACTAAACCCATTGGAAGACAGATTTGAGAAGCATGTTGTTTTCTTGCTCTTGGCAACAGTTAAATGCCGTTGATGAGTGCTGCTCAGTTTGATTGAGTTATTAAACATTTTAGCTTTTTGATGAGGTAACAAGTGGTGCATTTGAACCTCGGGAAGGTGACTAACGTCTCCCGCTCTGTGATGCAGTCGTCCCAGCTACTGTACAAACGCAGCATTCTTCAATCAAAACAAGTATTTACTGTTCATCAGGGGTGTGACATGTTATTTCTATTCAAACAGGGCCTTCTTTACACGAGGTCTGCAGCGATTGCTGCCACGCAGACAGGCCGCAATACAACGGGTGGCCTTTTCCTCGAACCCAAACCCACTTACCATGAAATATATGCAGCCGGATCAATCGTGCACAATGTGTCAATGTCACATTTCTGAGTCTGAGGTCATAGTAATTAGCTGTTAATGTCCATCAATGTTTCATTATACAATGAACATATTAAAATTGACCTTCATCGGCTATTATTTTGCTATGATGTCACTACTACCAAACTACATGCTGTTCTGCAGATCAAACGCTCCGGTTAAGTCACTCGCTGGGCGCTTTTCCAGTTTTGCACAATCTTACTCAAGGAAAACTGCTTTGAAAGGACTCTTCAGTGACACAATGTTGAATGAAATTCCCATCCAGTGAAAACATGCATGTTATTTGTTCTCTGGCCCTTGTGCATGAGATCTGATTTGATTATCTAATCCGAGATAAAGGGCATTTGACTCACTGCATGTCTGCAGCATCGAACATAAAATCGGGGAAATGTGTCTGTGTCTGTGTCGCACCCCACGTGCTGCTTTATTTATTTATTTTGCTCAAAGCTAGTGATGTCATACCGAGCCACTTCCTGAACACTGGGTTCATTCACGCCATCCGCCCGAGTTAGGGCCCAAACAAGCTGTCGCCTAGCGACCGGGGAACCGCTACAAGATGCTTATTTGTCTGAGAGGCGAAGAGCTGTGGTCACAAAGGGCCACATGGGCCGATGCCATCAAAGGCGCAAAGTTTTGTGCATTTCTGCTCAGATTTAATGATTGAAATATCAAGCAGGCATCTGCTGTATCAAAGCGGCGGCGTTTGGAGCTAACTGAGACTATCAATGATTAACTGGTTTGATTCAGCGCAACTGGGAGACATAACGAGAACAGGTGTTTCATAGAGAGTCAACAGCGCCATAAACACGCTACACAAAACTGTTTAGAATATCAATGATTAACTGGTTTGATTCAGCGCTGACTTTCTTCCAAGTTTTGATAGTTGATTTATGACGCTACACAAAACTTGTGATAATTTATTTATGACACTGCTTAATTTTTGTATTGTTCTAATTGTTTTATTGATTCATTCATTTAGCCATTTTGAAATTGAAAATATATTTAGTTTTATCTTTCATATGCTAAAATATATTTCAAAATGTATTGAAGGGGAAAGCACATACATTTCCATCACATTGTATTAGAAGAACTTAACTATATTCTGAAATAGTTTACAGTAGAGTAACAGGTAAAAGGAATGTTTAATGGTTTATGTAATTACAAAAATAGTATCATATGTTCTGTTAAAAATAAGAAAGTAGATGGATAGGTATAATGTGGAGTTGAAGGTCAACTGTGGCATTGGCCTACGTGAACATATTCTTGGATTGATATACTCTTTAATAATGATGTACAGTTATAGACTACCTGTGTTTTTTTTTTCCAACAATAGTTCTCAATATTTATTACAATACATACTGATAAATTTAACATTAAAGGGTTGAACTCACACACACTGCATGCTGATCAAAATGAAAATTTGCATTTGTCATTATTGACACTGTGTGTTACGCCAATGTCGTTCCAAACCCGTCAGAAAAGCTTCGTTTGTCTTCGGAACACAATTTAAGATATTTTGGATTCGCGAAATCCGTGAGGCTTGTGACTGCATCAGTTGTACGCCCATAGGACTGCCCTTAATAAATAACAGTGTCAAGATCCAGGAAAGTAATGAAAAGCATCGTCCTAAGAATAGCCCAATCCTCATCAAATGCCATCAGTGATTCAACCGTAAATTATGAAGCCCAATCCTAAATAGAGAATACCTTTTGTACACGAAGAAAACAAAAATAACGACTTAATTCAACAATTCCTCTCCTCTGTGTCTCTCCATATCAGGCGGCGTACACTCTTCTGTGTCAGCCGTGCTGCGCTGTTGCGGTTTTCTTTCAAACAAAAGTGTAAATACATGTAAAAAACGTATCCTTGTGGCGCAGACAGCTGATACAGAAGAGCATACGCCGCCTGCGTACAGCTTAGATTTTCCAAAATGGCGCTACTCTGATTTGGAGAGACACAGAGGAGAGGAATTGTTGAATAAAGTCATTATTTTTGTTTTCTTTGTGTACAAAAAGTATTGTTGTCGCTTTATAACGTTACGGTTGAATCACTGATGGCAGAAGGACTGACGATGACTTTCATACCTTTTATGGACCTTGACACTTTTTTATTTGGCAGTCTATGGGACAGTCACAAGCCTCACGGTTTTCATCCGAATAATGACAAAATTTTCATTTTTGGATGGAGTATCCCTTTACCTTTATTGGTGTGAGATGACCGAATGGTTTATTACCTTACGCTGGTCAAAACTATTTAAAATATACATAATTAAGCTACAAACTCGACCATAATGAGCAATGTTTCCATGTAACATGTATTTTGAAATGCAGCTCGTCATATTAATGGAGTATTTTCACTACTGTTAGCAGTAAACCGGTTACCTCACCTGAATATGTTCGTAGATTTGTGTTGGATGTCATCGACGTGGAAAGCAGTTATCTTTGGAAGGGAAATGTGGATATTTGATTTGTAAACATCACACTTGTTTCGTGTATTTCAATTAATCTCATAAAACTAGCGAGATAAACCAGTAGTAGTACTGAGTGTCGTAAAAACTTGGAAGGCTGGCGGAGGAACAGACCAACCGATTCAGTCATTAACGCTGGAACCGCTCTGGTTGATTCAAACTCGTGACTTCGATCATTCATTAAGCTGTCCACATAGGCTGTCCACTAGCAAAAAAAAAAAAAAAAAAAACCTTAATTTTCGATTTTCGAAATCGGTAATGATTTTAAGAAGCACGTATAGTGATGGGTAAAACGGAGCTTTTCGAAACTCCTTATAAGTTAAACCTTTATTTGCAAAATGATTCAGTTTAGAAGCGCACCGTTTGTTTCAGATCGGAAATTCGGAGCGGGTTCGTGAATCTTTTGATTCAGATCGGAACTTCTAAGCGCGTATGGCGAATCATTTGATTTAGTCTATGAAGGTAAAATGACGTCAAAAAGATTGGCATACGCAGGGTAATATTTGTGGAAGTGTAAGACTGTAAGCCTAAATTAAATTTGCATGCACAATAGAAGCTTTGTAAAGGTGTAAATCGCGTTTCAAGCGTAAGAAAAAATGATTTGCAGCATTTTACTGTTACTTGTAAGCGTAATTTATGTATTGTGAAACTGCAGCTTCATGCTAAAGCAAAAAAAAAGTAAGCGTAAAAAAAAAAAAAAAAAAAAATATATATATTATATTATATATATAATATATATATAATATATATATATATATATCGTAATTTATGTATTGTGAAACTGCAGCTTCATGCTAAAGCAAAAAAAAAATAAAATCACAAATGCAGTTTGTGCTTCAAACTACAGCTCACTGGCTTCAAAGGAAGGAAACGTCAGTAAATGAGAAATATGACTCAGTGAACGAGAATGATTCATTCATTGAAAAAACTGTCAACGTTCTTCGCGACGTCTGAGAAGTTCTTATGTATTTGATTGTAGCCTGTTTTTAGAAAGACTTTATTTTAATAACAAAGACGAGGAAAGAAGAGTCTTGAAGATGAAGGAAGTGTCCCCCACTGAGTGAATCACGTCTTATAAATATTCACACAAGCAAAGAGAATCTCTTTAAAGCTTTCAGGTTTATTGCTCATGTTCTCAGCTAGTAAGCTTTATTTGACAAACAACATGAACACGTCTAAACACATTAGGTTAGACATGCTTAAGCCAAAACACGAATATGATCATGAAAAGCTAATGAAATAGAAAATAGAATTGGTCTCTCTTTTGGCATTGACAGTCTTACATTAATATAAAAAAACAAATTAAATGCAATTTGTCTTTATGCAGCAAGGGCTTTGGCAGTTCATATATTCCCAGAGCCTTGGTTATAAGATATTAAATGTCAAGAGAACAACTGATTCAGTTCATATAAATTTTCTCTTCCTATTATGACTATCTGATTCTAAAAAATAAAAATGATAGAAACAGTCTATACACTTTTGAGGCAATCTATTTACAGTAAAAAGAAAAGGTTTACATTCTGAATATAGTTGTTTTGATATGCCCATTGCACACTGAAACAACAGCTCCACGGAAACATTAGCATCACTCTTTTTACAATGTGTTCCAAAATAAATTTTAGATAATACATACAAATGAATTATTCATTTATACCTCTCTTAATTATTCAGCCAAAATTGTAAAGACCTAGAAAAAATATATTCAGCATAATTGCTTATGCATATATTTTTTAAGAGGGTAGGATTGCTTCCCAAAATATTTTCTTAATACAAGCTGATGCTTCTTGACTAGTTTGTTACTTTAATAAATGCACTTTTTGTCAGTTTGTATCGATATGAGAAAATGAATGTGACAGTGTGTTACAGAGACATGCAGACCGTATCTACTTTAAGTATAAATACATAAACTGTATTTGTTTTACACACAAAACATAAATGCATATCATAAAAGCAAAGCAGTTATGGTTAATAAAATCCTCCAAGAAAAAGATCTGTAATACAGCTAACCTAAGTTTTAACATGGGGCACAAGACTTGAATATTTCAAGTGTTTTCTATTCATAAGTAGAACAGATGGAACTGGTAAAGTTACATCATACAGAAATAAACTGATAAAATATGATAACCATACAGTTTTAGTTCGGCACAAAGACGTTTCAGAACCTAAATGTAGTGCAGGGCATTATGGGCTCTGACTTGACAAGGCACATTTCCATTCATTTTTGGTTTGCTTGTTCTACGTTTTGGTAGAATGACAGCACTTTAGGAAAAGGCACAGATCTATATGTACGTCACAAATAAGAAAACATCACTTCATTGGTTTTTTAGCTGTATTTGCTCAATGTCTACAAGATTACAAACAAATCTAATTTTGCTGACATACTTTAAATAAAATATAATTCATTGACAAGAAGTGCATTCACTGTTTTCCCTTCACGAACAGTGCATTTGCTTATAACAATTTAAAATAAGGCTTTTTCATTCAAAAATTTGAATCGATGTACTGTACACATGGTTCACCTAATACAAAAACAACCTATTCTTAGACTCGTATATTAATCATTAGCAGTGGTGAGATGTATTTATCCACTTTCCATTCAGAAGTATGTGCAAACCTCTTGTTTTGGGGAATATGACAGATGGTTGATGAGGTTATTGCTCGAAATACACTAATCTGAGTGAGTCAAAAGGCTATGGAATAAAAAACCCACGAAAAGGAAAAAAATTACTTAACTCCACCTTTCCAATCCAAACTGTTTATGAAGGCTCAAGGCTCTGACAACTTTGACATATGAGATCAACATTGGTTGAGTTTCAAAAGTCAAATAATAGCAGGGAAATTCAATACCATTTGCAAATCAACACACTGCTGTTCCTGGAGTTAACTGAGATGGATGTTTGGTTAAATGTGGTCCATGATCCAGTTTTTGTCAGGGGTGACGCTTGACTGCTGCTGCTGCACTCACGTGTGGCGCTGAAGGCAGGACTCTCCAGGGGTCCTGCATGACTCCTGATCAGGAGTTTGCTCTATGTCTGACCCCTGCCAGGCACTCCTGTCAGATCCTTCCTTATGATCTCGTTCACTACAGAAATGACAGAAAAGAAGAACATGTTTAAAAATGAAAGGACTGAACATTTGTGCAAGTGAACTGCATAATGTGCAACTGCACAGTGGGGTTCAAAAGAAAAGAAAACAAAACATACATCATAACATCACAACTCAAAAAATATCTTAAAGAGTTAGTCCACCCAAAAATTCTGTCATTGATTACTCAGCCTCATGTCGATCCAAACCCGTAAGGCCTTTGTTCATCTTCGGAATACAAATTAAGATATTTCTGATGCATCCCGTGAGCTCTCTGACTCTCCATAGACAGCAAGGGTACTACCACGATCAAGGCACAGAAACGTTGCAAGGATATCGGTAAAATAGTCAACGGTTCAACCGTAATTTTATGATACTACGAGAATACTTTTTGTGCGCAAAAGAAATAAAAATAACTTTATTCAACAATTCGTCTCATAATTTTTCTTTTGCACACAAAAAGTATTCTCGTAGCTTCATAAAATTACAGCTGAACCCCTGATGCCACATGGATTATTTTACCGATGTCCTTGCAACATTTCTTGATTTGTCCTTGCAACGTTTCTGGACCTTGATCATGTACGCCATAAAAAATAACTTAATTTGTGTTCTGAAGATGAACGAAGGTCTTACGGGTTTGGAACAACATGAGGACGAGTAATCAATGACAGAATTTTCTTTTGGGGTGAACTAACCCTTTAAAACGCTAAAAATGTTTATTTATTTTTGTTATTTAATATAATGAAATATCTATATATTCATAATTAAACAGATACTTAATTGAAATATATAGTTATATATTTAATTATTTTATAATATAGATAAATATAGATAGAATTATATGTATTTTATATATTTAATGTTAACATATGCTAATTTAAGTATATTAAATATGTTTCCATGTATTTAAATTAGCAAATATATGTAATTATTTGTAAGTACTTATAATGTATTTGTAATTATAAATATTATTTTATTTATACATTATAATATTAACATTAAATATATATTTCCAGATTTCCAGATAGATATTAGACATTGAGATGAAATGGCAAAAAAAGTGTCCCAATTTTCTCAAATTTTACTTGAATGTAAAAACAGCAGATATGTAATAGTATAATTTTATTAAAATGTATGATGGATATACATGTAATCAGTTACTACCCAGCTCTCTCTAAATTAATACACACACACAGTGTGTTAATTTTTGTCACTTGATAAAAATATCTGTTACCAAAATGAGCTATTGTAGACATATAATCATTTTCACATGTTGCAGTGCCACTGAATGGGCATTAGGTGGAAGGGAATCATCTGACAGAACAGATTCAGTGAAGCCCTTGCATTGGCCATTACTTCCTGCTGTTACTCTTTTTACAGGGGGGCATAAATGGAAACTTTTACTGCCTCTTCATTCTAAGAATAGCAGCAGGGTGCGTGGGGCTGTTAACAGAATCACTACACAACCACACACCAACTCTAGTCTAGCCACAACTCAGACATGAACAAAGGTCACAGGTAAGATCAAATCAAATGAATGTGGGAAAACACCTCCAATAATGTTTGAGTTAAGCATGGAGCAAAATGATGACGAATTCACTGATTGATGGTACAATTACGTAGCAGATCAAGAACAGATTGATATTATAATTGGATGGTACTTTTCAAAAGTATATCCCCAATTGGGACGTTTTGTAAAAATGCAATAAAATCAAGAATCTGTGATTTGTTCATTCTCTTTAACTTTTATTTAATTGACAAAAGTACAAAGTAATCATTTCCAAAGTTTTCACTGACTAACGTAAATGTATTTTGTAAATATGAACACGTTTTGATTTTGATGGCCGCAACACATTCCAAAAAAGTTGTGACAGAGGCAAAATAATCCACTTTAAACTGTTTTGAACCAGTTCACAGTAAGCAGGTGAATTGGTAATAGGTCAAGGTATCATGTTTGGGATAAAAGGAGCATCTCAGTCTTTGCAAGCAAAGCTGGATCATGGCTCATCATTTTGTGCCAAATTTCATGAGAGAAATGTCAAACAAATCAAAAATAACTTTTTGCAATGCAAAATCGCAAAGAATTTAGGTCTTTCGCCAACTACCACACGTAATATTGTGAAAAGATTCAGGGAATCCATAGAAATCACAGTACATGTAGGGCAAGGCAGGAAACCTCGGTTGAATGTGCTTGACCTTTGAGCCCTCAGGTGGCATTGCATAAGAAACCGTCATCCTGCAGTGTTAAATATAGCCACATGGGCTTAGGAGTACTTCAGAAAACTGCTGTCACTTAACAGTCTGCTGCTGCATCATGAAATGCAACTTAAAAAACTGTGTTACTCCAGGAGAAAGCTATACATCAATTCTATGCGGTGATGCCGCCGGGTTCTCTGGGCCAGAGCTCATCTTAGATAGTCAAAAAGACAGTGGAAAGGTGTGCTGTACTCAGATGAGTCCACATTTCAACTTGTTTCTGGGAAAAATGACTTTTGAGTTCTCAGTCCCAAAGACCAAAGGGACCATGCATATTTTCATAAGTGACAGATGCAAAAGCAAACATCTGTTATGGTATATGAGTGCATCAGTGCAAATGGCATGGGTGACTTTCATATGTCTGAAGGTACCATTGACATCGAAGCATATATTGGAATTGTACAGAGAAATATACTGCCATCAAGATGATGTCTTTCATGAGAAGTCCATGGTTATTAAATCAAGACAATGCCAGCTCTCATTCTGCATGTGCTACAACAATGGCGTGGCATCGTAGACTCAGTGTGAATGTGTTAGACTGGCTTGCCTGCAGTCCAGATCTGACTCCTATTAAAAATATATGACCAGTCATGAAAAGGAGAATCAGACAACGACAATCACAGACCGCTGAGCATCTAAAGCCTTGTTTTAAGAGAGACTGGACAAATATTTTGCTTGCAAAACTTTTACAATTAGTATACTTAATTCCCAAACAATGAAACATTGTAATTAAAAGGAAAGTTGATGTGACAATGTTAAATGTGCCTCTGTCCCAACTTTTTTGGAGTGTGTTGTAGCCATCAAAATCAAAATTTGTTCATATTTACAAAATACAATTACGTGGATCAGTGAAAACTTTGGAAATGTTTTCTTTGTACTTTTGTCAATTAAATAAAAGTTAAAGAGAATGAACAAATCACAGATTCTTGATTTTATTTTATTTTTACAAAACGTCCCAACTTCTCTGGAATTGGGGTTGAATTACAATGATACCATTTCCAAAAAAAAAAGTTGGGTTTTTATGGTATAAATAAAATATGTTGGTTTAGGATTCCATTTGTTATATATCCACCATTCACCTTTCACTTATTCAGCAGCTGAACTGCACACCGTCATGCAAACGTTGGTTTAAAAACTCTATAGCATGAAGATAATGTGGTTTAACCTGACTGGCCACAACCTAGACACTGTATACTATTAGGACGAGACACTACGGCCTGTAAACCCAGAGCACAAATCATGACTGGAACAATATGCAGTGTCATGCTGATGTTATGATGGAAGTGCTGGAATAACAGGTGGAGCGTATAGATTCTCTTGAGCCATATGTTTGTGACTGACTTATTGATGGCCAGTCTAAATATTTAGCATAAAATGAATAATGAAGCCCAATAAAGCAAGTTGCATTCTATTATTAGCAATGAATAATGCAATATTACATAGTAGCAAACATGCAACCAGCAAGTGCTCTGTAGCTCTGTATAGTGCAACGGTAAATATGCACAGGTTTTGCAAAATGTATGCAAAAGAAAAACATCAGCCAGCCAAGAATTAGATGAAACACTGAAAGATTTTGACAAACAGCGTTTGTTGTGGTCAAAGCTTGCGTTAGAGGAGAAGGAACTTAATGTTCAACTGATTTCCCTATTTGAAGCTTTGATTGTGTAAGAAGCACAATGACATATAAAAGTCTAAACTGAAAATAAACACATTAAATACAGCATGAAAAGTTTAGACCAGCCCAGACTCAATAAAGGCTAATGAATCATCTTGAATCACTAAACAACCTTTTAAAATAAATAAATACATATTTTTTTATAAACAATACTAAAATGAATTATTCAAGAAATTTGTAATTATTGTTATCAGGCTCAAATTAAAAGTTTTTTTTTCAATAGAATCTATAACAGCGCAATCAAGAAAGCCTTGCGGTTTTAATCATACAACCCTAAGTATGGAAGCTCAACGTCGATGACATATGTTTTTCCTTCCGAGACTAATGAAGAACAGATGATAAAGGAATAAACTGGTAGCAGCGGGATGCTGAGGTGCTTTATCAGCGAGTAAAAAAAACTGAATACGAGGCCCTGCAGCCATCCTACTATATAGCAGCTTAAAAGAAACTCTCAACAGTAGAGAAGCTGGACGTTTTGAGCAAAACTGGCTTTTAGCACGTCGCTACATGGTTGTTAGGTTGGTTGCTAGGTAGTTTCGTAATGACCTAAAAATGACCTTAGAAACATAACACATATATTCTAAACAATCCCCACGATGATGTATGCTTGCTGTCCATATGCACTATACAGGACAGAGGGCTTATAGGGAAAGTAATGAAGGGTTGGCACACACTGATGGGTTTAAAGCTGTAAAGGAAGTGTACAGACTGGGCGGTATAATAGGTGAGTGTCTGGCTGGAGAGACCTCAGCCAATCAGAAAGCTTGTTTACAAACCAACGGTGGAGGGCAAGACAGAGCATAGTAGATGACTCAGACTCTACTATGTGTGTGTGTGTGTGTGTGTGTGTGCACGCATATACTTAGGTATACTTGGGGACCAAAAATTTGAAAGGGTTTCTTTTAGTTGTAGGGTTAGGCTGTAGTCATTGCTATTAGCTTTATAAGCATAGTAGATGACTCAGACTCTACTATGTGTGTGTGTGTGTGTGTGGTTTTGCCAACATTGTGGGGAGCAAATGTCTCAAAAAGTATGTAATCCACTATATTTTGGGGCCCAGTCACTATAATGAAAATGGCGTAAAATATCTTAACAAAATGTAAAAATGCACACGTTTGTGATAGGGTTAGGTTTAGGTGATCAAAATTATTTGCTCATTATTAAAAATAGAAGACAATGGAAAGTCCCTATAACAATAGAAAAAAAAAAACATATGACAACATGAAATGACAGGACATCCTGTATTGATTTTAGGTATACTGTATGTGTAAGGACCTTAGTCACAGTAGACACCATATAGAGTATCTAGGTGTCATTCGTTTATGTAATGCAACACTGAAAATTTGTCTTTCTGAGGACAAAAGACTGGTGCCAAAATATGGCCAACCCTGACTAAAGTCTACACAGCAGAGCAAGAAATGTGATGTATGTTGAAAAAAATGTGAACAGACATACAGCACATGATCTACAAGTGTATGCGTGTGTGTGTGTGTGTGTGTTTGTTTGTGTACTGGCTAGTGCGTACTGTAAGCGTAAAGGACAGGAAGAGTCTACACCACAGGTCTGACTGTTTGCCCTACAAAACAGACCAGTTTAGAAAGAGCAAAACTAAAAGCCAAACTATCGAGATCTGCTTCTCTTTTAACTTTGCCTTCAGTGCCATGTTCAACTCTACAAACTACAGATGCTGCTTATTTCAAACACCACTTTTAAAGAACAAAGCTACATCTTATCAGTACCCCGCTTTTACAGCCAGAAATCCAATGGCTTGGCACACACATGGTCCAAAACTGGATGCAAGTGATCTGAAACTAATGTGCACGGCTTACGTGCTCTATCTAAATTATTCCTGCTGCTCTCTCCAGCTGGAAGAACTTCAACTCTGTTGCCTCAGGCTTCAGTTCCAGCCTGGGAAGCCTAAGTCGAGCCAGTTGAGCACTGGAAGATTGGCAAGTGTTGTACCCTGAAAACTCTAGGCCAGTTTGGCTGTTTATATCAAGGGTAACACTTGTTAAGGGCCAAAGAGGAGATGAACAAAAATCAAAGGTGTACAAGCAAGGAAAACTAGAAAAAGAACATTACTACCTTGCCAAAAAAAGAGACCAGTTTGGACTAGCGTGCATTTCTATGCGAGCTAGGCTGGTAACAATCTAGCCTCCCAAGCTGTTAGACCACCACTGATAAGATGAACAAGTCTTGCTGGTTAAGCTTGTAATGAAGTCGTTGGTTATGAAAATTCTAGAATTCACACAAAAGATGTACTTAGCTTCCTTTTCTTGCTATTGAGAAATGCAAAACATGTATGTTCATAATGAAATAGATGAAGGTACAGTTTCTATACAGAAAGCCGACCACAGAAACCCTGATACCCCTTTAAAAGCCACCATCGAAATTCTGAGTGAGATAGATGTATCTGCATGAGTCATATTACAACCGGTTGTGTGTGAAGGTCTTGGCAGACATCAAACGGTGATATGTTAGTGGGTGGATCGCTATACCTTGACACCTCTGCAAGCAGAAGCAACAGGGACTTTTTGTGGTCGTCGTCCTTCCTGCTCTCAATGACCTGGACTTTGTCTGTACTACCAGAATCACTTTTTCAAAGTAAAACTAGAGCCACCAGGCTTCTTAACTAGCTTAAGCAACTAGTTTAGACTGGTTTATAATTAGGCCAACCAGCTTTACTATAAAGACTATGCTGAATCCACTTAGCTAAAGTGACTTGTTGCAGGGTCAATCCCACAGTTGCAACTCAAGGTTAACAGCCTTGCTCATGAGTAGAATGACAAAAACAGCTGCCTCGCACCTTGTCAGATTTAGCAATTTCCAACTATTTTGAGTTGGAGTGGTAAAGTGGTAACTTCCTAGTTACCAGCCTTGCGTTTTCTTCACTTTACCGCTCCAAACTGTTGCAAGAGCAGTGTATTCTGTGTGGCCACTGTTATTCCCTGAGGTGTTTACAAATCTCAGCAGTTTCTGTCTTGCTTTAAGGGGCCTTAATGAGGGAATTTACTAGCACCTTTATGGGTTTATCGGTTTACCAGAGTGGTGTTAAACTCTAATGGGGCTACCAGAAATATTTGTACTTAAAAGGGGGGTGTGGGGGTCTACATGGATTCATTAGAAAGGTTCTAAACCAGCATCTTGTTACCAAAACATCAAAGGTTTGAAGTCCAGGGAATCTCATAGTAACTCTCTATTGATGTGTCTACAGTTGCAGCGTTGCTGTTTACTCAGGGAAACCCTATTAGAGTATGCAAAATAAATTCCATCTTTGGCTCCCGGACCCATCCGCTTCATTTTTTCCATCCAACATGGCCCTTTCCCTTTCCTGCGAACTCCCACCCATCACTATCTTGTTCAGATCAGGCTGCCTTTCTGGATAAGTGCAGCAGCTGCAAATAAGAGTTCTATCCTCCAGATTGGCAAGAGTGCGACCTGTGGAAAAAAAGCAAATCCTCTCGTGGGTTCCCCCCACATTATTGGGGGGCACAGGGCCAAGGGGAAGCCTTGGCCAAGTATAACAAACAGAAAGGCTTTCCCCAGCTCTCCAAGGCAGCCCATTCCACTGTTTGACAATGGGTTGCCATGGCACTTGTTTTGCGAATCATAACACTGTCAACATGTCCAAGAAGTTTTGGAGCTGTGCAGTTTTCTTTTCCATTTTTTATTTGTGAGGTCGAAAAAGCACCCATTTCCTTGTCAGGAACCCCCTGCATGAGACATAATGTACCACAAGACCCCCTGAATTCCCAATTTTCCTTACAGAAGTGACACTGGAATCTTACGCCTTCCCTTGCCAGTATTCTGCCACACCGTGGTTTGGCCATTTTCAAAGTCATTATATCTTGCCCATGATTTTTTTTGACACAATTGAAAAACATAACAGAGGGTGTGTATAAGGAAACGTGCAGCCATATCCATCCAATTCATTCTATCTAATTCATTCCCATTTCATTCTTACTGAGTAATGGAAAGTATATACCCCAAAGCCAGTGGTACAAAATAGATCTTTAATTCATTACACTTTATATAATACACATTATAGTGTGTAGTGTGTATTGTGTAATAGTGTCTCACTGTCCTTGAGTCATATGTGTGAGAGAAAGAAAAAAATGTTAAAACAACAAGAGATGGACTTGACAAGCACTCTTTCTGCTATTGTCTAAAAGCAGACAGGGACATTTCTAATGGTACATTAGCATGCTGTCTGTCAAAGAATGTGACAGAATGGCTCCTGACAATGCATTCCTATGACCACATATTTTTACGGACAATTTGAAAGAATGTGTCTCTTCATGCACTGATGCTTCTGAGCCACTGCGCAGATTGACACACTATGTAAGAATCAGTTTCTAAAGTTTCCCAACCAGTATACAACTATGAACGCCTACTAGCAAGCACTAGAAGAGCAGTTGGTCAACCTGTAGCTACTCACCATCATCAAGATAGGCCTGGTCCAAGTTCTCCTGCTTGACTGTGACTCGTCCAGGAACGCTGGTTCTCTGTTCTTCCGTCGAGGAACATCTCTGGGGCTCTACTTGGATGGGAGGTGACCTGTCTTTGGCCACCTTCTGGAGAAAGGGCTGTTGTTGGATGACTGTGGGGTAATTCTGAGGATGCTGAGGTGCCTGGGCTGGTGCTGGTGAACGGTTTGCACCTGTGGCTTGAGGACTGTGCTGATTGTAGCCCTCACAATAAATGATGTGCTGATGTTCTGGGGGTGGTGGAGTGGGAGGATCTCCTCCTCTGAGCAGGTGGTGGTTGGTGGGAGAGAACTGGATGATTGAGGGATGCTGGTTGGAAGGATGCTGGCCAGTCAGGTGAGCGGACTGGGCTGGGGAACCCGTGTGGACCAGAACTGATCGATGGGAGTCTGGGATCATAGCAGCACCCGTCTGAGAGTAAATAGGACTGCTTGACAAGCTCTTTCCAGGACGGGAGTACATTATGGCTGGGCTCTGCTGAAATCGGTGGTCTGGAGGGGAGACACCCAGGCGGGCCTGCTGACAGGGGACAAGGCCAGGCACCAGGCCGCTCTCTGGGGTGATGACCCCTCGAGGGCTATAGTACTGCTGGGGAGACACCCCCAGCATCTGCGACATGGAATAACCCATCCGACCAGATTCATATTCATCCACTGGCTCTGTCTTAATAGATGGAACTGGGAAAGTAAAATGAGAGAATAACTATAATGTATTCAAAGTGTACTTTGAATCAATTCTGAACCTGGACTTAAAGGGATAGTTCACCCAAAATGAAAATTCTGTCATTAATTACCCACCCTCACGTCATTCCAAACCTATAAGGCCTTCGTTCATCTTCAGAATACAAATTAAGATATTTTTGATGAAATCCGAGAGCTTTCTGACCCTGCATACACAACAGCACAACTGAAACGTTTTATGGCCCAGAAAGGTAGTAAGGACAAAAATAGTCCATGTCATATCAGTGATTTACCCATAATGTTATGAAGCTACGAGAAAACTTTTTGTATACAAAGAAAACAAAAATAATGACTTTATTCAACAATTTCTTCTCTTCCGGGTCAGTCTCCATTGCCATTCACGAGAGTACCACAATGTATGTGTGTGCATTCCTCTGCTAATTTTAACAATGACTATTTTAACGATGTCCTTACTACCTTTCTGGGCCTTAAAACATTTCAGTTGTGTTGCTGTCTATGCCAGGTCAGTAAGCGACATGAGGGTGAGTAATTAATGACAGAATTTTCATTTTTGGTTGAACTATCCCTTTAACATTCATATCATGGAAAAGTTAAATAATATTCAATATACTAAATGCAAACTGAGGTCATATACATATAAAAATATTACAAGTACAATAAATAATACCCCTAACGTCTTTAAAGATACAACAGCAAAAAGACTCTGCGCACCTGGTAGAGGTGTGTAGGTAAAATGTTGCGGTTGACTGCGCTTCCGTTTCCCATTTATTACATAAAAGTTGACTTTGGCAGGATTGCAAATGGATGGGTCTCTATATGGAGGCACTTCAATGAACAGCATGCTCTGTGAATGAGAGAAGTGTTTTATTTGGCGCATCTACAGTATAGACAGTATACAAGAAGAGCACTGAATATAGGCCATCAGAAAGTACAGTTAAATATGTAATGCAGGCGTTGGACTTACTGCCTGACTTTTGTCTTTGTCAACTGTGGCTTCCAATTCCCAAATTTGCTGTCCATCTGGAAATAGAAAGATTTTTGATTAATTTAGTTCAAGCTGGATTTTTGTATTTGTATGTTTTTTTATTTATTTGGTTCTATTTTGTTTTGGGTATAAGTTCTTTAGTTGTTTGGGAAAAAACAGGTTTAGCCAACCTTCTTCATGATTACAATACTTTGACCTTTCTCATTGGCACACATTGCGTCTTCCCCTTAAGGTTTTAATGACTCAACTCAGTTTTGACAGGTAAAGTGGGTGATGAGTTGTGGGTTCATCTGTCATATCCATAGATCATAGGTATCTTACATAATTCCTCGCCTACAGACTGGTTCCCATACTATGGAGATTGCATGCAGCGCAAGTCAGTTACATTTCTACCCACAGTTCAACCCCACACCCACTTCCTGAAACATTAATGCTGACCTCACTACACATGCTCAGATTGGCAAAGTCTACAAACAAAAATCTGATTTCTCAGTACGAACATAAACCTTTCTCATTAACTTTATGTAAGACCAAATGGTCTGCACTGTGTATCCCTAATCCCAAGAGTAAGAGAGTAATTACATAATAGCTCACATTGCATTCGGTCTTCAGTGTTTGAATTTATACACACATTTCTACCCATTTCTTTAGACTTCACTACTGACAGTCTAAAAACACTACATGCTTAAATTGGCAATGTTTGCAATCAAAAGTAAAAGATCTCAGAGATTTATACCCAATCAAAAGTCAGAGATCTCAGTATGAACTCAAAGCACTCTCATCAACCTTATCTATGACCAAATGATCGGAGTTGTGGATCCCTTATCCCAAGGATCTTTTTCAAAAGGAATTACATAACAGCCCACATTGCATTCTGTCTCCCATGCTTGAATTTATACACCATATCCAAAAACCATAGTAATAGAAAGTAAACAACATTCACCAAAAAAATATGTCTTTTAAACCAGAACAGAAAATAGCATTCCTACCAAATTAGTCACTAAACTAGGAACGATTTTGCTCCGTATCACAGCAGCATGTGGGAAACCCCTCGTTGGGCTGCAAATGAGAGACGTGTGGCTCAAATGAGTCAGCACTAGTGAGGGGGATTCCACTAGCAGTGCCAGGACAACGTCTTAAAACTGCTTTATGATCAAACTGCTCCATTTCACCCACGACAGGTGATGAGTGCTTTGTCCTTGGCCACTCTGTTTGTTTGCAGTGTGTTCCAAAGCTCCTTGTTCAGGATCCCATGGGTTTGTTTTATTACTTTTTCTTATAATTAGCCGAAGAAGCTTTAAGAGTGGAAGCCCAGCTTGGCGTACAGAGCGAAATCGGCAAGAGCCAACAAAATTCCAGCCAAAGACAGCTGTCTTCCATTTCAGAGGGATTTCACAGTCATAATTGTTCGGAACGGTCCGTCAAGATGGGAAACCTTCCACAACAAAAGCAATACTTATCTTTATTCTTCTTTTGCACTTTTAGAGTAGAAATGCAAATGGCAATCACACACAATGGTGCCAAAAAGTATTTGGATTGTATTTGTTGTTGAAACTCTTAAAATTGAACGTACAAATGTCATTGCATTATATTACAAAACATCAAAGCAAGAGGCATCTGAAAATAAATGTTGCAGGAGGAATACATTTCATTTTAAATATTGTTTAATAATTCAAAACCTAACAGACTTCTTTTAAAGCAATGTTCTGCTTGAAAAAGTGTGCTTGTGCTACCTTTTTGTTTTGACATTTTGTCATCTAATGCAAAGTTTAAGTGTATCAGTTCTGCGGTGCTGGCATTGTAAAATAATAGCTATATAATTAAAAATAATTGTATTATTTTTAATAAATAAAAATATATTATAATGTTTTTAATGCCATAATCAGCACCAACCGTTATATCAAAGGCAAAAATAAAACATATTATAGTTAAATACATTATAATAAAAATATATAAAATGTAAAATAATACAATATATTATAAATATATAAAATTTACTTCTTATAACATTACAAAGCTATGTAAAATCTTTCAGTTTAATATTTAATAGAAACAAAAAAAACTCATTTAAAATGATTTTATTATTATTACTTTTATAAATAAATATAATATGTTTAATGTCATATCAGCACCAACTGCTATATCATGGAAAAATTATATATATAATAAAAATAATACAATAGGCTATATTATTATATAAATATATAAAATTAATTTTACAACATTACAAAGCTATGTAAAATCTTTCACTTTAATATTTAAAAGAAATAAATTATAAAACCTAAAATCTTTTAATGTGAAACTGTCGCTGTGTCATGCTTATCGGGATATTAAAATAAACCGAGAGAGGATCTTGAATGATCTTCTCACCCTCCTGTCAATATGACCTTTAAGTGTTTAAATACTTTCTGAGCACACTGTATATTTTGAAAAAATTGAATGTGTTAGTTACGGAAAGAGAGGGGTTAACCCCTTGAAAATCAACATCAAAAAGTTACCTAAAAGAGCACTTGATGAGTCACAGCTCTTTTCTGACAGACTAAACACACTTGCTTTTACCAGTCGACTACACCTAAAAGATCAATAAACAGAACTTTTCATCCTACCCAAACAAACAAAAAGCAGACGACACATTGCTTACATCAATAAAACAGAATGTAAACAGCAGTAGTGAAGCAAATGTGAACACAATGGGGAAAAAAAAACAACGGGAACGGGAACTTTGGTTGAAGGAGCACTTTCTAATCACACAGCTGTGACTGGATTTTATTTGCAAGCAAAACTGCCGGGTGCCACCTGTCTGAGGCAAAAAGCAGCGTCAATAAGAGCAAGTAGTCATAGCACACACACACACAGACACACACAGACACAATCCATCTGCCGTTTAGCATGCATGAAAGAGCACAGTGTGTGGGAGTGCCATAACAATGACACCTGCAGGCAAAAGGCTCTGCCACCAACACCACAACAACCTCGAGTCTAAGCACACATTTCATACACTAAATGCACTTCTTATAGGACCTTCTAGTCTTTAAGGACACTAAACTCTTCTAGATCTGATTAAAATCAATACAGAATGGCATTTGCAACACATTTTAATTCAATAATGTGATGCATTTCCTAAACACTGTAGTGGAAATCACTGTACAGACTGGGCAAAGAAAATTTATAGAAGCTAAATGGAAACTAATTAGAGGCAGAGTATGATAATATTACAACAATTAAGCTTTTTTTTTTTTTTTGTACTGATAAAATGTTCACAGTAATCCCAGGATCAGAAGTTGTTCTGTTATTGATAAATATTAATGGATAAACAAGGTAGGATGGTTAGCATTTAACATTTAAAGGGTTTGGATGAAGAAAAGGCACCGCAGGTGAATTGATTTCATTAAGATTTTTTTTTTTTTTTGCATATTGCAAGTTTGCATATTTAAATATCATGTTTAAACATGCAAATTAATTATCTCATTAAATATGTACTAATTTGCATACATTTCCAGAACTGAAATCTGGGTTAGGGTTTCACATCTTTCATTTTGTTGACATATTAGAGTTAAAGGTTTTTAAAAAGAGGATTTTAATATATTTTCACAATTTTTTTATTTTTAGGAATAACATGTTGTATAAAATCAGGCAAATTATATAATATGAAGAAATCCCTCCATGAAAGCCTTCAGAATACAGATAAGAATAAAACGTAAGTTGTTAATAAGTACTACTGAAGTGGAGAAAAAACAACAACATAAAGATATGTTTTGTAATAGAAATCTACAGACACAAATAAACAAAGAAAAAAATATTTTAAAGTGTATTTTAGATGTATTTGTTCCACTAGTCTGAAGCAACGTGTTATGTAAAGCCAGATCGCCAATAATGCATGAAAAAAAATGTTTTTGCCTGTAGCATCTTGCCTTAATTTTGAATTTGTAGAGATATGGTATTGTTTTTAAATGCATGGTCTAATGATGATATGCTACTTGCTTCTGGAAAATCTAGAGCGCTGTTAATTGGACAAAAATTATATATGCCCTGAGTAGATGATGATGTCATCATTACTATAAGATGCTTGTATCTGCTAAAAGCTTATTTGGGGAAGTCGTGGCCTAGTGGTTAGAGAGTTTGACTCCTAACCCTAAGGTTGTGGGTTCGAGTCTCGAGCCGGCAATACCATGACTGAGGTGCCCTTGAGCAAGGCACCGAACCCCCAACTGCTCCCCGGGCGCCGCAGCATAAATGATACCCACTGCTCCGGGTGTGTGTTCACGGTGTGTGTGCGCACTTTGGATGGGTTAAATGCAGAGCACGAATTCTGAGTATGGGTCATCATACTTGGCTGTATGTCACGTCACTCACTCACTTATTTTGTCAACTTAAGAGTGCACTACCATATTGAAGGCCTCAAAGCTTACATTCATCAACTAAAAAAAAAAAACTCCCTTTTTAAATTAATTAAATGCAACTTTAATGTATACTAAAAAAAGACCAGAAAAACAGGTAAACCCATCTGATAACGACAGTGAAACTGGAACCCGGTATGAATCGACGTAGATCAGCCGCTGCAGTGTTTGTACATAAAGCTGACACTGTATTCAGATCAGAAATCTAAAACTTCATGCAAATGTGAATGAAACAGATTAGAAAAGGTCACAATTCAAATGAAAGCCTACTGATCTTTTGCAGTCCGCTGTCATTCATAAAGTTCAGCCATGAGTTTGTGTGTGTCTGGAATAATGTTTAAGCAGCTATTCAGTTCGAGTATTTATTCTGTTAGTTTCAGATAAAACAATGATCATGAATATGGAAACAAAATGACAAAACAACCATTTCACATTATGCTGTTTGTGCACTATGAACAATGTCTGATCAACTAAACCAGACAACACACAAGAGCAACTCTAGCCATGTTTGTCACTGAACACAAAGGCGACACACTCTTCAGCAGAAGCGCCACCCGCACACTGAAACAACAAAGAAAGGACAATGACGCTTTGCCTCTTATCTGCAAAATAATGCAAATTGTTGATGGGTAAATTGTCAGCGTAGTTTGCTTCTCAGTGTGAGTCACAGTAAACAAACAAAAAGCACAAAAACAGGTGCCTTATAAAAGCAATAGTGGAAATGACAAAAAAATTAAATAAAAAGTGTTGCATGAACAGAAAATGGCGAGACCTGTTATTAAAACCCCCATGAAATCATTGAAACATTTTTTGTTAACTTTTAGCAGATTTTGAGATACTACTATAGTTTTTATGAATATTTAGAATAGATTTTGTTTTAATTTTTTGTTTTTTATGTTTTTTTTGTATTTTTTTTTTTTTTTTATTTTTATTTTTTGTAATTTGTTTGTTTTTTTTTTAGTTTTTTTACACGTTTCTAAAGTTTTGATAGTTTTTATTTTTGATTAGTTTTCTATTTAATTTTTATTTTATTTAAAATCGTTATAAAGTTTGTTCCTTTTTTTTTTTTTAATACGTCTATAAAAAAAAATAAATAATAATAACAATAAAAAAATAAACAGAAACAAGCATAAAAGAAAGCAGTAATAATATAAAATAATAAATATATAACAAAAATAAACAGAAACAGCAGAAATAGTAGGAGGACCTGAGCAAGGCAGTAGCATGATTAGCAAAATCAAGTAACAAACCACACACATCCAGTGTGTCCAGCCCCAACTTCCTGTTTCAATACATATTATGTTAACACAGGTGGGACAATTGCAATAAACTATTTCTTGGGGTGATTATATCTCAAAATCTGCTCATAAAAAGTGGGGGGAAAAAAGCACAGATTCCATATGGACCTGTAATCTTTGAAAACCAATCTTGAAGCACTCACCATGAGTCTTCTCCATGAAGATCACCTTTGAATCTGCGCTGAAGTTCTGGCCGGTGAGAATCATCTGCTGGCCTCCGAGAACCGAGCAGGAGTCCGTGTATTTCTTTTTTTTCTTCGGTGGGCATCTTGTGGGGAGATCTGTGGTGTGTAGAGTCAAACAGAGAGCAAACAGAGAATATTCAGAGGTTTGGATTGAATTAAACGTCACAGGTTTGAACCCCAATAAGAAAGGCCCATGAAGCAGAGACTTACTGAGACCTTCTATCTCAATCAATAAGTCACTTTGGATGACCAAATCCAGTGACCAATAAAACGTTTCTCAAAAATACACTTAATCGCATGTTTATAAGATTAATAAAGAAAATATACACATTAATGTATGAAAAATATTGGAATATTGGATTTTTTTTTTTAGGATTTCATAAATCAATTATATAGATATATAACAAATTTATAATGACACTTAACCTCATGTTTATAAAATTAATTAAAAAAAATAACATTATTATATAACTTGTGCAATATATCAGTAATAAAGCTAATTACTAATAATATATATATATATAATGCTGTAATTGTTGCTTGGGATAGGTTGTTATTAAATGATACAAGCAATAACACTAATAATCTTAAACTAAAATCATTCAACAGATTAGGAGGCAATCCTAATTTAGCTCCGGGAATTCATGTTTTAATTATTTGTATTGGAATTAAGATTAAAAAATTAGATGAAATTAATTTGCTGCAGCCAAATTAACATTACGCCATGTAAACAAACAGACAGGGTGATCCGGCTTATTAAAAGCCCTCTTTATTTACTTTAGGCTGAAGAAGCATTAAATCCAGTTTTACAAGGTGATAAAGTTTGTCGTCGTGATATTAAGGACACACACTGGTAAAACTTATCAGTGATTTAATATCCGCCACAGCTACTGTGATTAAGACAAATACGAGTGACCTTTGGACAGATGTGCGACGTGCTGTAATCTGAATTAATGAAGCATGTGAAGCTAAACTCTTCAATAATACAGCATGTTACCTGAGAACCGGCTGAGATACGTCTGCAGTATCTCAGTGTCTGACACAACAGATTAAACTTCCTATTAGAGAAACGGGGGGTGGGGAGCTGTATTTTATCAGGCTCATTTTAAATTCATTCCTCTTTTGCACAGTTTACCTTGGTTCGCTTAAAACGAAACCCAACTCAGGAGGAAGCAGAGCAATGAGACATGGCTGCAGAATTATATGCAACTCAAAACCATTTGATATGTAATAAGAGAGTGACAAATATTCACACAAAGTGTTCAAATACTTGACCCAAAACAGATATTACAACATCCAGCCGCTAAACCTGTCAGGTCCTTCAGAGCTGAAGCCACCAAGTAAGCAATGAGCTTTGATTTAATTGAGCAATTAACTTGGATTTTGGAGGGCTGTTTAAGGGCTTTTGTGCAGGAAAAAGACCAGTTTTAATGTATAATATAAGGCTGAAAAAACTGCCTAATCATTTAAAGAGCTGGACTTATCAATTTAAATTGTTTTTAATTAATTGATTGGGGGGATACCTACAATTACAGATAAATGCATTGCTCAAGGGAACTTTGATGATTTCTGCAAACACACTTAGTATTACTTGGTATGGAACATGCAAGCCCTGTAAATGGCAATACATGTCCTTAAAACATCCAGCCGCTAAACCTGTCAGGTCCTTCAGAGCTGAAGCCACCAAGTAAGCAATGAGCTTTGATTTCATTCTGATTTCAACACTTTGTAGACTAGTTTTACTCACAGCATTCGATGGGATGCGAAGCAACTTGCAGAGACACATATTGGCCTCCTTGCTGGGGAATATGAACACGGAAAATCAGTCGAACGCGTGTGTTTTTCCGCCCGATGTCGGTCTCTCCTTTTCGTATCTCCTTTTAGCATTTCGATGTTTGAGTTTCGAAGCTTAATAGTTTCTGAGAGATATTTAGAAGCATCATGTTACTATGCATATTTAAAACCAAAAACTGGAGGAGGAGGAAGAATCATCATCATCAAGGTTTACTCACATTGCTTTCATATTATTCTTTGGCTCAAGAGGAATCTCCAGGACTTTGGTGCTGCTGATGATCTTCTCGTAGCTGGTGGTGGTGACGGTTTTGCCGGTAATGCGATGGACCTGATAGAAAGCGTGAGGCTTCAGGATGCGCTCGTCTGCCGTGCCAATGAAGATCTGCAATCCCAGCGGCTCCTTGCCTCGGTATCCACGTAACTGCACACAGAAAAACGCAAAAAGAGATATTTATTAGCATGGTTCAATTTTAAACTCTAGGACTCAAACTGTTCAAAGTTTGGGGTCGGTAAGATTTGTAATTTCTTAGTAAGAACTTCCCTTATGCTCATCAAAGCAGCATTTATTTGTTTAAAAATACAACAAAAATCGTAAATATTATTACAATTTAAAACAGCTTTTTTTTTATTTAAATATATATTAAATTAAATTTATTCCTTTAATGCAATGCTGAATTTTCAGCATCATTACTCCAGTCTTCAGTGTCACACGATCTTTCAGAAATCATTCTAATATGCTGCTTTTCTGCTAACGAAACATATTTTTGATTATTATCAGAGTTGAAAATTGTTGTGCTGCTTCTTCATACTTCTGTGGAAACCATGACACATTTTTGTGAGGATTATTTGATGAATAAAACCCCCCAGCAATTATTCGAAACAGAAATCAAATCTTTTGTAACGTTATAAATGGCTTTAATGTCACTGCTGATCAATTTATTTTAATTAAATACATCCTTAATTAAATGCTTCCTTGCTGAATAAAAGTATTAAAAAATATAATTATATAATACAAAATATTAAAAATATATATTAAATGTATAAAAATACTAAATATATTTTAAAATATAAATATCTAAAAATATATATATAAAATATATAATATTTGTCATGCTTGTTGATGTTTTGGCCTCAACTTATCTTAAAAGAAAAAAAAAAAAGTTCAAAATTGTGCCTGAATGAGATTTTAATTATTTAATAGTTAACTGTGAAATACCTGCACATAAATGCCCCCCAAAATGATAAAACAGCAGAGAAGAAATGCTATGATAGCAACTGCACATCACCAGTATCTCAGATTCACACACGTAAAGTGCTTTTTTTAGCAGCTCTTTTAGCGAAGGTCTGCTCTCCTGGTTGGGAAGCAGAGACCTGCAGGAAACATTAGCATTTTCAGAAACCTTGAACTCGAGCCAGAAGGGTGTGTGCCATCTGCAAACATCTTCTCATCTCCTTAAACTCTGCAGGAAACCCATCAGTCACTCGAGAGCTCAAACTGTGGCAAGGTTTGTGGCCTATGGGTCCTTCCAGTGCCATATGATCGTGGAAGATAAATTTCAAATTTAAACCAAAATCTGAATTAGTTTGGTGTGGCAGTTGGGAAATCATACAGTGGCTGCGTGCAAAAATCGAAAATTGGGTTTATCCATATACAGACGAATGTGTGTTTAAACAAATGCATCTTGGTTTGTTGTCTGAATTCCTGCACTGAAGGTTAATAATTCAGAAGAGCTTTCAAATCCTGTCCGACACGGAGGCAAATGGGTCACATTTTCATATGCAAAACATGGCAAGCCCAATGAGAAAAACAACTATGGCTTTGTCATTTTGTTGTAGATGAGCAAGATATGGTGCACAACAAAACAGGCATTATCTAGCTACAATTATAACTTCACGTATTTCACGGCTGGGGATTTTGGAGGCTGTAATTTAAGGGCTTTGTGCAGGAAAAAGACCAGTTTTAATATAATATAAGGCTGAAAAAACTGCCTAATCATTTAAAGAGCTGGACTTAGCCATTCAAACTACTTGTAATAAACTAATTGCAGGGAGAATCCCTACAATTACAGATAAATGCATTGCTCAAGGGAACTTTGATGATTTCTGCAAACACAAACTTAGTATTTACTTGGTATGGAACATGCAAGCCCTGTAAATGGCAATACATGTCCTTAAAAAATCCCAACCTTACTTATCTTTCTGTCTCTAATAAAATGAATTTAAAAAATAACTGTAAAAACAAATAAAGAATAAACAAAAGTAAATAAGTAATACAAATAAAAAAATATATTTTAAAAAATGCAACTGATAATATATATAAAAGTAATACAAAATATATATATATTTTTTTTTTTTTTTAAATACTGCAATTTATAAAGAGGTAAAACAATTAAAAATAATAAGCAATCAAGAAAATCAAATAAAATATTAAAAATATATTTTTAAAACTGCAATTAAATAATTGCAATTAATAAAATAAAGAGTAATGCAAATATATATATATATTTTTAATGCATTTACTAAAAAAAAAAAAAAAAAAAAATGTTGAACTTTTGATATTTAATTTTGCAGTTTGGGTCATGACATATCAAAGATCTTGCGATTTGTTAAATAACTAGCAGTCTTCAGTTTGTGTCAAAACCACACATGACAGATTATATGACAAATGAAAGTATAAGACACTTTCAAGATGACTACATTTCAGCTGCTTCCTTCCAAGTAACTGATGGAAAAACTGACCTCCGTTAGTGTCCTTTTGTGAATATACTAAAAATATTCAAATCAGCATGACATGACTGCACAAGCAGAGCCATGAATACTGAAAGCAGATGACACAAAAATGCAAGCAACAATTTAGATGTGCACTCTTAGAAAAAAAGTGTCTAGATCGGAAGGAAGCGTGCAGAAACCACAGAGCATGAAAATGCAGCTAAATTTACTCTGGAGTTCAAAAGCACATTGAGCGGGGCATGTGTCAACACTTCAGCTCATATTTGGTGGACAAAACCATTTGGACAACTGCTCCTCCTAAAGTGCAGTGAGATTAAATGGAGAGCATACTGACATGTTTGCTCAAGTCTTCCGCTTCTCAGATGTTTCTCCTAAGAAAAAGCGCTATAAACACTATATATATTATATATATGATATATATATATAATATATATATATATCTATATATATATATATATATATATAAATAATTATTATTATTTTGTAGTGAAACGTGACTTTAAATCAGCAACCTATGACTGCAACTTTTTACTAACAACATAACGTTTAACTGACTTTGACAGCAGAATTCTATAAATACTGTCATTCTGCATGAAACATCTAAATGTGTCTCTTTGAGGTACAGGTGAGTGAGTAAACACAGCCGTTTCCATGGGCCATCTGAGAACCTGGTTGCCATGGCAGCGGGCGAGCGGTGAGTCAGTGGTGAGGTTGGAAAAGTAAAGTAGAGGAAGGAGCAGTCCTGAGTAACTCCTGCCACGTGATTGGCCAGCGCCGCGCTGCACTGACCACAGCCAGAGCCAGGGAATGGAAAGCATTAACCATTTTGGCATTGCCAAGGCAGTCTGCAATCTTTACAGAGCACTGACATCGGAAGGATGCTGGCCGCTCCGCTAACAAGACCATTAAAGATGGTTTACACTGAGAGAGCAAAAAGCAACAAGAGGCCTTTCATATAAACTGTTACCCGAGCAACTTCAAACTTTAGATGGTAAACAAACTGAGCAATATCATGTGTCTTCAGAGTACAGCTGCCATTACTGCGTCTGTAAAAGCTCGAGGTAAACACAACTTCCTGAACAGAGTTAAGCAACCTAGAAGCAGTAAAACCCTCTGTAAAATGTAAAAAAGTAAGAAAAATGTATTTGTTAATTAAATAGAATAATTAAAAATATCATAATAAAATGCCAAATATTTTGTAAAAAAGTAAGAAAAAAAAAAAAAAAAAAAAATAAATATATAAATACTTTATATATATATATAATATATATATATATATATATATATATATATTATATATATATATAGATATATATATATATATATATAATATTTGTAAAAACAAATAAATAAAATGTAATACCAATATAAAAAAAGCAATAAAAAAATCAATTAAAGAGGTAAAAAAAAATTATAAAATAAAGATATATATAAAAACAAATAAACAGAATAATAAAAAATAGAGAAAAGTAGTAATAAAATAAAAATATATAAATATATTTTTAAAAAGATTGTAAATATAAAATAATACAAATAATATATATAACTGCAATTGCAATTAAATAAAATTAAACAGTAATTTATATTTTTTTTTACAAAATTCCATTTATAAAAAAATGTATAACTTATTTAGTACAATATATAATAGCTAATAAAATTTTATATATATATATATATAGATAATATATATATATATATATATATATATATATAAACACACACACACACATTTATTTTAATTTATACTATTATTTATTTTATAATAGCATTTCATAAAAAAGAATACATAAATATATAAATATAAATATATATACACACACATATAAAATCATTATAAGATAAATTAAAATAGATGAAAATAATAAAAAATTTAATAAAATAAAATAAGCCATGTTGCCAGGGTGTTCTGGGAGGTTTAGAAGGTGTTATAAGACCATTATTTGAGGTCTTATTCCTGTATCTGGATGAGTTATAAGCTTACATTTTAATAATTAGGGTTAGGGATTTTAAGGAAAAAAAAATCAAAAATCCCTGACCATAAGCAATTACAATAGTGATGCCTGTTGTCTTAACACACAATACTAATGAATGAGTGCGTTCATTTGTGTGAGGGTTGATAAAAGCAGACAACACACAGAAGAGCAGAGGGCCATTTTCATAGCTCTGACCTGGGGCGAAATCACCTCGCGCTGCATAATGACTAGGAAATACCTTCACACGCATGTCTAGTGAGGCGAGAGACAGAATGAACACCCACCTGGACCACAGGGTGACCTCCAGTAGGGGCTTTGACCGCCCCGCGGCTGCCCTCGGTCTCATAGTGAGCCCTGTGGTGCGGTTTGGGCTGCACCTCGATGTGGAGCTCGTACTGATCGGTGCGGCTGGGCAGAGGCCACTCCAGCGGCGGCAGGGAAGCCACAGGGATGCTGGGACAGATGAAAGATGATAGTCATGCTCATTTGCTTCACATATCCGATTCGTAGCATGAAAAGAGCAGCAGGTGCATGAGCCACAGAGGGCTTTGCAGAACGTGTCATTTGAAACAATACGTACATTTAGCAAGGATGCATTAAATTGATCAAAAGGGACAGTAAAGACATTTATAATGTTACAATGTTACAAAAGAGTTCTATTTTAAATACATTTTGAATTTCTTTTGAACTTTCTTTTCATCAAAGAATCACAATTTCCACAGTAGTATGAAGCATCACAACGGTTTTCAACATTAATAATATTGAGAAATGTCTCTTGAGCAGTAAATCAGCATATTAGAATGATTTCTGAAGGATCATGTGACACTGAAGACTGGAGTAATGATGCTGAAAATTCAGCTTTACATCACAGGAATAAATTACATTTTATAATATATTCAAATAGAAAGCAGTTATTTGAAATTGTATTTTTTTATGTCTTTGGGGGCATAAGTGATGTTTTTCAAAAACAAA
Organism: Cyprinus carpio; assembly: GCF_018340385.1. Taxonomy (NCBI): domain Eukaryota; kingdom Metazoa; phylum Chordata; class Actinopteri; order Cypriniformes; family Cyprinidae; genus Cyprinus; species Cyprinus carpio. The sequence goes on along the minus strand of NC_056619.1, from coordinate 22,900,585 downwards.
AAAATAACTGCCCATTAACTTTATTTATTTTTAATTCTTACATTTACATTAATCATTTTATCCAAAGCTACTTACAAAGTAGAAGCAGAGGAATTTCTTGTATGTAATTAATATTATATAAAAATTTATATTCATTTAATTTTTTGTTTAATATTTAAATCATTTAATTTTTAAGATTATCGGTACAGGCCAATAACCAAGTCTGCTTAGCCAACTGACAGGTTTGCCAACAAATAATATACCAAAAATTTCATTTTAAATAAATATTTACATTTTTAATAAAGAATGTACTTTTATTACAATTTATTATTAATATAAATATATGCATATGAGTGAAATATCGGTGACCGATACCGATACTTTCTAGATCGGTACTGGTATCGACATCCATATTAGGGGTCACATATATCATGAAAAGTGTAAATAAGTTTAAATTTTAATTGGAAATAAAGACATAATTTACCAAACTGTAAAGACAATAAACTATCTTCATCTCATTCCTATCACTTTTCAAACAAACCATGCATCGAAAGAAAATTGATGATACTAGAGCAAATATTTACCTGCATATTCCCGGCACCAGCTGTTTAGGCCAGATTTGAGGGATTACGAAGAACGGTTCAGGGCCAGATTTGGTCTTCACATCCTGGTCACATGACACCAGGTAACTTTCAGTGTGGTTCTCTGGGTAAAGCGAGTAGGCCTGCTGGTTGGTCTTCACGATTTTGGTAGGAATGGAACCAGCTTGAGCAATGCCGAACCCATTCATGACCCCTGAGATGTTATTGGAGCCGTAATGGGGGGCATGATGTTCTTCGTGGCCACCGTGGGGCGATGGGCTGCGCGAACGGGCCACTGGCACCAGGTTTCTGTACATGTCGTAGGTGCGTTTGCATAGAGGGGAGGTGGAGCGTGAGCCGGACCGGGGCGAAGGAGAACGAGGCCCCACACAGCCGTCCTCGGCCAGGTTGCTTCGTGGAGAAGTTCCCGGACTGGTTCGAGGGGAACCCGTGTGGACGCCTTGGAGTCGTGGGCAAAGTTCTTCGGGTTGTTTGGTTTTTGTTGGGCGAAACGAAGGGAAGCCCAAGGCGAGTAGTTCTCCGAATGCCAGGAGGTGGATGAGTTGCTGCTGGCGGGACTCAAGCACTGCGGCTCCCTATAGGCCAGAGGGTCGTGACCAGGCACGGTGAGACCGGCACTGGGGCTGATGTTGTTCAGATGGTTGTTTATGGAGTGTGTATCGTCGAATGTATTTATTTCTGTATGGGTGTTGTGTTGTTGATGGGGGGTCTGAGCTTTTGTGTTGGGTCTGGCGTTCTCCAGGAAGCTCTTGGGCTCCAGTTGAGTGTAGCCTGAGAGACCTTCGGCGCTGAGTTCGGCGAAGGAAGCCGCACACGGCTTGATGCCATACGGTTGAGCTTCCTCCACAGGATAGGAGAGGCTGGGAGGAGAGATGAGGTCTTTGTGCGAGGAGATGCTTTGCTCATCTGTAACAAACAAACAACAGACACAAAATGGTTAAGAGTGTCCAAAAACTCAGTAAACAATGTATGCATTTAAGCAGCTTTAAAAGACAATAGTGTCATTATATTCATCTTAATTTAGTTCAGTATTGATTCAATTCAATTAGATAACTGTGAATGTTGCGAGGTTCCTCATTTATGATACAAACACAGTTTCCAATGTAAAGTAGCCATGTCATTATTCAATTGAATTTCAATGTTTATTTGATTAAGTTCAATAACACTTTGAACATTGCAAAGTTCATTCATTATGCAGCAAAAACAGTTTAAATATAATGCAGCTTTACAGAAGACAAAAGTGTTGTTATACAGCTCAATTAAGTTCAAACACTGTGAATATGGCAAAATGTATTCGTTGTAAAGCAAACTCAGCACAACTATAAAGCAGCTCTAAAAAGACAATAGTGTCATCAATGCTGGGTATTATCTGATTTCATGTCATCTGGTTTATGTAATCAGATTCCAAAGATTTAGTACTTGTATTAGATTTTTTCATAATCAGATTTAGTTTTTTTTTTTTGTTGGATGATTATATTTTATTATTATTATGACAGTGAATTGTTTTTTTATTTTGCATTATTTTATATTTTTTATTTCTAAAAAAATTCTACTGTGTCATATTGTTTAGCTTTGAACATGTTTTTGTCATTTTAATTGTATTTGTGATTTAATTTTTCTTCTTTTGTTTGTTAAATACGCCTATATTTATTTACAGTGTATGAGGTTGATATTTTTTATTATAAACTGCTGATGACAAAAAAAAAAAAAAATCAAAATATGAAAATGGCCCCTTTTTGGAAAACCCTGGAGTAATGTAATGTTTAATACATTTTATGACATATTGATAACATAGAATGGAATATAGTTTATTTTTTTTTTTTTATAAAATTATTCAATTATTATTTTTTATAAAAATTTTGTGGTAAGTAGTATTATAAGTGTTATAAAAGTGTAGTCCGAATATACATTACCTAAAATGAGCAATGCAAATAACATTAGCGACTACAATTCTCATCACTGATTTGTAATCAGTAACAGACTATACTTTGTATCATTTGAGTGTCATCTATCACAATTTAGTTCAGTGTTGCTTTAATTTAGATCAATAAGTGTAAATGTTGCAAAGTTCATTAGTTATGAAGCAAACTAAATTCAACTATAAAGTAGCTCTACAGAAGATAATAGTGTCATTATTCAGCTCAAGTCAATCCAATTGTGTTCAATAATTGTATAAAATTAATCAAATTATGAAACAAGTTTCAACTCAGATTCAGCAATATATTCGTGAAGCGGTAAATGGTGCATGTCCTTTTCAGCAGCCTTGCTTTCAAAGTGTTTTTCCCAAAGGGATTTTTTTAAAAGCAATAAATCAAACCAACTAGCTATGTGGTGAAGCGTATCTGAAAATCGGACAAAATGTCAAAGAAAATGTCAAAGTGTTATGGTTGTGTTATCGTAGGTTGTGCAATGATAATTCGTGAAGGACATAATCATGATTACAAGATGTTCATTACAACATTCATTGCATACAAATCCGTCATTGGCTATGCTTCTTATGTAGTTTATGTAGCCAAGTATTTTTTTTATTCCACTGTTAAACATGATTATTATATAAAAAAAAAATAAGTTCAAATGTGTGATAAGGACTTCAACAGAAGCATGTACCATTGATTAACAACATTGTAGCTCACAGTAGGTCTCTCTTTAAGGTATGATTTACAATTAATTCCCCTATAGAGAAAATGAATGGGATTTTAACTTCCAGAACCCGACTGTCGCACTCTATGGAAATAAACACAATTGTTTTG